>NC_133773.1:112461210-112556490 GCF_003597395.2 Chelonoidis abingdonii | reverse complement strand
CTCACCAAAACCAAATCTAAAATGGCATCCCCTCTCGTAGGTACTTCAACTACTTGATGAAGAAATCCATCCGCTATCACATCCAGAAAAATCTGACCCCTATTATTCTTGCAAGCACTCGTCCTCCAGTCTATATCTGGGAAGTTGAAGTCTCCCATGATCACACATTTTCCCTTAGTGTTTACTTCCTTAAAGACATTAAAGAGGTCTCTATCCATATCCAAATCAGATCCTCCACTAAATAAATATAATGATGACGCCTCTCAGCAGTCACATTAAAACTACCCCGTATTGTCCACCTCTCAATACCTAAGAAAATAATTTGGTCATGCATGTGCTTAAGGTTTGGACCAAAGGAAGAGTGAATTTAAGAGTAGAGAGTATCCTATGAAGCGTTCTGTCTCCTAGATCAAGGTAGCTCCAGCTCCGTTTCAACTGTGATCTCTCATGTAATTAGGGCCTAAATTATTCTGGGCTTTCTTAATAGGTTAAAATCCTTGCCTTGAATTCCACCCAAAAGCTTATTGACAATAAACTCTCAGCACAAAACTTCACCTAATAAACTAGCCTATGTTCTTCTCTAGCTCTAGTTTCCAAGTGGTCTTGGCATGTAGCTAATTACCATAAACTAATCTCAAGGTGAGGGTAACTGTAGCAAGGGACACATTGGAGTGAAAATGATGATCTTGTCTCAGCAAGTGCAGTTAGAAGAAAGTGTATTTGTCCATGTCCATAACCTGGGCATCTAGGAGCAATCAAGTGTCTTCTTAAAACCGCATGACTTCTGCAGCCATATTTAACAAACGGCATTTGTACTCTCTCACTGAAGTATATTATATCTGTATAATCATATGGCTCCTTCCCCCAACCAACTTTATCTGTCTTATATGGATTGAATTGCAGCCAATAGAGCCTCCCTCCACTTGATTATTCATTCTACTCAATGAGGTCAGATGTGATAAGCAGTAGTAAAATACTTCATAACAAATCCAACAACAAAACTCGTCTTTATATGATGTTCTAAACAGAATCAATAAATACGAATTACCTACCAGCAAAAAAATGTCTCTACAACTAGACTTGTGATGCTGTGTGGAAAGCTGTCCAAATTTCCTCTTTAATAATAGGATAGCACACCAGTCTTCATAATGGTAGCAAGCCCACTTTTTACCCACTGCACTGTACAGCTGTCCCACTTCTTACAGTCTTTTTTCAGGAAAATGTTGGGCCTGACAGCTAAACATAGGTCTAGCCTGTGTTTTAAAAGCTTCTTTCAACACTCTTTCTCACTTCCGAAATAGGAAATGAACAAGTGAATCTGTTCTTAGTCTTCCTATTCCATCAACATTGTGATGTTGCTTTGTACTTCAACTATAAATCAGTGGCTGTTCGAAATAATTTATTCATTCTGAGCTAATAACAATCAGATATCTTGTTAGACAACTGACGATAGTGCTAGTATAGGGTTTTAGACCAATGCAATTAAATCTAGTGGTATTCTTGGGCTCTCTTTATTATCCGTTATGCAAGACCGCTGATATATTGAAATTGTAATCAGTGCTATTGGCCTGAGAAGTTACAGGGGTTTTTTAAGTTAATAACTACTGTAGAAGACTACTAACTACATTAGTTTCATCTATGTACAATTATCCAACTATAGCTGGGTGGCAAGTGTAGCAAACACAATTACAGTATCAACTCTTAAATTATAGAAAAGTATCAGAATAACTGCATTTCACACTATGCATATTAACTAACATATTAATCTTGGTGATATGGGCTAATACAGACACACACAACCATTTTTAAATAAAACAAGGAGCTGGTACTGGCATTGGCAGCTGAAGGCTGATTTTGATCCTGCTATTCTGAAATAATTGTATTTCAGAAACACACTGTGGAAATGCAGTTACACAGAATAATTTTACAGAAGAGAATTTCTCTCAGTTTTTGGTTCATATATGTATTGTTTTATCTCTAAAATTGATGAATAAAAGATAAGAGTGAACCTATTGCAAGAAGTATAATGAGCAGTGAAAAATTTCATTGTTTAATAATAAAGATAGAATCTATGAAATTAAGTCTGGCTACAATACCGAAGCTAGATGTATACAGTTGGAAATTAAAAAAAAAAAAAAAGATTGTTTGGCCAAGAGTGATTAGATGCTTGACGTGTCATCTTCCATGTTGCCACTTGTAATTTTTAGTGTTGGCCTCAACAAAGTGTCCATATCTAACCCAACCATGCTGATCATTAAGCTCTCTTTTGAGTGATCTGAAGCTCATCAAATGTGGGTTTTAAGGAGTATGGAGAAAAACAAAACACTGAGAATATCTGCTGATAGTCTTGAAAAGCTAAGTTCCAGGCATTGATGCCCAACACCCTAACAGCCCCAGCAAGATGTAGGAGATGAGTTCCCAAATTACTGGGGCCCAAAGTATGTAGGGATTTAAAGGTTGTCACTCATGCTATGAATCAGAGATGGACTATAACTGCCCAGTGCCAACATATGTGATTACTCAGAAACAGCAAAGGCTATAACAGCCTGCTTAAGCCATGAATCATTCTGGAAAATAACCACATTGTAGCCCTTACTGCACAATCTCCTCCATTCCTATAGATGAATTTTCCTACCTATCCGCATCATTGCCATCTTGTCCAGACTCCATCTGTAATTTTATACCCAGACTTATCCAAATCTGTTAGGCACTGAGGAAATAGCAGAATTGGCATTTAATGAGAGGGGGACAGATGAATGCCATCTGCCTACTGGTATCAGTCTGCCTGAGCAGCCTTCCAGACCATACTGAACAAGAGAAGTGACAAGATAAAACCCTACAGCACCCTATATCAGATCTCTCCAGGAACTAAAACTTACTCAGCAACACTGCAAACTTAGGAGTGGATCCACTGCAAAGAACACCATCAACACTATGGTCAATGGTATCCAAAGCTTGTCAGCCACCACGAGAAGTGCTGTTAAGAATAGTAGTACATCATTGACTAGGTCTCTATACCCTTTCACTATCCCCTTGTCTTTGATCCAACAGGAATTTCCCATGGAATACCTAGAGATGCAAGTAAAAAAAAAAAAAAAACAAAAGTCCATACCATCTTTTATATTTCCTGTGCAGCTTTTGAGATACAAGATGTTTATAAATTGTTGTTCATGGATAGACATGTCTTGTTTACCCATTCTGTATTGCTGGCCCCCTTCTCTCATATACCAAAAAGGCAATACATTGACTCTTATTGTTGTTTTTCCTAATATCCTTTCCCGTATCCAAGAAAATCCAAATAGAGCTGGTATGTCCATTGAAATATACTGTACTTTACTGTATTTATTGTTAGACAGAATTGATGGGTTTAGTTTGTTATAGCCATTGACAGTTCTTTTCTCAAGAAAATCAATCTGTGTGGTCTAATCAATTGTTGCTTGCCCTTTTCCCGGTTTGGATCTCAACACTTGATCTAATGTAGTTATGACACCCTCCGTATGTACCATGCTCCTCTAATAGCTTGTAACCTTGTACAATGTACAAATAACAAGTAGCTTTGGTGTTTTCTGCAATTTTATTATGAAAAAAATAATACTTATTTTTATAAGGCTGTCTTGTCTAACTGTAGATAAGTTCTTAAATAATAGCACATTCAGTTATCCCACAGTGAATAAATGTGAGTTCTGGCAGATATGTACCCATCACAAGACTCAAATAAATATTCACATAACAAACAGTTTGTCTACTACATGGTAGCTTTGCACAGGAAGAGAGGATGCAAACACACTAATAGAATAGGTGAACATTAGCTTTTCAAAAACTATCACCTCTATGCATACAAATATTGTATATGTTTGCATATGTAACTGACTGTTTTGTAGAACAGTTTGCCAGAGCCAGTTTTTTGTAAAGGTGCCTAGAAGTGTAAGCTACATCTTTACATCCAAATCCTAATTGGTAATACCATGTGACAACCATTTAGCCAGCTGATGGAAGTAACTAAATAGCTCACATTTATCATTACTTACTTTTTGACAGCTTTCAATGAATTCGTCTATGGTAACTACCCCATCTTTATTCTTGTCCATTTTCTGTCCAGAAAGAATAAGAACATTTGCTTAAATCATGGAAAAATCCTACGTAAAAACACTTACTTTATTTATTACGTATTTCAGAGTTATACTGCAGGCTGGTGGCTACCTAGGTCAGGGTATCATTTTGCTAGACACTAATAAGTACATTACAGTCCCTGCACAGGGAAGATAGAGTCACAAAAATAATAGGATGTGCAAAATTGCCAATCAAAACATGGGATTTTTCTTGTTGACCATCCTTTTTTGTTGTCTTGCCCTACCTGGAAAAATGTTTCCACATGTTGTCTGGGGGCGTCCTCTTTGAGAACAGGATAAGTGCATTTTCCCATCATATCATATATAGCTTTCATAATATCAAGCATTTCCTGAAGAGAAAAACATTTATGTAAATGTTTCTTTTGAGCATTTATACTTTAGAAGAAATATTTAAGACTGTGCCACAGTCACATTGTGATTGAACAACTTCAGGAATGTAATGCACATGGATCACTTTGAAATTTAAATTAGCTACTGCAAGTTCCATACATTCTACAATAGAGAGAAACAGATAAAACATCTTAAGTAACTGAAAACCCTTAAGTAGATGCAAATTTATGTTTCTGAATTTAAATGCTTTATGATATCTAAAAGTCCAATGATATTGTGGAAAGAAAACTCCTGTGGACCAATAAGTGGAAACAAACCAAAAAAAAAATATATGTAGCAGACGGCAATTGGGCAAAGTCACATCGCCTCCCTGTGTGTTTCCCCAGCTTTTGTAAGGTGCTTTGAGATATGTCACTGGAAAGTGCTCTATAAGAATGATTACAAACATGTAATTCATCTCCCAGTATGCTGAATAAAATACTATATTTAAAAAAAAAATGTTGTTGTAATCTTTATGCAGTGTCTTGCTGAAACTGTTAGTACCAGTATAATTTACCGTAAACAGATTAGGAGCCTGATCTTGCAAAAACGTATGTGTATGCTCACTTCACATGTGCGTTGTCCCATTGACTTTGATGAGTAAAGTTCAGCATGTGCCTAGTCTTTGCAGAATAAGGCCCTTTAGGAAATAATAGCATTTTAATACATTCTCTGTTTTAAAAAAAAAAATCTATCCCTGATAATTTTTTGTTAAGTGTTCACTTGCATTTCTGGATACATATTTTTATGTACAAATACCCTACCTAGTTCTTGCAATTCTGTGGCAAATGTAGATACTCAAAGGCATATGCATTGTGCCTCTTCCTTAAGAAATCTGGCCAGCTATGGCATCTATAAATTTGTGGCTAGTTCTTAACTATTTTTTTTAAAGTTTCTATAAAATGCATTTATTTTAACTATTTTAAGTTGGAAAGAAAAAAAGTTATCTACCAAACTCAGTTTTGACAGCAGTTTCTCTAAAGCCACGTTCCTTTCAAACCAAACTCTAAGGGACACATACATGCTGTGGTTTCAGTTATTGTGGCTACAAAATGAATTCTTACCTCTTTAGTTATGTATCCATCCTTATTTATATCATACAAATTAAAAGCCCAGCTGAGTTTTTCTTGTACTGTCCCTCGGAGTAAAATTGAGAGACCCGTAATGAAGTCCTAGAAAGAAAATAAAAAAATCTAGTGTATTACAGAAGTACGAATTAAAAAGGAAACAGAACTATCTACCGTCGTTCTTGTAGAGTATATGAGTGCGAAGGGAGGATTCCAGCTCCAACCATGCGGTAAAAAGGAACTGACGGCATGGCGCGTTGCCCTGCATGGCCTTTTATAACCTCGCATGGAGTATATGATGACACAAGGCGGCCATGCAGGTCAATGGACACAGCTGCTGAAAAACTTCCAGCTCTGGTGCATGGTGCACAAGTGCATCCACCTTTGGAATTCATATAGGGACCATCACTCTAAGATGAACCAATCACTCGCACCTTTTATGAGTCCTACACTCATTTAAAGCTTTGTGGGGGGAGGGGTCCACATAAACTCGACTTGAACCTCGGTCAGAGCTGCAGAAATCCAAATTGAAAGAATTCTAAAGATTTACCGCATGCACATTTTTTTCTGGCCACTTCAGACTTGTTTACAGATACATTGTTAAGGAGCTGAAGGAAGGCGCACACTTCTTTTGCCGGATTGGGTTTAAGGCTTTGAGAAAGAAAGGCTATAGCCTGGTGCCTTGCCTTTGGGAGATGAGCCATGGCTATGAGGCAAATCCAAAGTCAGATCAGGGCTGCTCACTCAGCTGTGACTCAGACAAAATGGGCCCTAATGCTGCACAAAATTATGCATGTATTTAATTTCAAGCATGCAGGTAGTCCCACTGAGTTCAAAGTGACAACTCAAAGGCTTAAAATTTAAGCATCTACATAAACCTTTGCAAGCCTGGGGCTCAAATGGAGTGTAATATATAGGTATGCCATATCCTCATTCCTCACTGCAGCTGTTGGTTGAAAAATGGAGTGAAAATGCCTAAAAAAAGTTGGAGCATAGGATTGCTTTCTCCCTTCTCCACAATTCCAGCAAATCCATGTTTTTTTTATTATATTCCTACAAATGAGGTTGGTACAGGAGAACATAACGGAAAGGAAATTGCACTTCTGGCTCTTCCTGTACCAATCCAGACAGCCTATTTACATAAAAGCCCATGTGATTTGTTCTTGATATAATGAGGTTATAGATAGAGAGCATTTTAGGAGTAAATAAAATTTACTACAACTACTAAGGAAACAGCTGGTGACAAACCAGTATTTATGCCCCAGCTTTCTAGAGCTTTTCCTCTCTGTTTTCTTTTACTGGCTGGAGGACAGAAATACCTACACTATGGTATAGAAAAAAAACTTTATGAGTAAGAAAAATTATTCCATCTAGAATCATTTCTTCACATTGCCTAATGAATCTACATGCTGTCTATAGTTAACTACTGGGTAATATGTTTAGAAATGTTTTACACTATCTTAAAGAATAAAAAGAAGTACTTAGGTATTCATATCTTGCAGTTAGTTTGTAGGTATTATGCTGCTACATATTAAAAGAATGTTGGGCCAGTTTCCATTAACCACAATAAAGCTACTCTGCATTTAACACCAGTATAAATAAGATCTGGATCACTCTACCTAGGTTATTACTGTACAAAATTGAACCTGAAAACCTATGCTGGAAATGAACAAAACAGAACCTCATTTTTGTTTTTCTGTTTTCTTTTTTCAAAGCCCTTAGTATACATAGGGCTTCACTTAGGTGTGTTCAAATCCCCTAGAACAGAGGTTCTCAAACTCCGCGAGCTCCATTCAGGTGGTCCATAGATAGTTCCCTCTAAGGTGTGCACCTGGGCAGCTGCACACAAGAAAATAAAGGGCCATCCACCTAGTTAGCAGGCATGGCTCTCAAAGGCCAGCACCTCACCTTACACATGCGTCTTCTCCAGGGTCCAAGCACCTAATTAGTTTGGAATTTGGGACGTGCAGGGCTGCAGCGGCCAGAGAAAGAGGCGACTTTCCCCAACTCCAAGGCTGTGGCAGCTGGGGAGAGACGGCCCTCCTTCCTAGTCTCAGCTCTGTGGCTACTGTGGTGGGGGATAGGGAGAGATGCCCCTCCTTTCCAGCCTCAGCTCAGGGGCTGCTGCAGCAGGGGACAGATAGTGCATCCATCGCATTAGAAAGGTCAGACTACTGGTATTAAAATATGAGTTGTGGGCTTTTATTTGTAGAACAAATGTTAACTATTAATTATAATTTTTTTTAATATAGCACTTTTATCCAATGCGATTTACAATAGTTAGCTAATGGTACAAACAACATTTGGAAAGGTCATTAAGTGGTCCGCCGAGACACTCAGCAATTTTCAAGTGGTCTGCGGAAAAGGGGTGGAGGAGTGTTTAGCCAATTATCTCTATCTTTGCCTGGTTAGACGCAACTAAATATTTGAGCCCAGGAAAGAAAACAAAACATTTAATAGTTAACCACTGCCCTAGAAACTATAACAGAATAAGGTCAAACATGCCCTGCCTTTTTTAGGGATTATTTCACACATGCTGAAAAAAACAACACAATGACATGGGAAAGATGCAGGAGCTCCTTTTGCTGTGACTTTTTTCAGTAACAGACAATAAAAGCAGAAATGTGGCTAGAAAATTGGTGCAAACAATTCTTTGCCAAGGTTGCTTCTGTTGAATAATATATGCTAATATTATATGTATTATCCATACCATATTAGTATACATTAAGCACAAATAGCATTAAGCACAAATATTATAGCAGTTATATTGCCTAAATTGGCTTTGTTTTCTTTATATAATCAACCCTGCTCACTTATGTTAAACCTGTGGAACTCATTGCCAGGGGATGTTGTGAAGGCCAAAAAAAAAAAAAAACAGTTTCAAAAGTGAATTGGGTAAATTCATGGGGGATAGGTCGACCAATAGCTATTGGCCAAGATGGTCAGGGTCAAAATCTCTTTCTCTGGATATCCCTAAACCTCTAATTGCCAGAAACTGGGAGTGGATGACAGGAGACAGATCACTCTATAACAGCCCTGTTCTGTTCATTCCTTCTGAAGCATATGGCATTGGATACTGTTGGGAGACAGGCTCCTGGGCTAAACAGACCATTGGTCTGACCCAGCATAGCCATTTTTATATTCTTCCCTTGCATTCACTGAAGTAAGTTTGTTTTCAGCAATAGGTAAATTGTCAAGATCAGGACAGATGAGTGCTTTACCATAGTAACAGAAAGGGAATTGCTCTCACAAGCCTGTACAGGAATGTCCCAAAGGAAGAGGACAAGACATCTGATTGTTCTACTCTAGTACAAACCTAGGAGGTGCCTTCATGGGCTTTGGTACCTAAAATACATGTAATCAGAACAAAGAGACAAGTGATACACCATTGTACCAGAAAAACAAGTTAGAAAGCTGATCAGTTCAATCTAGTTTCATAGATGTACATAGTACTTGTTACTTGTGAACAGGTAGGGTATAAAAAGATGGCTGGGGTGTAACTTGGGGAATTTGCCTTTTGTGATGTAAATGTAACAATGCAGCATGAGAAAGCTTCCCAGAGACTAGTATCATATAGAACCTATTTCCTGTACAATATTATTATTATTGGCTTATAGCAATAAACCTGACTGACATGGGTTATTTGGTCTCGAGTATATTTCATAACGAACCAAAGTGTGATCAAGCAAATGACTATGCACCATCAAAACCTCTTCTGTTGTCAGTTTGAGGAGAAAGGAGGAGCAACCCATCAGATATGGATTAAGGCCCTCATTCTGCTATTGGCACTGAACAGAGCCTCCTTGACTTCAGTTGGCAGAGGTCCACCTCATGGATCCAGACGCAGAATAAGGGCCCATGTGTTTTCAAATAAACCTAAAGCCTAAACAAAATCTTATTGCTGTTTTCTTTTTAAATATAGCAAAACCCCAATGAATTTGGTTTTTACACACAGTAGTCACAGAACTCGTGCGTAGCAAAGGCACCTGCTTCCATGTTGTTCAGATTACAAGTATGCATCAATAATAAAAGGGTGAAAATACTTGTAAAATTGTCCTGTGTAATCACGCATCATTGCCAGACTCTTGAGAGAAATTATTCTCTTACAAACTACACGTGAGAAATTTCAGACAAATTTAAAATTGGGCTTGTTTTAGCTAGTCATGACCTTAACAGTGAAGAGAATAGCAGCTCTCCATGATGGACATGACATAAAATAAATATATTCTTTAGAGGTGAATTGAAAGGCTTTTTGAATTCCATGACCTAACATCATGTTTCTCGTTCAATATTTGATGACACACATCACTACTGCAAAAAACACACCAGGGAGTTGTGCTCTTTACCATGCTATTAATGATGTCATCTGCTGTGGCAGGCCAAGTGCAAGAACCCTGAAATCATGTCTCGGCATTCAAATGGAGGAAGAGCTTATTTCAAATGCTTATGTCATACAGTACATTTGCCATGAAGGCACATTTTCTAAATGTAAAACTTGCTCCTGGAAACTACTTGTGCATGTGACTAATCCTTATTTATTTGAGTAGTCCCATTAATTTCAGTTGGAGTTGAGAGCACTTGTCATCCCACAGGAGGCACTCAGCAAGATCATATGTTCTTATATGTCACTTGCATCTAATTCAGGTTGCCTTTTAAACGAACATTACATCAGCAGCACAGTTTGAGTTACAATGCTGAGAGATGCAGCTATAAAATAATAATGGCTATTGCCAATGCATTGAAAAAACTTGAAATCTGGACCACAGCTAAAAAAGCAAAGTTGGTGAGCAACAGAGGCACATACATTCAGTCCTACAGTTAAAAACTGATAAAAGCACTTACCTCAAAACTCACAGATCCATTGTGATCAGTGTCAAATGCATTAAAGAGAAAATGTGCATAGGTTGTAGAATCTAAAATTTAAAAACAGAAAGAGTGTTCCTTAGTAAGTGCATTTTAAAAAATTACCTGGTACCCTAACACATATTTTCTTTAATTTTCTTCAATGAAAATTTTTAGCCAGGGCTAAATTTGAACTCCAACCTTAATCAGGTTTCTCTTTTTGCAGGAACAAAATTGTAATTAATTACAGCCTCAAAAATAGAGGCCTATGTTCTAAAAAAAATCTATCCTTATGTACTCTCATCATCATTACTACCTGGAAGGGATCATTCACTGTCATATGACTTTATTGTGACTATTATAATACGCTCAGTATTTACAAAACGGTCTGCATTTGCTCAGGGCTCTGCTCATCAGATAAGGGACCATAACGAGTTCTGTAACCTGAGCTGCAGAAGATGATATTCATTTGTTCACTTTTAAGGAAGAAACGAAGCACAACTGTCAATGCATTTGGTGGATTATTTTTATTTTGAAGGGAACCATGTTACCCAATTTGTAACTGAACTTGCCAGCAGGCGTCTACATGAATGAGAACTGGAGATGGACACTGATTGTCTGGTGTCATCAGTAAAAAAATATGACTGAACATTCAAACAAGTGATCCATTTATTAAATAACTATTTTATTCTCCCTGAGTATAGTGGATACTGCTATAGTGACGTACTTGAAAAAATAAATGAAGAACACAATAAAAATGTGCCAAACCTCTAAATCAGGGATCTCAAATCACCACGAGGGCCACATTAGGAATAGTACATTGTCCCAAGGGCTGCATCACTGACATTTTTTCATATAAAGGTACAAAAGCCCCCGGCCCTCTGCCCACAGCCCCCTTCCATGAGGCCCCACCCCTTCCCCGCCTCTTCCCACCCCTTCCCCGCTCCATTCCAACCCTTTCCCCAAATCCCCGCCCTTGCACTGCCTCTTCTCCACCTCCTCCCCTGAGCGCATGGTTCCCTGCTCCTCCCCTTTCCCTCCTGCACTGTTTGAACATATGTTACTAAGCGGTGCCACACAACTGTTCGGCAGTGGGAAGCATCTGGAGGTAGGCAGAGGAGCTGGGACGCAGCGTGCTAGGGGAAAGAAGGGGCGGCAGGTGAGGGAAGCTTGGCGGCCACAGCAAATAACTCTGCGGGCCGCCGTGCGTTTGAGACCCCTGCTCTAAATATTTACATATGGCTGTCTCTCATTAGGGACTGCATAAGCTAAAAAGTGAAGATTGTTTTATCTGGAGGATTTTCTGTGGTATTTGTCATCATAGCACCTGAGCACAAATAGTAAGGAATTTCTCCTGACAACTCTCTTGTAACATAGGGTAATATCTTCCTCTTTTTCTCAATGCAGAACTGAGGCACAAAGAGCTATGGGTATGTCTACACTACGAAATTAGGTTGAATTTATAGAAGTCAGTTTTTTAGAAATAATTTTTATACAGTTGATTGTGCGTGTCCCCACACAAAATGCTCTAAGTGCATTAAGTCAGCGGGTCCACAGTACGGAGGTTAGCATTGACTTCCGGAGTGTTGCAATGTGGGTAGCTGTGGGTAGCTATCCCACAGTTCCCGCATTCTCTGCTGCCCATTGGAATTCTGGGTTGAGATCCCAATGTCTGAGGGGGCAAAAACAGTGTCGCGGGTGGTTCTGGGTACGTATTGTCAGGCCCCCCTCTCCCTCCCTTCCTCCCTCCCTCCGTGAAAGCAACGGCAGACAATCGTTTTATGCCTTTTTTCCTGGGTTACCTGAGCAGACGCTATACCACGGCAAGCATGGAGCCCGCTCAGCTCACTGTATGTCTCCTGGGTGCTGGCAGACGTGGGACTGCATTGCTACACAGCAGCAGCTCATTGCCTTTTGGCAGCAGATGGTGCATTACGATTGGTAGCCATCGTCGTCGTATTCCTGGGTGCTCTTTTAGCCGACCTCGGTGAGGTCAGTCAGGGACGTCTGGCCTGGGCAGACATGGGAGTGACTCAGACAGGTCATTCCCATCTTCTGCCGAGCACCCAGAAGATGAAGATGGCTAGCAGTCGTACTGCACCCTCTGCTACCAGCCTAAGATGAAAAAGATAGATGGAGTGGATCAAAACAAGAAATTGACCTGATTTGTTTTGTGAAATCAACAGTCTGTTAAACCCAGGGTTCTGAGTTCAATCCTTGACGGGGCTATTCTGTGTGACAGTTGTTTGTGTTTCTCCTTGATGCAAAGCCACCCATTTTGTTGATTTTAATTCCCTGGAAGCCATGTCCTCAGTCACCCCTCCCTCCATCAGAGCAATGGCAGACAATTGTTTTGTGCCTTTTTTCAGCGCAGCTGCTATAGCACTGGGATCATGGAGTCCACTCAGATCACTGCGGCAATTATGAGCACTGTAAACACCACGCACATTATCCTGGAGTATATGTAGAACCAGAAGCTGCAAAAGCAAAACCAGGCAAGGAGGCGACAGCAGTGTGGTGACAAGAGTGATGAGGACATAGACATGGACATAGACTTCTCACAAAGTACGGACCGGGCAATGTGCCCTGGCAATGTGCACATCATGCTGATGAGCTCTGCATGAGCTCTGCATGGTCACCTGTGCTGATCAGCTGGCCAAACAGGAAATTAAATTCAAAAGTTTGCAGGCCTTTCCTGTCTACTTGGCCAGTGCATCTGAGTTGAGAGCACTGTCCAGAGCAGTCACAATGGAACACTCTGGGATAGCTCCTGGAGGCCAATACCGTCAAATTGCATGCACACTACCCCAAATTTGACCTGGCAAGGCCGATTTCAACGCTAATCCCCTTGTCGGAGGTGGAGTAAAGAAATCGATTTAAAGAGCCCTTTAAGTCGAAAAAAAGGGCTTCATCATGTAGACAGGTCCAGGGTTAAATCGAGGTAACACTACTAAATTTGACCTAAAATCGTAGTGTAGACCAGGCCTAAGAAGTCTCTTTTTAAGAGGCGAGAGCATCTGCAGCAAAAAAAACCCCCAAAAACAGATGACATGTGACCCAGCTTATCAGAGTCCTAGTCTAATGCTTTAACCACAACACCAGCCTTCCTCTCTCTGAGCTCCCAAGAGTTCTCCTCTGGATTTCCGTTCCCACCCTAACACACCCAAAACCTGACCCAACACCCATGCAAGTTAATACTGCCTGAGGTATTATTTACTTGTCCTACTTTCCTCTCCACACTTTATATATGTAATCCCTCCCTGCTTTATGTATTTGTATTGGCTTGTCTATAGTGCTTATTACCCTAATAACTAACTACCTCACAAACTTGAATTAACTTTAGTCTCAGAAAATCCTTGTGAGGCAAGGAAATATTATTTTATAGATGAGGAACTGAGGCAAAGAGAGATTCAAGCTAATTGCCCAAGGTCATGCAGGGAAAACCAAAGATGAACTTATCTTAGGAGTTCCTTTGGGAGAAGGGATGGTCCTACCTGAAGGTAAAAAATTTCTGCGGCCTCATTGTGGCAGGTGCAGCTCACTAACTCTAGCCTGGATGATCTAATACTTAGTCCTGCCTTATGTGCAGGGTCATGGATTAGAAGAACTCTTGAGGTCCCTTCCAGTCCTCCAATTCTGTGAAAGTTACCCTCTACACTATTCTGTTACCCTCCTGTTTCATCACCTTCCACATCATATCACATTAGAATTTGTACTCCATGTCACAACTTCTGGCGTTAGTGCCAGCACTCCTGAGTGGCATGCTTACAGAACAACGCAAGGTCTTATCAGGGAGCAACCTTGTTACTGCCTGAGAAGTCCTTTGTTGTCTAGCAGGATCTACAGGGGACTAAAGCATTGACTCCTGTGTACACTATTTGCCAGCCCTAGTGACCCGATTCAAAGGAGGTCATGACCCACTTTGGCATCCTGATCCACAGTTTCAGAACCACTGCTCTAGGCTGTATCATGCCCTCCTAATGGAGGCAAAATTCCCATTTTGAACTTAAAAAAACCCAAACCAAAACCCATGACTTTTATCTGAATAAGGACTGCAAATAGTCTTAGTCCTTATTACAGTATATTAATTTGGTATTATATACATTAATTATTGTAGGAGCAAACCCTGCACTGTTTGAACATATGTTGCTAAGGCATTTTCATTGAATTCAAAAAGAAAATACTGTTGAGACGTAGACGATCACAACACTGGATGGATGGCTAAGTACCAACCACCAGTCAAATCCCCATTTTAATTTATAATTTCTTTATTATTTCTGGTATTTGAAGTTTGACGACTCCAATATCGATCTGAAATTTTAATACACAAAATTTCTGGAATGCATTGAGAGAAGATTTGTTGTGTTGTGGACGGTGGTATGGGAACTGTCTACAGTAACATACGCTTATTACAGAATTATAATTCAATGTACACTGATTATTTAATACATTTTCTCACTATCATGGTAAAGTGTTCCTGTTTATTTACTGTCTCTTTAGAGTGAATCTAAATATGTTAAGACACGATTTTCTATTGTTTCCTGCCTTGTTCAGACCATGCATGGCTGAAGGGATACAATTCAATTTTTAATTCTCATTTGTATCATGATGTATGAATAAAAATAATCCATGTTTTCACAATCTTTTCTTTAGAGTGATCTGTTTGTATATTTAAAAATATTCTTTAGGTCACTGTTCCTGCAGTCTTTGTGCAGGTAAAGTGCCCACTGAGGATGACTGGAATTTTGCCTGAAAAAAAGACTTCAGAATGAGGTATTTTAGTGTTTTAAGTAGAGCTACTTAATGTGATCTCTTTCCCACTAAATCGTGAATGTTATTCACTGCAGACAGAGCTTGACTTTTTAATGAAATACAGTTTCTCTTCAATGCCTAGGAATCATAACTAGTAGGATACATTAACATTTTGGCAGGCTGCAGCAGGGACAGCTATAAAGTCATAATTTGTTTGAGATTCATATCATGTACCTTCAAGCATCTTAAATATATGCTTTATTGAAGACAAACAGAAGTGGTAGCGACTATGCACCCACCAGCATCCCACTAAACATCAAGGGGAAACAATTTAATAATGGCCCAGTGAATCCACTGTTATTTGTGACCAGAAAGGTTAGAGATCAAGTCCTAAATTATATTTTGGGGGGTATGTAAACACATCAGTTGAATTGAACATTGAATGCTGGGAGGCAGTGTGCCCCTTTCCCAGATACTGCAATGATTTTCCTACATGCTACAGAATTTAATGCAGCTACCTTAAATGGGTGCTTTTATAATGTAAAAAGCTTTTCTGAAAGCTATTTCTGCCTTATAAAACATGTTCATTTTACTGTACATCATCTATTTGTTATTCGGAACCCAAATCACTCTCTTGTCCCCTTTCTACCCCTCCTTCCCACTTCTCCTGCACTTTAATAAAATGACTTGCCTGGTAACATGTGAAACTAATGTCCTGAGGGCTGGTGGAAGTCGCTTGATTACCATACAAAGGAAATGCTACACCACAGTTGGCTTCCTCAAATGGAATAGGCAGATCCAACAAGAAATAGTCTCATTTTTTGTATTGTTTACACTATATGAACTGCTGATGCACATAGCTACATACAGTACAGGAATCATGATTCTAGGTGCATACCACACCTGTTTCTTTCTAGTTAGCTAATCTACAATAACTCCTCACTTAAAGTCATCCCAGTTAACGTCGTTTCCTTGTTACGTTGCTGATCAGTTAGGGAACATGCTCGTTTAAAGTTGTGTAATGCTCCCTTCTAACATCATTTGGCAGCTGCCTGCTTTGCCACTGCTTGCAGGAAGAGCAGCCCGCTGCAGCTAGCTGGTGGGGTCTTGTAAGCAAGGTGGACCAGCAGCCCTGTTATCAGCTCTCCCTATCAGCTCCCCGCTCTCCTAAGTTCCCTGTGCTGCAGCCGCCCAGCAGGCTATCAATTGCAGGCTACCAATTGCTAGCAGTTCAGCTGTCCCTCCCCACACTGCCATGTGCTGCTTCTGCCCTCTGCCTTGGAGCAGCTCCCAGAGATTCTTGCTTGCTGTGCAGGGAGGTAAGGGGGAGGGGGGGGCTAATGTCAGGGTGTCCCCATCCCCCCTGCTCCTGCACCCCACTTACTCCTTCTCCATATAGAGCAGGGAGGTGACATGTAAGGAGAGAGACACAGAGAGCTTGGGGCAGCAGTTGCTGTCTCAACTTCCTGATCCACTTAAAAAGACAATGCACTTAAGAGTGGGTCAGCTTACTTAAAGGGGCAGTGTGCATTTCTCTCACTCCCACACACAAGGTGTGTGTCTGTCTCTGTCTGCTCTGCTGTCTCCCCTCCCTTGTGTTCATGCTGCCTTGTGTGAGAGGCTACATTAATAACAATGTGTTAACCCTTGAGGGCTCAGCCAAGTGCTAGTTCATCATTTAGCAGCAAGGCATTCCCTGAGAAATATCCCTCCCTCCTTCACCCTCTAACTTCACCACCTCAACCAAGCTTCACAATCATCATAGCTGTGTACAGTATTAAATTGTTTAAAAAGTATACTGTGTGTATATCTATAATAATATATAGATGTGTATACTGTGTGTATATCTATATAATATATAGTTTTTTGTCTGGTGAAAAAAAAAATTCTCTGGAACCTAACCCCCCCCTCTGCAGTGTGGGATGCAGGTCACTTGCTGGGATCATCGAGGTATAGCTCACTCAATCAATTTCCTGCCACTGCAGGGACCTCTGGGTTGATGCACCTCAGTCCCTCCCATGCTCTGCCTGTGGCACATAACAGTTTAGTCTCCTGTGAGCGTTAACACTTCGTCTAATTTTGGTTGTTAGGTTTAGTGTGCTGGTGCTGGGTGGTGTTGGTGGCCTGTGATATGCAGGAAATCAGACTAGATAACCTGGTGGCCTCTTCTTGCCTTAACCTCTCTGACTCTAAATACATAGACTGTTTTGGCAAGATTTTCAAAAGAGCTCAGCACCCGATCTCGCCCTTTGTTTAGGAGTGTCAAACAGATAGTTAAGGGTTCATGTCTCTTTTACCTGTAAAGGGTTAACAAACAGGGAACCAAAAACACCTGACCAGAGGACCAATCAGGAAACAAGATACGTTCAAATCTCGGTGAAGGGAAGCCTTTGTTTGTGGTTTTTGGGTTTTGCTTTGTTCTCTCTGGATCCTGAAAGGGACTAGATGTGCAACCAGGTTTCTTGCCAATCTCCCTGCTACAGTCTCTTATTATTCCAGAATAATTGTATTAAGTAGAAAGCGTTATAGTCTTTTTAATTGTTTTCTGCAGTGTATTTGGCAAATGTGTAGTTTGCTGCAGTAGTGTTTTAAATGATTTTGCTGAGGAGGTTTTTCTCTGGTGTTATAAGCTGAAAGACCTATCATTTACCATCTAGATTATAGAGAAATTTACTTTTTTTCTTTCTTTATTATAAAGCTTTGGCTTTTTAGACTGTTTGATTTTTTCCTAGTTTTGAGTTTCCAAAGGGAAATTGAGGTCTGTACTCCCAAGGATTGTGGGAGAAGAAAGGTAAATTTCCTCTTTGTTTAGATTCACGGAGGCTTGAATTTTGTATTGCTCGTGAGGGAAGAGGAGGGTAGAGTGGGAAAGCCTCTTGTTTAATTCCAAGGAGTTGATCCAGTATCTATCAGATAACCCAGGAGAGGATAAGCCTGGAGAGGCACGGTGAGGGAAAGAGTTTACTTTCCTTGTGTAGATCCAGGGGGTCTGGATCATTGGGCGTCCCCAGGAAGGTTTTGGGGAGGCCAGAGTTTATCAGGCACTCAAAGTCCTATTGGTTCAGCCTTATCAATCTAAGCTGGGTAATATTAAGCTCTAGAGGGAATTCATGCTGTACCCCAATTTTTGGACGCTAAGGTTCAATGGGGTAGAATACTATGACAAGGAGTTATACATTCTGATAATCTGGGGATCGGTTTAAATGTATGGGTGTGGTCGTAAATTATTGCACTAAACAATGCATCTGAAACCCAAGAAGCAAAGAACTGACTTGTGGCTCAGTCCACACAGAGGAACTGCAAGCGTCAACCCGAGGCACTGCACAGAGCCCCAGTTGAAAACTCCTTGCAGGCCGTCGCCTTTGTGGCTTTCTGGTGTAGGATCAATAAATCTCTCTGGGTTATTCTAAAAAGGGCAAAAAGATCCTGGTGGCACCTATACTACAGGACCTTTTGGCAGCATGAGTTGGGTGATACCCACTTATCCGTGCACGAAAAAAGGGGTATTCACCCACGAAACGCTCATGCTCCAAAATTCTGTTAGTCGTATTAAGACAGTGCACAGGAGTGCTTAGAGCTGCTTTTACAGTCCAGACTAACAACAAGCTACTCCTCTGGCTACGTGTCATTTATTCTAATACTACTGGAAATTGCTAACACAGACTGGATATACTATATCATTAACCAGACAATACCTCTGGTGTGGTTTATCTGCGAGGCCGGGAGAGGAGGGATATGCTACTATCAAAATCACTGATTTATTTTCTTTGTATGATTGAGATAATTTAATAGAATGAAAATATCCTTCACAACAAAACTGAAAGGGACATGATGTAGTGCTGTACTATCATCATCATCCGACAACATGGCATAATAATTTTCATGTGATAGAAGATAAAAGATATTACAGTAGACAGTTTCACAGACAAATAGTTCACTTTTTAATCTACTACTTAACTATTAATTTAAAATAATAATTAGGACATTGAGTCTTCTGAATATGCAAAATCTGAGTGTAAAGGGAAGCAAAATGACATTCTTTAGAATTAGCATTCTTTACAATGAAATAGTTGGCTAATAACTGGCCTGACTTATTGTAATGAGTGAAGTTTCTGTATGGGATTTAAAAAGCAACTCTATTGGGCTAACTTGGATCACCATTGAATCATGCCAGTTTTATTCATGGCTTCAATAGGAACAGAGTGAGGTCAGTGCTGGCCACTTTTAAAAATTGCACCTGCACATGCACTGAAATAGGAACCTATATTCCCCAAATATGACTGACATATCAATCACTAATTTCTAATACTTTCATAAAGGATTTCAGAATTTACACATTATTAACATGGTAGCTTCTAATAAAGAATAAATGAAGGCATTATCCTCGCACTGGCAACAGTGAGTTTAGAACTGTGTATTGTAGATGTGATTTTATAGCTGAGCCCTATTAGCAATGTCCCTCAGAATCTTGTCAGGCGTCTCATAATACATTCTGTTACCTCTGTTCAGTGTTTAAGTACTCTCAGAAACCAGAAACATTAAGGGCAGATTCTGAGCTTATTGACATTAGTGGAACCATTATCAATAATTCCATAGGAGTCAATAGGAATTATACTTGGATATAAAACTGGTCTAACCAAAAGAAAAAGCAGGCCTTATATGCTATCTTCTCTCACAATCCCAACAGACCATATACTAAATTTATGGTGATAGCTGTTTACATGTTTGAATTTTTTTTTAATTAATGTAATTTATATTCCTCCTGGTTCAAGGAGAATTATGAGCAGAGATATGAGAGGTGGAAAGTGGAGTTAAAATCATAACATGCTGATGAATTTTTATAAAAACCTCTGCAAGCATCTTATTCAGAAGGATTAACACATTATTAGCTCTCCATAACACCTCCTATTATTGATGAATGAATTCATTGGATTTGATATCTCTTAATGTGGACAAATATCAAGATGATATTAGTATGTGTGGAGCCCCTTTGAGAAATATGTAGAAAAGAAGTTTCTCAATTCAGGAAAGCCTACATGCTATGGGTATATAGCTGTGACATTTGTTTCATGTATTTTACCAACATTATATGAAGCAAAAGTAAAAAAGGGTGAGTTCTGTTATACTGGTCTAGATTGGAGAATGCCTATTGGTGAAAATGTGGAAGATAGGAAGTTCATAGTTTCTTTCTTCTTCTTTCTTCTGCTGCTTTAACTTGCTAAAGCATGGTGGATTACAGTGGGAAAAGTTGCTTTTACAAACCAGGGTAACTTATAACTGATACTACAGTTTTATACTGATTGGTATAAAACACTAGACAGATAGATAGCAGTTCGCAGTTCTACTCTTCTTAAATGTTTTGTTCTTCCTTTTGAATGTTCCTGGTTGTTGTGGGTTTCAACAGTGGTAACCCACAATAGTTACTACCCCTATACCTTCTAGCTTTTTATTTAAAATAAAACTAATTGAGAGTTTTTGTTGCTACTAATTAAGGTTTTACATAAAAATGAAAAGCACAGCCATTGCCAGTTAGCTCCATGGAAACCTTCCACTCTCCAGTGTTATAGGAAGACATGAACAGGGACAACTGAATAGAAAAGAAGTGGGGAGGGAACAGAGTAAGGAAAAGGTGGAGGGGAGAATAAACACTGAAGGAAAATCTGAGGTTCAAGAAGGAAACGTTAGTCATAAGTGATTATGTACTTTCATTTCACTGAAATATAGGGAAGATTGAGAAATTACTGAACATCACAGGAAACCACTTCACTGAATAAAGAGGATGAAAAAAGACCTGAAGTAGGGAAAGAAATCCCACTGAAGTTAATAGGATTTCACCCACTTACACTAGATTTGAATTTGGCCCACTTAAACTACCTCCAACACAAATTCCTACTGGGGGAGAGATAGGCAAAGAGTAGCAAAGACATAGCTATATTAAAGCTTACAAGGAGATGAGCTGCTGAGAGAATCCTGATTTTCAAAGATACTCAGATTGTGTATTCACAACTATATCCTGACACCTTGTAAATACCTCCTCTTTTTTATTACTGTCATACATGCCGTGAATACGTCTATCCATTAAGATACTTACAATTCTCTACAGAACTTTATACAACCAGTTTATTAATATGAACAATGGGCTGATAATCCAATTTAGAAATTCACAAGCGCAGTTCACAAGCATCTTATTCAGAAGGACTAACACATTATTAGCTCTCCATAACACCTCCTATTATTTATGAATGAATTCACTGGATTTGATATCTCTTAATGTGGACAAATATCAAGATGATATTAGTATGTGTGGAGCCCCTTTGAGAAATATGTAGAAAAGAAGTTTCTCAATTNCATGCTCCAAAATGTCTGTTAGTCTATAAGGTGCCACAGGATTCTTTGCTGCTTTTACAGATCCAGACTAACACAGCTACTCCTCTGGTACCTGTCTTTATTCTAAACTACTGGAAATTCCTAACACAGCTGAATATTATAATCCTTACCCAAGCAAATCTCTGTGTGGTTTTCTGCCCGAGTAAGGATTGCACTATCAAATCACTATTTTTTTCTTTGTATATTGATATAATTTAAATAGAATGAAAATATCCTTTCACAACAAAAACTGAAAGGGAGACATGAATTTGTGTTGTACTTGCTCTTCCGACAGTGCATAAATATTTTATCTCTGACTAGAAGAATAAAGTTTCAGTAGACAGTCACAGACAAATAGTTCACTTTTTTAATACTACTACTTAACTACTTTTTAAAATAATAATTAGGACATTGAGTCTTCTGAATATGCAAAATCTGAGTGTAAAGGGAAGCAAAATGACATTCTTTAGAATGTGCTTCTTACAATGAAAATTTGGCTAATAACTGGCCTGACTTTTGTAAATGAGTGAAGTTTCTGTATGGGATTTTAAAAAGCAACTCTGTATTGGGCTAACTTGGCTCCCATTGAAATCAATGCCAGTTTTATCACTGGCTTCAATGGGAACAGAGTTAGGTCAGTGCTGGCCACTTTTAAAAATTGCACCTGCCATGCACTGAAATAGGAACCTATATCCCCAAATATGACTGACATATCAATCACTATCCTTCCTATATACTTCATAAGGATTTCTTGAATTTTACACATATTAACAATATGGTAGCTCTAATAAAGAATACAATGAAGCATATTAGAACTGGGAACAGTGAGTTTAAGGAAACTGTGTATGTAGATGTGATTTATAGCTGAGCCCTATTAGCAATGTCCTCAAGGAATCTTGTGGTCTCATTAATACATTTGTACCTCTGTTCAGTGTTAAGTACTCTAAGAAAACAGAAACATTAAGGGACAGATTCTGAGCTTATTGACATTAGTGAAAACCATAAATAATTCCATAGGAGTCAATAGAATTATACTGATATAAAACTGGTCTAACCAAAAGAAAAAGCAGGCCTTATATGCTATCTTCTCTCACAATCCCAACAGACCATATACTAAATTTATGGTGATAGCTGTTTACATGTTTGAATTTTTTTTTAATTAATGTAATTTATATTCCTCCTGGTTCAAGGAGAATTATGAGCAGAGATATGAGAGGTGGAAAGTGGAGTTAAAATCATAACATGCTGATGAATTTTTATAAAAACCTCTGCAAGCATCTTATTCAGAAGGATTAACACATTATTAGCTCTCCATAACACCTCCTATTATTGATGAATGAATTCATTGGATTTGATATCTCTTAATGTGGACAAATATCAAGATGATATTAGTATGTGTGGAGCCCCTTTGAGAAATATGTAGAAAAGAAGTTTCTCAATTCAGGAAAGCTTACATGCTATGGGTGAGAGCTTTGCCACTGACTTCAGTGGCAAATAATGCTAATTATGTCTGCAGAGTACTCACCTCCCTGTGGAAAGAACTGAGAATAAATCTCTTTGAAGGTCTCTTCATTAACAATCCCACTGGGACACTCCTAAGGAAAGTCACAGAGAAGACATATGAGTAAACTGTCCATTCACTGCAGTGCAAACAAATCAGTTGTTCATGAGATCATACAACCAAGTGATAAAGCTGATATAGGTAAATCTGAGATATAAAAATACCAAAAAAACAAAATCTGATTCTTGCATTTTAAAACAAATATTAATAATTTATCAATTTAAAGCCACTTTTTAATAAACTTCCTCTTCTATGCCACACTGAAACATCAGTATCTTCACAGAGCTGGGTGACTGACACAAGCAGCACTAAGCTCTGCTGCAGTCCTTCCTCTACGGAACTGTCAATGTAGCCTTTGGCCATAGGCTACCTCACAGCTGTAGACAGCACTCATGCTGAATGGAAGCCAGCTACACAGTATTGAGATAGTATTCCCTTGAGATTCCACCTCAAGGGTAAAGGATGTGGACATTGAACTCAGAAGAACCCAGCACAGAAGAAGAAAATCAAACCCCAAAGATCCTCCTGTCCCATTATTCCTTGTGTGTGGACCAAGTTAGTTAGAGAGGGGAAACAAGATGATTGGAAGGTAGGCTAAAGGGCAGGCAGATTAGGAGGAAGGCAAACTAGGCAAGGTGAAAAAGATATCAAGGGAGAAAAAGAAAAATAGAATGGTGATTTTATAAAAATGATCTTTAGAGACAGAAGAAATAGAAGGGAGATGGTGTTATCTACTGGCTAGTGTAGGCAACTTGGCTCTGAGAGATCTATGTTCAATTCTTCATTCTGCCAGTGACTCAGTGGCTGCCCTTGGCAATTCACTTAACTTCTCAGTGCCTTAGTTTCCCCATCTATAAAATGGGGATGAGAAAACTGACCCACATTGCTAAGATCTTTAAGATCCTTGGATGGAAAGCACCATACAAAGTATTTTTATTAAACAGAAAGGAAAGAAAAGAAAAACTTTGACATTAGTACATTTAATTTTAATTTATTCATGTGCTTACAATTTGGCGTGATGGGAAATTAGGAATTCATGGACTTAGACTCAGGAAAGGGGACATGTGAGGTATTGGAGGGTAAGATGAAGGTCATAAACAATATGATTTTTCATGTGGGCTCAAAAATCAAAACGGAACACTGAATGCATTCATAGTTCTAATAATCTATTCTAGATAGCAAATAGGAGTTCAGCGATAGCAAATAGGAGTCTGTACGCTGAATTCTCTCCCTTTTCTTTAGTTTACAGAGAAAGACATCCAGAGTAAGCCCTTTTCATTCAATGTGCAATCTGCTGTCTTTTTGGTAGGTCACAAGAGGCATAGTAAATATTAGCAACTCCAATTTCATCAGTCCTTAGGTTAGGCTAGACAGTAGTGTCAGGAAGAAAACTGCCATTTCCTGACAGCATACAACTATACATGTTAACTGTTACAAATAATGCTGTCACAGAGGAGATGATTCAAATGTACCCTGGAACAACTTGCCTGAATTATATTTTATGTTAGCTCAGTTATAAGTTAGCAACTGCCATGCAGCTTGGTTTTTGTGATATGAGTCAATTACCATAGATAACAGGATTTGTCAATGCTTTCTCTAAAACAGATACTTTGCTTTGACACTTAACAAACTAATGTATTAACACACTGGTTGAAAGAAATACTGTTTGAAAAACAATCCACTTTCATGGAACTCTATAGCAGTAGCGCCAGTAATGACCACTTGGGTCACCTAACTTGACCCTCTGAATTTTGCTGAGCTCTTCACTACATCATTTCCATTAATGTCTTATTGGATATCTGCAGTAAGGGCATCTTAAGCACAGCCATTCTACTGGCCAATTGTTCTTGTTAAAAACGTTCCGTCTAAGGTCTAGCCTAAATATTCCTTTCTTTAGCTTAAGGCCACTTCTCCTTGTTCTACCATTCCCTGAGATCGTGGAGAGTTCTGTTCTTTCTTTAATACCATTATCTTGAAAATATTTATAGACAAAGATCATGTGCCCCTCCCGGAGTCATCTCTTTTCTAGACTTATAAATTTATCTCTTTTGTGTTAAGGGGGTGTCTTTGGCCCACCAAGGGATAAAATATTAAGAAGACCCTTGTTTTCTGTTACAACACTAAATAGTGTCTGTGCCATATTATTGCTGGCTTATTCCCATTGTAACAACCATGATTAAAAATCTTTTATTAAACACATAGAAAAGGAAGTTAAACCTTTTGAAAGTTAAAAAGTAAATAAGCCTTTCATCTGAACAATTTTCGATATTCTGTTTCCCTTTAGTTATACTGAGTTTTCTATAGGAGAAAACCTCCGTTCGATATTCTTTTCCAATTGAATTAATGATGGTATTAACTGTTCCTTGTAGGAAAAAAAGAAAGCTAATTTCAATGGTCTTGAGCTGTGGTCATTGAAGTCAAATCCTGTTTCCTTTAAAAGAAAACAAGATAACCCCACACAAAAGGGGAGACAAAAGAATAGTAGAGATAGAAAATACAGCTTCTGTCTCTGACAATCACTCTCATTTGCAACCCTGGGAAATTACAGGTACATTTCATGGTCTTATCAGACACTCTTAAATCTGGCAAACTTTTACCAGTGACATGCTGTCTAAGGCATTGCTTGCAGCTGGCCTTTCTGGGCACAGGCTCACAGCAGTGTTGTAAAAGGGGGAGTTGCCTTGTTAAACTAACACAGGCTGTTTTTAGCCAGGAGGCAAAAAGAGAAATATGGAAAAGAGGAGAAATAAGGAGAGGGGAAAAAATGACACATGAACAAGGGCATAACACTAGGCACCGCAGTTTCACATTTTAGATGTTGTTCAGGAGCTAGCTGGAGCTGGCAGAGGTGCTGATGCCATTAAGCTTCCCTCTCTATGGCTTTGTCTGATTAGGACATCTTTCAGGATCAGGATAATAAAGGCATAGTGGGGTCATCATGGATCTTGGGGCCCCTAGAAGTGATAAGGATAATGGGAGCCATGATGATGAACTTGCTTCTTCCAGTCCACCCATCCCACTGGCTCTTTCAGTGGCCCCCAGATAAACAATGTCAAGAAAGGTGGTAACTTCAGCCCAATAAAATTAATGAAGCCAAAATCACTCTGCTACTAGAGACATTACTTCCCATTTCTAGAATCTTTCAACTTCTTGTTAACCTAAAAAATTCAATTAGTACCAGTCTATTTATCTCCAACTTTTACTTACTTTTGTAAACAATTTTATAAGATTGGCTGAGTTGGACTTTGTACCTTGAATAATTTAACATAGGGCTTCTCACAATGGCTCTCTCCATCTCTCCTCACATGCTTTATCCACTAACCCTTGTACAATTTTGTTTACCTTGTTTTGTTTCAGGAACCTGTTCATGTCCATTTACTTAGAAGCTGTGCATGTTTAATTTGTTTTGTCTTGTTCCCCTGGGTATGTTTTCATTTTCATTGAAAATGTTAATTTACTATAATCCCAAAATATAATGGAGCAACACGTGTATATGCTTTTAATTCTGATTCTTCAAATTAAAAAAAAATGAACTGGTTTCTTAGGGCCCAATCCAACTCCTAATAAAGGCAATGCATGTTTTCCTAATGACTGTAATGGGAGCTGGATAAAATCTTTAATCTGATACTTATAGGATGAGAGTTTAACAATGAACTTTCTTCTAATATCACAGTTCAGGCAAAAACTGGATCTGTCATTCCAGATAAAGGGTTAGTGGTCAGCTTTCCAGCACACATTAGCCCAGAGATACTCGCTGAAGCTCAGTCTAGGGCCTTATAAGCCACATATGGCTCTTAGAGACTTGTAGAGTCCACAGATCTGAATGTGGCTCCTCTCAGGTGGAACACACTCTCTATGTTGCACTGAAATAGATGGGGAACGCTGATCAAATTCACCAGAGGCACCATTTTCCCTCCCATCCACCTAAACAGCTGGAGAGAAAATGTGCAGTTGAAAGTAGTAAAGTGAGGAGGAAAAAATTCCTTCTTCTCAGAAGGCAGAAGTGAGGAACAGGAGGGGAGAGAGGAGGAACAGTCCCTCTCTCTCATCAACCAGGTAGGTGTGAGAGGAAAGGAAGAGTGGGAGAGGGTGATAGTGTTAAATGGAGTATATGAGAGTCACAGATAGACACATGCTGACATTCTGACATTGGTTTGTGTGATTTGTGAGAAAGCATCATCATGTACTGATGCAGAGCTGCAATGTCATGACTGAAACACTGCAGCACCATATGAACACTGCACATCAATTATTTGCCAGTTCTCTTTGAATCTGTTGGGCTTTATAAATTCTGTAGGTGTTGGTATAAGTTAGGAGGAGAAGAGATGAGAATAGGGGAGAAAAACTAGTGCAAAAATGATGATTAAGCTGCTTTTCAGCCAAGTGAAAGAAATAGATTTACTTGATTAATTCAGAACAATATCGAAGAGTGCCACTAGAACTAATCTCCATAAAGTGGTGAAAGAGTCCAAACGAAACTTAAATTGAAAGGGCAAACTATTTTTAACAAAAGTTCATATTGCTCTGTGAATTGTGCTCCATGGATCTTTGTTCTGATTATCCTTGTAAGAAAGTCCATTCAACACACTATCTGACAGCGCAGAAATGATGGAGGAATGGAACTTCACCATTTGCAAAGCTGTCCCTTTCACATTGGCTTTCTTATTCATACTTGCCCTGTGTGGGTTATAAATCTCAAACAGTTGAAATAAAATAAAAGAAACTATGAAAGGATGTGGCAAAAGAAAAAAAAATTCCAATATTTTATTACTTCATCAAAATATTTTATGTTGATTAGAAAATGTCTCACTGAATAGTCAGCTGAGAATCCAGGATGAGAAGAAAGGAGAATGTTGTTATAAAGGACATGAGCGGCTATAAGAAAGAACCAAAGGATAGAAATAAAACCTGTACCTTTTGCGAGAGATTTTTCCACAATTCAAGAGTGAAAACCATCTCTAGAGTATAGTATTTAGAGCCTGATCCTGATCCCATTGAAATGAATAAGAGCATTACCACTTACTTCAGTGCCAGCAGAACTGGACTCTAAGCAGGTTACCAAAGAATGCTTAACTCTTGTGTCTTAACACAGAGCAAAAAGCCAAGCATGTCTGTCTCTATTTCTTTATTAGTCTTTCTCCCCTCACCCGCTGCCCATCCCTGAACTGCAATGCCTCCCTTCTTTTGTATCAACTTAAAAGTCTACTCCAATTCTCCCATACCTTATCTGCATTACTTTTTGGAACCGCATAGTTCCCTCCAGCTCCCTGAAAACCACTCACACAGTACTTGCCCACTACTTCCTTTCCATGCTATCATTCATCCGCAGGCTGAAGAAAATTAAAGAAACACTTTGTACTTTTAAAGACTTTTCCATTTAAGGACTTCATTGTGCTTTATAAATTAAGTCCCACAGCACCCTGGTACAGTAGATATACTGGAACATGGTTTATCAGTGAGGCAATAGAAGTTAGCATCTCACCCTTAGGTGACATAAGAAGTCTGAGACTGCACTGTGAACAGAACACACATTCCCTGGCCTTAACATAAAACTATCCTTCCAGCTGTGTGAGTTGAAAGAAACTGAAAATAACTGGGTATTGTCACAAAGAATAGTAATGTTGAGTGTAGGAGAAAAGGGAAAATCTTTATGGTCCTAGGACCGCTGCCTTTAACTATATCACTGGTTCATCTCTAGGGGTAAGGTTTGTAGAACTGGCCCCTTAATTAACTGACCTCAGTTAATTGGGTTCAGTGGGACTACTCACATGCATAAGTCTTCATAATATCTGGTCCTTACTTTGTTCAATATTTTGAAACAGTTTGTAGGAATGATGCTATATGTAATAAAATAGGATTAGATATAATTTATATTCAAGATAAAATATAATCTCAAATGGTAAATTTTGTAAATTGCAATTTAAAAATTATCAAGAATTTGGTTCCTGATCCTGACTGATGCTGCACATCTATCATTCAGCTCCCATTGTAAGTCATTTATTAAGATCAGGCACTTAAGAGTTTTCTACAAAGATGTGATACCCTCTTATTGTACAGATACAACCAGATGAAAGCATGTGAGCATGATTTAATTAGAGACAGAATTAGATGGATATTTTTGCATAGTCAAACTTCATTTGTGGACAGATATGTTCATGTAACACTTTGTCTGTCTTGTCTATTTAGCTTAGAACAGGGGTAGGCAACCTATGGCATGCGTGCCGCAGGTGGCATGAGAGCTGATTTTCAGTGGCATTCATGCTGCCTGGGACGTGGACACCAGTCCGGGGGGTCTCTGCATTTTAATTTAATTTTAAATGAAGCTTCTTAAACATTTTAAAAACCTTATTTACTTTACATACAACAATAGTTTAGTTATTTATTATAGACTTATAGAAATAGACCTTCTAAAAATGTTAAAATGTATTACTGGCATGCGAAACCTTAAATTAGAGAGAATAAATGAAGACTCGGCACACCACTTCTGAAAGATTGCCGACCCCTGGCTTAGAAGCTCTTTGGGGCAAGGTACTATATAACACTTAGCTCTGATATTAGTTGGAGTCTCTGGTTGTTACTCTAATAACAATATACAGCATCTTTAATTTAAGAGTGAGGGATTTTTTGTTTGCTTGTTTGAAACTCTAATCTCCTCTGGTACGCAATGTCACAAAACTAACAGCTTTTTTAACATCTTTAGTAATGTTAATGGCATATAATTATTCAGAACTAGATTTTATTAGTTTATAAATCTGTCTGATGTGTATTGCTATTACCTGGGGAACCTGCATTTAGCTGAAACTGATATTGAAAATATATCACCATCAAGGTTAGAGATCCAGTGGTTTACATGAAAAGATAATTAGCGTCAACTTGATTAGTATATTGTACACTCTGAGTGGTGATGAAGTGTGAGGTCTGCAATATCTCCAGACAAAATTTTTGCTGTACCTTTAATGGTTTTATTGTACATACATCCTTCTAGGAGCCGGCATTAACATAAAACATTATGTTCTATAACTCTGTGCAAATACCATAATGGAGTCCAAAATGCTGCTTGAATACAAACTTCAGATTTGAGAATAGTGAGTTGGGGTTTAGTTGCAGTACAAGTGAAGTTACAGTCACACAGGCTGAAGTGACCAAGATGACTACAGGAATAGCATTATAATTTATCACTGTGACAAACTGGATTCAAACACCTTGTTCAGCTAATTGTATATGGAATATCATTCTGTCTCATTGGCAGGGAAGTCTCATTCTAGCATCCACTTAAATGAGAAGACAGGGTAACACCTTTTAAATGTGCTGTATATGAAACATTGATGAAGACGAATCAGAAATGGCATTGCTAAAGGTTGCCTTTTGCTGGAATGCTCTTTTTCTATAATAGTGACACGTGACAATCAAAAATGGGCCAGTGACAATACTCAAACAGTCAATGGGACTATGCAATCCATCTGCCATGTAAAGGCCAGTTTCTGCCCTTGTGCATGCAGGCATACGATATAAGTCAACTGGAACCCTGTGGGAGCATACTCAAGGGCAGAATTTGGCCTTCTTTTGTTGTACACTTGGCTATCCAATGTACTTTAACTTATTCTTAAATAGATCTGATACAAGTCTAATTCTTCAACTCTCCTAAAATTTGGTTCACAGGGATAGAATCTGTTTTAGAAACTTGCACTAGATAAGCAATACAGATTTACTGTAGGTAAGTACAAATAATGGTGGGGCAGATCCGACCTCTGTTTTCTCCTCAGGGTAATCTTTAAATAAAAATGCTGAGAGATAAGACAGCAATAATGTGTTCAATACCGGACTTTTTTCAAGTGTCTGGTTCTAATTTCCATTAGTGTAACAATTTATTACTGCCACATATACTCTATAAGGCAATCATGATCTAGCAACCCCATCTTAGGACAAGTAGTTCCAATATGAACTTTTGTACACTAACGACTCATGGTAAGATACTATCTCACCTAAATAACTATTTTCTATTCCCTCCTTATCCCTTGGCAGTGTAACTTTAAAACTCTCAATTCTAAATGCTAATAAAATGCTACAGTAGGGACTGGTCCCGCAAAGTGCTGAGTGCCACTTTTAATACGCTGAATACCATTACATTCTTGTACGAGGTATTCAGCGCACCATAGAATCACAGAAATGTAGGGCTGGGAAGGATCTTGAGAGGTCATCTTGTCCAGTCCCCTGCACTGAGGGATCACCAAGTACACCTAGACTATCTCTGACAGGTGTTTATCTAACCTGTTCTTAAAAACCTACAGTGATGGGGATTCCACAACATCCCTTGGAAGCCTGTTGCAGTGCTTAACTATCCTTATAGTTAGAATTTTTTTCCTAATATCTAACCTAAATGTCTCCTGTTGCAGAACAAGCTGATTACTTCTTGTCCTACCTTCAGTGGGCACAAAGAAGAATTTATAACAGCACCTAATATATTGGAAGACTATAATCAGCCCCCACAATCATCTTTTCTCAAGACATGTCCTTTTTTAACCTTTTAGTATCACATGATAAGGCTCTTAGGGCCAGATTTTTAAAGGTATTTAGGCTCCTCCCATTAAAATCAATGGGAGTTAGGTGCCTAAAATACCTCGAAAATGTGGCTTTCAGTGTTCAGCAATAAGGAATGACAGATTCATCAACACCACAGGCATACAATTGCTCAGCTACTACAGTGATGGGATATTACTTTTTCCCCCCAACAAATAACTAGGGACAATAGCATGCAGACTACATTCTACAAGTTTAACTCTGGACATTCTCTTGTCTCTGATGACTAGCCCTTTACTCTGGCCTCATCCTACCCCCTTCTTTCTCTCATGGCTCTCTACTGACAGCCTCACTCTTCCTGCCCTACATGATCCTTTCCAGCTTCCTTCCTTTCATCCCTCCCTCCTCTCCCCTGTTTTCCTTCTGTCCCCTTTCCTCCTCCTCACTTAATTTCTTCCTTCCCATTTCCTCCCTTTTTTCCTACTCCTATTCTGTGTCACCAGATTATGTAAACGTATCACATTACTGCTATGTTTGCTCTCCCTTTCCCCTTCCTTCCTTCCTAACATTTGTCACACTTATTGCTGTGTAGTTTCTTCAATTAGGTTGTAAGCACTTTGGGATAGGGATAGTGAATATCTATGTGATTGAATAGCGCCTAGCAGTACGAGACCCCAATTTTGATTGTGGCCTTTGGTTGCAATTGAAATATAAATAATAATAGATATAAAGCTAAACTTTAACTAGCTTTACTGCTGTGGATTTTGATGAATATAAGTACTTGGTCTTCAAGATCAAGTCCTTATTAGAACCTGCCCTTCAATGCTGATATTCTATACCAATGGCTAATAAGTTAATATAGGGAACCAATTTAATTTTCAGTGACCACAAGAGCATAAGTATTTCTATATCAGAATGGATTAATGATCTGTCAAGTCCAATATCTCAGTTCATCTGGACACTATGGCAAATGGCACAGGAAATTATAACCCTCCTCCCAGTCATTCAAATGACTCAGCAATATTTTTGTCAAAAAATTTCAACCAAAACACTGAAAAATAAACTTTCTTTGGAAACTAATTTCTGTGGTAAAATATTTGTGACTAAAATTTTAAATGGGAAATTTCTGAATGAAAAACTTTATTTTGAGTTAAAATCTTTTTGTTTGTTTTTTTAAAAAACCTTTTTTGAAACATGGTTATTTCAAAACTTTAGATTTTGGTTTTTTTCAACTTTTCCTCACTAGACAAAAAAATTACATCTATGGAATACTTTTTTCTTCTTTTTTCTTTTATTTTAATTTTTCCTATTTCTATTCTGTAACATTTCAAAAAATTTCCATCTTTGGAGTTACAAAAGTGCAAAAGGAAAAATTAAAAATGCTGTAACTTTGTCACTTTAACTTTTCAAAAGTTAAGAAAATTAAGAAGAGTTTGATAACCTCTAATTATATCATTATACTTGCAGTGAAAGTTTTGTCTTCGCTTCTCCCAAGGACTGGTTTATCTCATAAGAACTTAAGAATGGCCATACTTGGTCAGACCAAATGTCCATTTAGCCCAGGATCCTGTCTTCCAACAGTGGCCATTGCCAGATGTCTCAGAGGGAATGAACAGAAGAGGTAATCATCAAGTGATCCACCCCCTGCCACCCATTCCCAGCTTCTGGCAAACAGAGGCTAGGGACACCATCCCTGCCCATCCTGACTAATAGCCACTGATGGACCTATCCTCCATGAATTTATCTAGTTCTTTTTGGAACCCTGTTATAGTCTTGGCCTTCACAACATTCTCTGGCAAGGAGTTCCACAGCTTGACTGTGTATTATGTGAAAAAATACTTCCATTTGTAGGGGTAGAGAGCAGGGTAGAGATCAGCTAAGCAGTCCACAAGTAAAGACTCTAACTCAGCTGGGAAAGATGATCATCTTGTTCCTTGAATTAATAATGTTGATTTTGTTATAACTGGTGCACATAAAGGCTATAAAGAAACAGTGGGTCTGAGGCTTGAGACAGAAGAAGCTGTGGTCTGTTACTGAGAGGGATCTTGTTCTTGGTTACAGTCTTTAACCTTTTTCATGTTAACTGAACTCCGCTTTGAATCATGTGCTTCTATACTTCCAAATCTGCATGGTTCAAGTACTTGCTATATCTGCAATGCTGCAAGAGACTAGAGTAATGATAATTCATATAATTATCCTTCCACCTCTGACTAATGTGAATGAAATACAGATGTCCTCACGATTTTTACATTTGAATATACTGAGCCAAGTGATAATTTTTCTACTCAAAGCACTTTCTTACAACACCAAATTCATCGCCCTAGCTAAGTGTTACACTATGAATTTTTATTTTCTGATTAAGCATCCAACTCTAATTTTGCTCAGAAATAGACTGTTCTGAATTTAATTGCATCATGGTAAATTTGTGTTCAGATTCCATGGTGAAGGATCAGGGGCTGTTTAGGAGAATAACTATCCTCAGCAACCACTAGTCAAAAGTTTCTCAAACTTTTCTCCCTCTCCCAGTACCTGATTCTGGTAGCCAAACTATTGTCAAACTGTATCTCTTCAGAGATTAAAAAAACAGAACTGTGTGAAAATGGGAGCACATCAAAGCCAAACTACCACATTTTATCTTTTAACCGATCTAATGAAAAGGCAAAAATTTTAGCTTTTTGCTGGGAAGAATTTTTTGTCAATTCAATTCAGATAATAATGTCCCTTCTTCCCACTGTCTCTAATAGAGGTCACGGCTTTGCAGGACCAGTCATGTTTCAATTTTGCAAATATAGAAAGATGAGATCCTGACAGCAGAAGGCAAGTAGTGAGAGAGGAAGAAGAAGGATGGGAAGGAGGGAGGAATTAACCTGACATCAGATTTAAAAATAAAGTGGGGTTTGCTTTGAGTTTTAGCCATCATTTTATTAGATACCCAGAGGCATTCACATGAGGGTGCAATAGATCTAAATATTATTATTGAGGGGTGGGTGTAAGATGACTCTGAGTCTTCTTGTTTCTACGGTGGTCTGACCTTCAAAACTGTGCATTTTCTGTATCCAGATGAAACGGTTAACTACTTGACCTACTGAATGAAGTTATAATGCATGAAGTTAAAGTTTAAATAGAAAAAATGGATACTGAAAAGTTCAAATACACAGAACTAGAGCATACATTAAAAGATTGTTTGTGACTGCAGTAATTTGTCAAGATTTCTGGAGTGTTCAGTTCTCTTTCTTTCATCATGGACATAGCAGATTCTTGACTCATCAGGTGTCAGACTCTGCAGCAGCCTCAATTTCCTTCCTTCCTTCCTTCCTCAAACAAAATTACTCTCCTTTCTAGGGCCTGGTTTATTAACGTAAAATTACAGTGCCACTCAAAGCTAGACTATCCCAGCCTTCTTTTTCTATGCACACTATTCTATTATGCCCCTCTTGGGCTCCTAATTCCCTCTGAAGCATTTTGCTCTTGAACCTGGCTATAGGCAGCTCCAGCCACATCTTTCCTTCTGCCTTGGAAGGAGAGCTTCACTCTTGGTCCTCTCTGACCCTCATTCCCCTCTGGATGCCTTCTTGCTCCCTGAAGGTATCTCTCCTTTGTACCTTTGTAATAGAACCCCAGACCTCAGTTCCCCAGGTCCCTTTGAGCAGGGGTGCTCTGCCAGGCCCACTCTAAGTGTCTTCAGAGAGGCCTCTCCCTGGGCTGTCCTAGAAACTAATCTCCCCCTTGCTGACAGAGCAGGCTTCTTCTTTTAGGAAGCCCCATCCAGAGGCTACCATCACATGATGAGTGGTCACCTGAACCAATCACAAGCCCATGCCAAAACCCATGCCATCATATGGTGTCAGATCACTTGATCCAATCACAAGCCCATGCCAAAACCCATCACCTAGGAGGCAGATAACTAGGAACAAGAGGGGTTGAAGCCATCTGCCCCTAAAGGGCCAGCCCACCTGTAGCATTGTAAGAATCCTCTTTTGCATCCTCATTTGAGTCAGATCCTGCTGTCTGGGTGTAAAAAGCAGGAGGAAAGTTGCATAGAGAGCCTCTTCCCTATCCACAGTAGCAGAGCAGGATGCAGCATGTAAGGGAGCGTTAGTGATACAGACTCACACTAGTGATGCTCCACAGTCCCACAGTGGACAGCAGGTCAGTCTGTCCAGCAGGGCCGGCTCTACCTTTTTTGCCACCCCAAGCAGCGAAGCAAAGAAAGAAAGAAAAAGTGGGCGCAGTAGTGCCGCCGAAGAAGGAAAAATGAAAGAGCTGCCGCTGAAGTGCCACCAAAGAAAGGGGAGGGGGGAGTTAGAGTGCTGCCCCAAGGATGGACGGAGTGCCGCCCCTTCAGATTTGCCACCCCAGACTTTAACTCTGACCATTTAGTTTTAATAGCTTCTCTTTGTCCCTCCCAAAGAAGCATCACATGCATTCCATCTTTTATCGGCTTATTCATAAACAATTTTCTTCTAACGTATTTTCTTCAAAAGCACTAAAACATACAATCTGTGAAAATTTATTCTCCACTGTGAAAGGGATGAACACAAAAGCACAAATCCAAACATATATACCCGACTTACTGAGTTTGTGTAATGGAAAGGGCGGTGGGTAAGATTTGGGGACCTGGAGAATGCCAAACTCTGGTTATATTCTAAGAGCATGTCTACACTTACCAGGGATTGATGCTGCGGCAACCAATGCACTGGGGATCAATTTAGCGGGTCTAGTGAAGACCCACTACATTGACCGGAGTTCACTCTCCTGTCGACTCCAGTACTCCATCAGAACGAGAAGTGTAAGGTAAGTCGATGGGAGAGTGTCTCACGACGACCCAGCATGGTGTAGACATTGCAATAAGTCAACCTAAGCTATGTTATTCATGTTGCTGGAGTTATGTAACTTAGGTTGACTTACCCCCCATAGTGTAGAAAAGGCGTAACAGACCTTCCTAGGCACACTGAGGTGTTACAAGAAGCTCATACTTTTCTTAAACTCCCATTTTTCGGCCAAGCTCCAAGACCCTAAAGAGGGGAATAGACCTATAGGGCCAAATCCTTAATTACTGTAAATCAGCATTGCTCCATTGACTTCATGAGACTATGTAAATTTACACCAGTTGGGGCTATAGCACAAACACTTCTTTATCTCCCAGAGAAATAGAATAGGTAAAATATGTAATGTCATATGGGCTTTTTGGATCTGAAAACAGACAGAAGGCCTGCAGTATAAATATGTATGTTAGTCACTTCTCCAAGATTGCTCAGCAATGTTTATGTACAGAAAATACATGCTGTAGGAACAAGGATTATTACACATAACAAAAAAAAAAGATTGAATGTACAGTCACCATACTTAGATTTCCATTTCCATTCCCTGCTCTAATTCTAGAAAATATATTAAGAGAAGACAACATGGTTTACTGTTATACACATACAACTCCATTGAAATCTGTGGAGTTGCACCTGTGTAACTGTGAGCAAACTTTCGTCCATCATATTTAGAAGTTAATAAAACTTAAAGAAGTTATTTCTCATCAGCATCAAAAGTATCTACCCTTTTTCTTCCTACAGACAGGATTTCCTCTGACCTCTCTTTTTTAACACACCTTTCCATGTAGCAGAACTGCTAACAATTGGTCCTTGATTTTTCACATCTCTTTTTGAAGTTAAATGCACAATAGAAATATTTAATTTTTTTCTTGACAAACCTTTCAACTCTTCCACATCAAATGGGAGTATTGAGGATGATCTGGGAAAACTGGTATATGTGTGCAGTGGTTGCAATGATTGTAAAAGAGATTTCTGCTTTTGCTTGTCTCATAAGACAATTATATATTATTTCCCCATTCCGCTGTTTTTACTGAACTTTTCTAATTGCAGTGTATGGGCCTGATTCCTAGTGGTTCCCAAACTGCACTAAGTGTGTAAGCAATGTCGTTATGCCATCTTTACATCTCCCTAGAGCAGCCTCAGCTCTTCCCTTATGTGCATCTATCTAACTGTGACTATAAGGAGCCATTGAGGCAACTGGAGATGACTGGTGCAGAGAAGTACCCACTCCTTACTCCAGTCATGTCCATACACTAGAGCAAAGGCATCTATGTGTGCCTGCCTACTGGCTGCCGGAAAAGCAGCCGCCGAAATGCTGCTGAGAAGTGGCAAAGTCAAGAAGCACAGCTGCCGAAATGCCGCTGATTTTCGGCGGTGACGCCTCTTGATGATGCTACTTCTCAGCAGCATTTCGGCAGCTGCTTATCCGGTGGTCACGCTTCTCAGCAGCTAGTCGTCAGGCGCCCGCCACACTAAAAAGGTTGGGGACCACTGCACTAGAGATTGGAGGCAGCCGAGACACAGAATAACTATGCTAGAGGAATTCCCTAATAGCTATTTCTCTTGATTTATGGCCCCCTTGCACTGGAAAATATAGTGTACAGAGGCAGAAATGTAATGGTGAATCAGAGCTGAGTCTTGCCCCGAGTCTGTGAAAATAAACTCTGTAGAGGAAACTAAATAATTCAACTTTTTTAATATAACACTAATAGGCTATACTAATATTTTATGAAAACCCTACAAATCCCAAATGCCTTTTCATTCAAAGCTAACGACAACTATTAGAGTTAATTAATGATTCCAGGCCTGGAGGTTTTGGTCACTGTACATGTCTTCAATGTAATTTTGATAAAAATGTTTAATATTTGTTTAACATAAGGGATAATTGCTATCGCTAGACCAAACATCACTGTATATAACAGAGCAAGTATAAGTCACATGACCAGCTAAGAATTTGCACATCTTACTGTATTTATTTGTTACCTCATCTCTCCACATGCATTTTGCCTCCTGGACTGTAAGCTATTCGGGATAGGGACTATTGTTTATTATATGTCTGTACAGTGCCAATCATAATGGGGCCCAACCTAGTTGTGGCTTTTAGGTGTTACAATCATACACATTTAATGATGATGGTAACTTCTCCAATAGAGCTTTCATCTGTATAACCCAGGCCACATTTGGAAAGAAAGACCTTTAGTAAGTGTCCTAACTTACAATTTTTATAGAGCCAGAGGCAAGATGCAGGGCTAGGAACAGGACTACACAGGACACACGTTGCCCTACACTCCCGCAAGTCTCTGATAGCCTCAGAGCTCTAGAGGTCCCAGAAATTTGTTAACTGGGCAGGGGAAGATGAGGAACAGCCTGTAACAGAGGAAAGAGAAGCTCTCTTATTCTTCAGTATGATAGCTGAAAGTACAGTTTCCTATGGGAAGTCCCTGCACCTCCTGGCTGACATTTCAGATATTCAGGGGACCCTGCTGGGAAGAAATCATCATGGCTGTTGAGAAGTCACATCTTCCAGCATATAGGATTAATGCAAAATTAAATAATTGAAGTTAGGGCTTGTCTACACTGGCACTTTACAGCATGGCAACTTTCTTGCTCAGAGGTATGAAAAAACACCCCCCTGAGCACAGCAAGTTTCAGCACTGTAAAGCACCAGTGTAAACAGTGGCGGTAGCTATACCTCTCATTGAGGTGGCTTTTTAGAGTACTGGGAGAGCTCTCTCCCAGCGCTGCGCTGCAACCACACAAGGCACGTTAAAGCATTGTGTTTTAACGTTTAACGTTAAGCACGTTAAAGCCACGCTTTAGCATTGCCAGTATAGACTAGCTCTCAGTTTAAATTTGGTTAAGAAAATATATATGAGTTGTAAAGGAAGGCCCTGACTAGCAAGTAAAAGGAAGCCCTTTGAAGATAATGAATTATATGGCCAGTAGGAATGAAGTAGGGAGGATGTCTGGTTCAAAGACTGAGATAAGGGAAAGTTTCTAAAAGGAATACCTCTGACTGATAGGGGTGACTGCAGACCATTTTAAATAAAACAAAGAGAATCTGTCTTAAAATGAGACAACATGGCCCTTCCCAACCCAAATACCCATGTTAAAGCCTATGTGAACCCAGGTGCAATGAAACAACTGTTGGTCAGCAAAGAGGAGGGGAAGAAAGGCCTTGCACAGAGAGGAGGTTGTAAATCTTATCTGGAGTAAGACTGGAAATAAGGAAGAAAGGTTTCAAATTGGTTTTTAGCTGAAGTAAGTAATTGGCAATGGCATCACTTGTTTGTTGAAGGGTATAAAAATAATCTCTTAAAGGGTTCATTGCTAATACCTGCCTGACCACTTTGGAGCTGACCAATATGGGTCTGAGAAGCTCTGGGTTTAGCTCATTTGTAAGCATCTTGATCAAATGCTTATAAATGTTTTGTACTGTATTGAATGTAGTGACTGCTTATTTGTAGGCTGTTGACACATTTACAGCAAGTGTAGAAATACTATTTAGCATTTGAATTTAATAAAGGATTTCCTGGTTAAATTAATGTTGTAGTAATATCCTGCATAAATATTAATTATTCTAACTCACCAGGACTGCCCAGACACCATTCATTTGCTACCCAGATCCTCTCCTTCCTCTCAGCCCACTTCTCCCTCACTTCCCTGACCTGCTTTCAACTTTGTGTGCCACCAGAAATGCCCTTCTCCACCCCAGGAACTAATTATGGGGTTTCCTGCAGAGGTAGCAGGTAACCATATTGCTGGGGGTGTTATGGGTAGGATAAGTAGCAGTGCCATGGGGCACTTAAGATTTATTATTGAAGGATAGGCAGTTTGAAGTTGTGCTTTGGGCCAATACATGAATCAATAAATCATCTCAAGGTATGCAGCTGCACAGGGACCTCATCTTCCAGGCATTCCACATAACACACAGCCCGAATCTACCAGCCAGAGTACCTCACCCAGTGCCTTATCTTCAGTCCTATCTAACTCTGGAGACAGCTTGCCCCACCTTCCCCTTCAGTTCCCTTTTTGTAAAATGATGCTTTGCAGACACTTCTGGCTTTCCATATGGGTTGCCAGACGTCACAGAGCTTCAAACAGTTCTGGGGTGGCAATGTTGAATAGGTAACAAAATGAGAATTGTAGGTGCACAGGAGGTGGGACTGGTATATAGGAGAGGTGGAGAAGCACTCAATCAAAGGTGGGGAGAGAGCTAGATGCACCCAGCACAGCATGCATCACTAACAACTGCCATATCTCCTCCCACTTGCTGGACTCACCTACATCTAAACTGATCCTAACTCACTGTTGTCAAGTCCAATCACAAATGTCCAACGTCCAAAAATACTTTCCCCAACAGTGCCAGTCCCAACACTCAGCTGTTGAACTCACTCACAACCCACCTGCTTTTACATTTCACTGATGATGCTGAAAAATGCAGTCCTATTGTCTATATGGTTTATAAACTTTTGCTGAATTTCAGCTTTGTACAAACCCACTCTCACCTCTTTTCTTCAACCCACCCAGAAACTCTCTCTTTCCCCCTCCTCTTCCCAGTTGGAACTGTGAAACGTCTGAAGTCTCATTATGTTCCATTCTTGGAAAAGGTAGACATTACAGTAACGCCTCATTTAAAGTTGTCCCGATTAAAGTTGCTTCGTTGTTATGTTGCTGATCAATTAGGGGACATGCTTATTTAAAGTTGTGCAATGCTCCCTTATAATGTTGTTTGGCAGCAGCCTGCTTTGTCCACTGCTTGCAGAAAGAGCAGCCTGTTGGAGCTAGCTGGTGGAACCAGGGTGCATGGGCAGCCCCCTATCAGCTCCCCGCTCCCCTAAGTTCCCTGTGTGGCAGCCGCCCAGCAGGCTATCAATTGCCAGTAGTTCAGCTGTCCCTCCCCCCACTGCCATGTGCTGTTCTCGCCCTCTGCCTTGGAGCTGCTCCCGGGAGCTTCCTGCTCGCTGTGCGGGGGTGCTGTGGGAGGAACTGGGGGGCTGTCAGGGTGTCCCCCTCCCCTCCTGCTCCTGCCCCCCACTTACCCCATCTCCACAGAATGGGGGGGAACACAACAGGACTCAGGATGGAGGGAGCCCGCTCATAGCAGCTGCTGTCTCAACTTGTTGATCTGCTTAAAAAGGCAGTGTACTTAGAGTGGAGTCAGCATACTTAAAGGGCCAATGAGCGCACACGCACAAGCTGTGTGTCTCTGTCTCTCTCTGCCATGCTGTCTCCCCTGCCACCATTTGTGCTGCCTTGTAGAGCGTGAGGCTACATTAACAACAATTTCTTGACCCTTGAGGGCTCAGCCGAGTGCTAGTTCATCATTAAGCAGTAAGGCATTCCCTGGGAAATATCCCACCCTCTTCAACCTTCTGACTTCACCACCTCAACCCAAGCTTCACAATCACTACTGCTGTGTACAGTATTAAATTGTTTAAAACTTATACTCTGTGTGTGTGTGTATATATATATATATATATATATAGTCTTTTTTCTGGTGAAAAAAATTTCCCTGGAACCTAACCTCTTCTGTTTACATTAATAATTATGGAGAAACTGGATTCGCTCTAACATCGTTTCACTTAGAGTTGCATTTTTCAGGAACATAACTACAGCATTAAGCAAAGAGTTACTATACCATGACTGGCACTGATTTATTTGGAATGGCTGACCTATAATGTTCTTTCATATTTTATGCTCATGTCCGATGGCCTATCATTGACCTTCTGAGAGCAGAGAAGAAATGAGACACTTTAAGGGCTATTGAATGCTCAGTGAATATTCACAGTAGATCAATGCAAAGCTTCTTGGCACAGATGCCTAATCATATCAAATATAGTCCTCTAATTGAGATTTATTTGAAAAATCCACTGTTCAATGGCCCTCCAATACTTAATTCCACCTCCTGCTATAGATTTATATGACAAATTATGAAGTTTTCAACTAGAATTCTCACCATAAGTGTTTTATGGTAAAATGCTCTTTCAAAGAAGTGAAAGTAGATCAAGATAGGAGAGGGAGTTTTTGTGTCGGTCGTCACAGGTCTTGACATTATAATGTTATGCAGCATTGAAGAAAGTTACCGGATTCAGCAAAAGGGAAATAGGGGGCTAAAAGGTTAAAAAAAATCAAGCATAAATCAGGTAAAAATAGATGTATGTGCAGAAAAATCCCTGGTGACTCCTATCTCACTCTCCATTTCTACTAGGATTGAGAATTTGATGAGGATAAGGAATCTGTACTGATGCAAAAATAAATAAAATTGTGAGGTCTGTCTTTCCCCCTTCTAAAAGTTTTGAAATACCCCATAAAAAGTTATGCACATTAGAAGATTTTAACCCAATACAAAAGAAATATTTCATAGTTTAGCTTCTCATCCTCACATTTCCAAGAGAGAAGTGGGATACTGGGAAGAAGGGTTGCTATTCTTCCCCTCTCCCCTCAGTGGGGATGGATTCCAATGTTAAAGGAAGATCTGACCTCCATCCTCGAAAGAGAAGGTGAATACTTTATTACCACCTGGGACACTCCTCCCATTAGATACTGCTGTGTTCCATCTACTAGAAAGAATTAATGAGAACCCTAGAAACAAGTTGTCTGTTCCTGCTGCTGCCATTTATGATTCCCTTCTTATTGAGTCCTCACTGCACCAACTATAGATGAGTGGAGTTCTGGGGAACTGAGTTCTTCCAACCGAAAATAGACAGGGAGGGCAGCGCATTCTTTGCTTTTAGAAGAGAAGCAGTTGTGCCCCCCCATACGCCCCATTATTTTAACCTTTGCTCTTTTGAAAGTAGGGCCAGATTCACCCCAGCTGATACATCCCTAGGAGAAGGCAGGTGATTTTTCTATTACAGCTTTCCTTTAGAGTTTCATGCCAGAAGAAATGCTTTAGTTTCTCTCCACAGCCAGCACCACCAAGTTTTGAACCCTAGTAAGTAGGGAGATGTGGACACTAACATACTGCAGTCTGTCCTTTGGTGGACTCTCCACTTATAGGGCTCTGTACTGCATTTACACCTACAGAAGCAGACAATCTGGAGTGAATCTGGCCCATTGTCTTCTGACATATCTGACCTAACTTTTCAAATGTGAGCAGTGATTCTGGAAGCCTAAGTTTTTGGGTGCATAATGTGAGACACCTTAAAGGAGGCCTGATTTTCAGAGGACAGGTACTCAGCAATTTATAAAGATCAGGCCCCTTTCAGATATCTCGTGTGGGTACCCAAAAATCACCTGAAAATTCAGACCACTTATTCAGAGAGGAATGCTATATTTCCTAACTGATACAGAGGTTAGTAAGCTACTATTCTGTGCTTCTAATTAAATATAAGAAGTACTATATTCAAGTAATAATTAATTTGGCAAGGGTGACAAATTCCTACTAGTGCATACAACATTCCAATTTACCAACACAACTGTTAGAATAAAGCTTTCCAAAAACCTTTTCACTTGGTTGCAAGTTTGTGAAATTGGTTATTTCATCTACTGCTCAAGTAAATAAGCTTTCTTGATTATTTAAGATTTCTCTAAACTTGGTAAGGGTGTCTTGGGTGGTGAAGAGTAAGTATATTAATTTAAGCCATCATGAAAACAATCCTACACCTTACGGCTTATCACCAGTGTAGAAAGCGCTCCTTTACAAAGATATGAGAGAGCACTGTAATATAAGTGGTATCTTCTTCACAAGAAAAATATAATCATCCACACAGCGGAATCCATCCTTGTAAAACGACTAAAAGTTCTGGAACTGCTGAACTGAGTACAGGGAATGCGTCAGTATTTTCTTTAAGAGGATTTAAAGGGCATGATTAAAATCACAATAGGACTTTTAACTCAAAATTGATGGGTTTTGGGGGAGAGGGTGATAGAGAAGGGACTGCTGCAGCTTTTTCTTTTGGTAAATAGAAAAATATTATTTACCCTTACAGTAATCATGGTTCTTTGAGATGTCTTGACTGTGCATGCAAGTTCAGAACTTTTTAGAAAGCAGTTTTCCTGCACATCCTCACCCTCCCTGTGACAAGGGCATAAAGGACCCAACCAATTTTCAATTCCCTTGCTAATTTGGAATCCCAAAATGAGGACTCCAAAGGAATAGGGCTGGTAATGGAGGGTGAGATGTTGGATCTGTATGGACAAGATAGCTAGAAGAATCTCACTGTAAGGTAAGTAATCATCCTTTCTACTTTGAGTCTTCATCTATGGGGATCCCACTATTGTATTACTGCATGCTAGTCATCAAACTGGAGGGAGAACTGAGGAGTCTTATCTAAGACCGAAGACTAACTAGTCAAAGGGAGAGTTGAAGAAAGCCCTTCTAAACCTGGCATCAGCTCTGGCAGCCAAGTTAAAGGCAGTGTTTAAAGGAAATGTATGTGGAGAGTGCCACATAGCTACTTTACAAATCTCTGACATGAGAATGTTTCTTTAGAAAGCTAAGAATGGTTTTCTGAGCCCTAGTTCTCAGAAGAGGAGGCAGTTTGTAATATATAGATATGCAGTGAGTAACCCACTTGGAAAGGAATTGAGTGCAGAGAGCCCGATGTTAACTGCTTACTATCTCCCTCTCGGCCCTTTTTGAGGTTGTAGATTGAGGCTTGTGTCTACTATAAATTATTCCCTGGTTTTAAGAAGACTATATAGACTGGCAAGACCAGTCTTGGCTGGCATCTGGAAGTGGAGAATGTTGAAGAGCTTATGGGTCTTTTCTTGAATGCTGAAATCTGTGTCTTGAGTGCCTCAGGTATTCTCCCAACCAGGTCCTGCAAAGTCCTACAAACACCTGAAGGTCCAAGTGGAACTGGCGAGACTATCTTATCAGGAGATGATGAAAAATGAACCACTGCTTGCTCTGTCACTTCATCTCCAGGATGGCTGGTGGAAGCCTCTTCTTCATATTCAGGCTCTCACTACAAGTCTTTCTGTGCTTGAGAGAGGCTGATCTTTGAAATGAAGGGGATCTTGATCTCTCTCTAATTGAAGGTGCAGGAAAATGAGACCTAGACATGCACTTGGTAGGACCCTAGCATGCCCAGTAAGGCCAGGTAGGGTAGAAAAACTGAGAGGGTGGTGCAGTGTTCCAAGCCAATTAACCCTATAAGCGGGGAGGGAAATACCTTTCCCTAGGGTAGGCTGGGGTGATAACCTTAGCTGAGCTTTTAAGGACAGGGGTATGCTCTCTACTTGAAGCTGATGAGAAGGAAGGGACTCAGGAGAAGGTGCTGATGGGATCAGTTCTGGGGAGATTGGTACCAAGGAGGAAGGGGGTCAGCACCAGGGTCCCACATGTGAGCTGTAAGCAGCACTGGGATGTTGTCCCCAAGACAGTGTCAGTCTTGAAGAATTTTATTAGTACAGCAAATCAGAGCTCAAGGAGTGGAGTGGACTCTCCACTGACAGTAACACTGGGGTACGTTGGCTTGGGAACACTGTTTGTAATCCAAGGAAGGTCTCTTGGACTCTGAGGTACCCCTCATGGATGGTTCTAGCAGGCGCAGCTTTAGGGGAGATTCCCTTGACTTTCTGGGCCAAGTAGAAAAAGACCTGCACATTGAGATATGAGATTCCTTCAAGCAGAAAAAGCATCTGTTATGGCCATCAATTAAAGAGATCAGCCTGTCACAGCAAGGCAGGGCTTAAAGTCTACCTTGGAGGGGGGTGAGATGCAAATACCTGAGGAGATTCCCCTGCAAAAAATTCCACAGTGACAGGACAAGCTGCCAAAGGGGCAGAAAAACTGCTAGCTCACTATAAAAACTACTAATCTAAAGATATGTATAATCACTTATTAAAAAAAACACCCATGTGACTAGTCACAAGTGAGAAGCAGAGAGGACACTGCAGTTCCAACTCATTGCCGTGGGAGTGAAGAGGGAACTGAGGGTCGGTCAGGTCTGTGTGTCCCTCTTTGTCCTCAGCTGTGTGGAGGTATGAGGGTGTGCAGGGCATAGGCATAGCCTGATTGGGCACTGCTTATTAGAAAATCCTGAAATTGGGGGTATTCACACAAAAAGTGAGATTCTCATAGACAAGAACTCAAAGAACATTTGAGGCTACATTCTTGAGACCCAGGAGCTACTGTAAATTTTATGAAATCTCATTTTTTAATGTCTGATATTTTGCAAAGCTTCCCCCCCCCTTCATTAGAAAGACACAAAGCACACAGTGTAAATGGGGGTGAGCCCAGCCTCCTCTCCTCTGCTAGAAGAAACAAAGAGCTCTCTGTCTCTCCCCTGTCTTCAATACGCGCTACAACTTCACCTCCTTCTTTACTGTTGCAGTGAATGCTTCCCCTCCCATTTCAATCTACTTTAAACAATGGACACAGCTCTGTGTTTGCCACCACTGATCCACCCATAGATGTGCCGGTTGGTTTTCTTAGAAAGGGAAGGAAGGGCAGAGAGAAACTCCACAGCCAATTTTAGAAACATGTTCTCTCTGTACTACCCATTTATCAGATTTCCTTAGATAATTTTCTGTGCTTTTTCTAAGTTCCCTAACGTATATTTAAATTATTTTCAACATTTAATTATACACCCTCTAAACTCATGAGGTTGATAAACGGTCTTAAAAAATGCTCAGTGAGATTATTCTCCAGTGGGCTGATGCACACACACAGAATCCTCTTTAAAGCTAATAGCTGGTAGTTTTTGGTGTGCAAGGTATGCAGTTTTGGACCCCAAGGGGACTTTTGCTCAGATGCAACAGTGCTAATTTCACAGTTCAGAATCCTCCTAAAGACGCTGAGCAGATCCCCACCTGACCTACACCATCTCATCTAATTTACACCATCTTATGATTTGGCCCTTTATAGCCATGTATATTTTTATCCTGTAATATATATAAACTAGTCTTGCTTATTATGAAAGCATAATTCACACCCCCTAATTATATTAATGAGTCTATTTAAAGGAAAATTTATCCACAGACTAGCAATTAAAATGTAGTTACAGCTGAAGGGATTTCATTGAATTTTGTATCAGTAGAGCAGCTTCATATTGTAAATACGAAGATTACCTAGAATATTAGCAAAGTACTTCCCTGTTTCACAGGAGTTTTATGAAGCCCAGTTCATTAATGTGTGTAAAATACATTGAGGTCCTGAGAAGGAAGCAATTGTATAAATGCAAAATAATAATTGTTATTATGTTGCTTTAAATAACTCTCCTGAAGTTTGTAATCATAAGACCAGCATTCATATTCTTTCCATCAGTGTGATATTTATCCCTGCTATGTATAAGCATATACATTATATATGAGAGTGTGTTATAATGATCTAGCTCTATGCTGATGGATTTTCCCTAATTCTCTCTATTGAATAATCTGTGTTTGATTCAATTATGTTGCAAACCACTGGTGTTTTTTATTTCAATTATCAATTCTAATCAGAGTGTATTATCAGGAGCAATAGAGCTATTAATTTAATCTCCTATTAAACTGAATTATTTCTTGTTTTCTTCTTTCATGTTATCTTTGCCAAGACTGGGATCTAAGGAAAGCTTTAACAGTACCTTTGCTTTGCCGAACAGTTCTTAATTCTTATTTTAATAAACTCTGTGCAATCATTTGGAAAGATGCTTTATTGCTAATCTATAAAGCAATGAAATCACAGAAACATGTTTGGTTGGTCAGAGATACACATGATTTGAACCAACATCACTGTAGAGTATGCGTGAAATGCTAGCCCCACTAAAGCTAATGGCCAAATGCCCCTTGACTTCAATAGGCCAGGATTTCATTCTAAAAGAGCTTTGCCATTGTCTTCAGGAGATACAGGATCAAGACCGTAATTTAGAGATTGCTTTTACATATTTGCCAACAGTCTAGTTTCCATTTTAAAGTATTATGTGCTCATTACACTTTTTTCCCAGAGATGTCTCATATTTATTCAGAACCCAAATCCTCTGCTATCTCCCTAATGCCTAAACAATCATTTTTATCTGATACCAATGCTTATTTCCCACAGTACTGTTGCTCGAATACACAGAAGCAAAGAATTTGCAAGTGAGGTGGCTTGAAACAACCTGAAATTAATTCAAGTCTATACCTTCTCATAACCTCACTGTCTGCTTAATCCTCAGAGGAGGCAATCTGTTCTTCTTAAGCACATTGCCATAAAAAAGGGCCTCCAACAGATCATCACTGAGCTGTCTGAGGACCACAAGCTCCACCATCCAGCAACGCCCCTCCCCGTGCAGGGCAGTATTTCTTTCAGGCCACCTTTTAAAAGTCTTCATTCTCCTTGAAGAGCCGTGAAGAGCCTGATCAGCCTGGGACCTGCTCTATTTATTTGGGCTCACTCTCAATTAATCACCTATTTGGACTAATGAGCGCCCCCTGTCCCACCTCCACTGGTGTTTCCATTCTCCTTATTGCCCTTCTCTCTCCACTTCCCATGTCTGTACCCACCCAGCCATGCCTCACCTTCATCCCAGCTCTTGTACCCACCATCCTCAATCCCTCCCCTCCTGCTCTTATATTCCTCCTTCCCCACGGAAGCCCCCCGCAAAGAACTCCCTACCCTATTTAACTAGAAAATACATAAATGTATTTAAAACCTTAAAGATAAAAAGGTGGAACTAACAATATTTGTCTATTCTAAAACCTAAGCATAGACATTTCACTGTTTTCACCTTAATCCTCTCTACCTCTACCTCTGCCAGAGCTCTGGCAGTGCTTTAAAGGGCCTGGGGCTCCCTGCGGCAGCAGGAGCCTCTGGCCCTTTAAATAGCTGCTGGAACCCCGGGCTCCTGCAGTTGGGCTTGGGTGGAGATTTAGAGGGCCTGGGGTTCCTGCAACTGTGGGGAGCCCCAGGACCTTTAAAGTGCTGCTGGAGCTCCGGCAGCAGGGCTTGGGTGGCTCTTTAAAGGGACCGGGGCTCCCCGCAGTGGCAGGAGCACCAGGCCCTTTAAATCCCCGTCGAGCTCTGCCGCCCTAGGGTAGCAGCGGCAGGGCTCCCGCGGTGATTTAAAGGGCCTGGAGCTCTGCGGCAACCAGAGCCCCGCAGGGCCACCCAGGGGAGCGGGCGCAAGTTGGGCAATTTGCCCCAGACCCTGCAGGGGCCCCCACGAGAGTTTTTCGGGGCTTCTGGAGCAGGAGCCTTCACTTGCTCAGGGGGCCCCAGAAAACTGTCGTGGGGCCCAGGCCTTCAAAGCGTCTTTGGCAACAACTCGGTGGCGGGGGTTCCTTCCACTCCAGGACCCGCTGCCGAAGTGCCCCAAAGACCCGCGACAGGGGGGTCCTTCCGCCTCGGGACCTGCCGCCAAAGTGCCGGGTCTTCGGCGGCAATTCAGCAGCGGGGCGGGGAGGGGGCGGCAGGGAGGCCCTGTCGCAGGTCTTCAGGGCACTTCAGTGGTAAGTCCCGGAGCGGAAGGAACCCCTGCCACCAAATTACCGCCAAAACGGGGTCCCCCTGCCGCCGAAGACCCCAGGCCCCCTGAATCCTCTGGGTGGCCCTGGAGCCCTGGGCCCTTTAATTCTCCCGTGAGCCCTGCGGCTCCCAGCTGCCTCTACAGCTGGTAGCTCTGGTGTGATTTAAAGGCCTTGGGGCTCCCAGCCACAGCCAGAGCCCCAAGGCCTTTAAATCTTGAAAGGCCCTGCCTCTTCCGGTTGAGGTCATGCCCCCACTCAGGACTCCGGTGTACCGTTAAGTCCTTTAAGTTACTTTCACTCCTGAGAGACACAGAAAAAAATGACCAGCAAAAGAAATATAAATCCAAAGGGAAAGTAGTAAAATGTCTGCTTAGTCCAGGGATTAGCTGAACGGGGTCGGGGTCTCCATTGATTTGCAGCTTTTACATATTCATTTTCATCAGTGGAAAATGAGTATTAAACATTACATTACAAAATGTAAATAGTAGCATTTTATATACACTTTGCACTGCTGTAAGCGATTGTTCCAGGTGCAGGTCAATAGGAAAACAGGGCTGTTGAGTTCACAGCTCTACCACTTACAGATTGTATGATTCTGAGCTCACACAACTATACTACTCTGACAGCAGTATAAATCAGCAGTAACTTAACAGAAGTTAATGGAGTTACACTGGTGTAAATGAACCATGCTTTTTAAGAATTTTATTCAGGCCCTCTATCTACCTGGCTAAGCCTCAAAACTTCTCTGTGCCTCGTTTTATCCCTCTGTGTAACAGATATAATAATACATCCTGGAATATGGTAAAGATGCATTTAATATTAGGACAGGGTTTTGAACCTTCCTGTGCAAGGCATTATTATATATACAAACCTGCTCCCACCCACTACTAATGAGCACAACAGCCTTCTACAGTCTCAAACCAAAATAAATAGTAACAAAGGAACTAGTTCACATCCATCCTGTGTGACTTGATGAACTAAATAACAATTAACAAATTGGCTACTGGTGCCAGCAATGTTTTAAATCTGTGTTTCTCTTTATGATGCAGTGCCAGCCAAATAATGAAATTTTAGTTACCTATTATTAGTGATGGCACTGACAGAAGTGTAATCAATTTGGCTTGCAATTTGAAATTATCCTGCACATAGTGAAGGGACTATTCACGTTAAATGGCCCATCAAGGAACACTTAACTCACAATGGGCCACGATAACCATCTACACTTGATGGACTTTCCTGTGATGTTCTAGAGTAGGGGTAATAGCCTGTGCTATGAAGCATGCATGGACATGTGACTTGCCCACATGACTCCAAACTCCATGTTCTTACCTGTAATTTTCCACAAACTAGAATAATGGGTTTCTCTTCACTTGGCAGAAGCTATAAATGGCCCTGGAAACATCTCCATTTTGCCACTTTCCTGCTCAAACCTCTGGATTATGGCCTTATACTAATGGGAGCATTCTAACCAAAAGACTGAGGATCTTCCAATGATTTGGAAACAACCAGAGACTTAACAAGCCAGCAGTTTATTCCATCACTGCTACAAGCCTGATCCAAGAACCATGCATTTATTGTATGTATTTGATTCCTTTCACCAATTTAACTCTCACCTTTTTCTTTCTTTCTTATAAATAAACCTTTATATATTAGATACCAAAGGACTGGCAACAGCATGATTATTGGGCAAGATCTGAGTTATACATTGGCCTGGGTATGTGGCCGGTCCTTTGGGGTCAGAAGAACCCTTTGATGAAATAGGTTTTAAATAACCATTCAGCATTAAGTCTATTATCTGGGTGTTGAATCTAGGACTGGAATACTTAAAGAGGCTACAATTCTGACTTCTTCTTAGCCAGTGTGGTGAGACAGAAGATGACTTTTGTTGCTGGATTGGTATATCTTATGTTAGAAATGGTCTAGATAATACTTAGTCCTGCAATGAGTGCAGGGGACTGGACTAGATGACCTCCCAAGGTCCCTTCCACTCTTATGATTCTATGTTTCTATGGCATGCTGTTCAAACATAGCCCTTAGCCCGAATGCTTCCCGTTGCTCTTTTATTAGAAAAGTGAGTTGTAGGTTGGAAGCTAAGTTGGTGTTTTTATTTTAGTTTGACTAGCTCTATCTCTTGCACAATTTAAAATGGGAGTGGACAACTCACTGGAGAAAATACTGTAGGAAACAACCCTGCATGGAACAGGCAGAGAAATTGTGGAGATACGGCTTCATTTTCTAGAGCTGTCAAACAGGCACTTTTCATTATGAACACAAATTCATACCCACCTTTTGAAAAGAGCTTCCCAGTTCAGCACAATGTATTTCCTAGAATGCCAACAATGATCCACTTAGTATCAATCACAATGGTGGCTTTTCTGATATAGACATCTGTGTATTGGGAACTAGACAGATGCAGATATTTTGTTTGTTTTTTAGGATTTAAAATGGAAATAAACTGAAAATGTTGTATACTGTCTAAAATGTTGTTTAGGGTTTTTTGTATCAGGCAGACAAACATATACTAGTAGCTGGCTTTGCAACATTGAATTCAAATTTTATCATTTCATTCCTGAACTACAAAATACAATGAATTGGCAATCCAGGTTTAATGAACACATCTATATTTACAAAATGTTTGTTTTGAAATTGTGCCAGTGACTGAGTCTGGCTGTTATCCTCCTCACGTTATTTCAAAACTTTTCAAAGAGCACTCATTCTTTGTTTCTCAAAGAAGTTGATTGGTAGAGGAGGAATAGTAAATATTTAGTTAAACACTAAACATGAACAAATACAATTAGGAAGTCCAGCTGTTAGAGAATATAGTCAACTTGCAGAAATGAAAAGAATAAAAACCAATCCCTTCGGGAGGAAAAGAGAAATAGAGTTAAAACTATGCCTCAGGGCTTGCAGTTTCAATATTGTACCAATTACACTGGTCTACAATTTTTGAGAAGTCGTCTGCTTCAGAGATAAAATGTGGTATTTATTATGTATTTTGATGTGCTGAATTCAAATATGACAATTAAAACAACTGATTGGCTACTCTTTCTAAGATATTTAAGTTTTTACATTTTATGTCTATGTATATTGTGTAGATAGTAGAGTTTTAATCATAAATTGTAAACCTAGGTCTTTTCATGTGTTTATGGTTGCTTTACATGATAATATTTCACCTGTCCTGTTTATGTAACACTTTAAAAATCAGCAAAAGGGTTATATAAATAAAATTTATTATGAAACAAAAGGCAAAAAACTATTATGTACATAGTTTAGTCCTATTCAGTGTCTACTCGGCGCTTCTTGGCTTGTCTCTTGTATTCATTAAATGGAGCATCTCTTGTCACTGTCCAGCAATAGTCTGCAAGCATTGATGGGCTCCATTTGCCCTGATAGCGTTTCTCCATTGTTGCAATGTCCTGGTGAAATCGCTCGCCGTGCTCGTCGCTCACTGCTCCGCAGTTCGGTGGAAAAAAATCTAGATGAGAGTGCAAAAAATGTATCTTTAGTGACATGTTGCAACCAAGGCTTTTGTATGCCTTGAGGAGGTTTTCCACCAACAACCTGTAGTTGTCTGCCTTGTTGTTTCCGAGAAAATTTATTGCCACTAACTGGAAGGCTTTCCATGCCGTCTTTTCCTTGCCACGCAGTGCATGGTCAAATGCATCATCTCGAAGAAGTTCACGAATCTGAGGACCAACAAAGACACCTTCCTTTATCTTAGCTTCACTTAACCTTGGAAATTTTCCACGGAGGTACTTGAAAGCTGCTTGTGTTTTGTCAATGGCCTTGACAAAGTTCTTCATCAGACCCAGCTTGATGTGTAAGGGTGGTAACAAAATCTTCCTTGATTCAACAAGTGGTGGATGCTGAACACTTTTCCTCCCAGGCTCCAATGACTGTTGGAGTGGCCAATCTTTCTTGATGTAGTGGGAATCTCTTGCACGACTATCCCATTCGCAGAGAAAACAGCAGTACTTTGTGTATCCAGTCTGCAGACCAAGCAAGAGAGCAACAACCTTCAAATCGCCACAAAGCTGCCACTGATGTTGGTCATAGTTTATGCACCTCAAAAGTTGTTTCATGTTGTCATAGGTTTCCTTCATATGGACTGCATGACCAACTGGAATTGATGGCAAAACATTGCCATTATGCAGCAAAACAGCTTTAAGACTCATCTTCGATGAATCAATGAACAGTCTCCACTCATCTGGATCGTGAACAATGTTGAGGGCTGCCATCACACCATCGATGTTGTTGCAGGCTACAAGATCACCTTCCATGAAGAAGAATGGGACAAGATCCTTTTGACGGTCACGGAACATGGAAACCCTAACATCACCTGCCAGGAGATTCCACTGCTGTAGTCTGGAGCCCAACAGCTAGACTAGAGCCAATCAACAATTTTAAGCATCATTTTCGTTCTCAGTGACCCAGAATTAGTAAAGTTTGACTACATTTATTTCAGAAGCATTTTGGCTGTAGAGCAGTGTTATTTATGTCTGATATGCTATTTAAACCCATATAAATGTGCATGACTTTAAACATGCAAGTTACAAAACTGAGCTTGGAGTTAGCACTTATAGGTGTAAACTAGAAGTAACTGAAAATTATTGAAGTGAGTGAGGTTACACTGGTATAGAACTTATGAGATGAATCAGGCCCACAGAAGCAAAGCCCTTCTTCTCTCTGTGCAACATGTAAGAGAAATTTCTTTTGTCCCTAGGTTGCTTGGCTGCAATGGACTCCTCTCTATTCACGAATCCATTGGCCATGCCCACAGAGACCATATCCAAGCTTCCTCTGTTCTAACGCCCAGAGCGTGCAAGTGCTGTGTAATTCTGCAGCCTAGTTTCACCATCCACAATAGAACTACACTGATTCTGCAACCATTTTGACGCTATGCTATGTGCTCAAAGAAGGGTCATAGTGGACGTTAAGAACTAACGTGTTAGGTCATAAAATTCATCTCATTTGGAAAGGAAGAATGACTTTAGAAGATTATGGAAGATCTGATGATACATTCACTCACCCATAAGTATCAGACATTGTTTCCAGGATTAAATGAAAGATATTTAAAAAAATCAGAATTTATTTTTAAGCTATGTCAAGGGTGTTTAGAGCAAAGAGATAGCATTAAAACATTTCTGTACATCTAAATAAATATATCACATAAAACCAATCTCCCATATCCTATACATAGATACTTGGTGTATTAATTTTTGGAGTGCTTTTATACCTTATCACATCAATAATAGTTATTGGAACTGAATAATAAAACAGAACTAAGTATCTGGTGATACTGACTTTAATATATGTGTGGAAACAAAGAGTGAAACAGAGAAAAAAAAAACAACTGAATGCTCTTTGTGAATAGAACAGATGACTAAGTGCATTAAAAAAATCATGACACAAGGGCACTCTCACACATCCAAGGAAGAATCGCATCATACCAGGTGGCACTGAAGTAAGCAGATTATTTCATTTCTCAGAACTGTGCCAGCCCTCGAGAGGTTCTTTATTCTTCAATCATCAGTAAATGTGTAATGAGATCAAAACTTAGCAAAAACTACAGAGCTTCTGTTTCCCAAGGCTTTTCATTGACCCACAAATAACTGCAGCTTAAAAAAGACTGATATTTGCTTAGACTTTTAAGATAGGATATTATCACATCACTCTGCTAAGTAGGTGGTAGTATTTGGGGTATGGGCTTTTCTTTTTGTTTATAGAGGAAAAGGAGGGGTTGCCCTACTAACTAGAGGTAAAATGAACTATTCCAGACCAAACTCGAGTCTGGTTTATTTAATTGTGTCTCATTGGTGAGGCTGATAAATCTAGAGAATCTTGCCATTTAGGGGTAAGAAATAGAAAAAAATAATTTTAATTATTTTAATTATTTTTAATTTAAAAATAACAACAGATATGCATCTGATGAAGTGGGTATTCACCCATGAAAGCTCATGCTCCAAAACGTCTGTTAGTCTATAAGGTGCCACAGGATTCTTTGCTGCTTTTAAAAATAATTAGTAGCTGAGCAAAACCCTCCAGCCACTACTGGAGTGACCTTTAGTAGATGGGAATGCATACTTGAACTTGTAAATAAATGTTGGCCTAAACAATACAGAAAAAAGAGTTTTGTTTTTACATTTTAGGACATAGGATTGGGAAGGGATCTCTGGTCATTAAGCCAGTCCTCTGCTTTCACAAGCAGTAAGTTTTTAAACTTATCAGCTCCACCTTGAACCCAATTAGTTTGCCCATCATTCCTATTTTGGAAGGCTGTTGCAGGAACCTCACTCTTTCTTTATGGTAGAACTTTGTTTTAATTTCCAGTTTAATTTATTCCTGGCCTAGTTTATACCCTTGATTTTTGTGACTTTAGCTTTAATAGCTCTCACCCTCCCTAGTGTTTGTCACTGTAGTTTGCTACTAGCAGATCAGATTTTCTGTGACCAGACATCGACTGACTGCAGAGTTTCCTTCTGAGGCTGGTCTACACTACACTGTTAAACCGATTTTAACAGCGTTAATCGATTTAACGCTGCACCCATCCACACTACAACTGCTCTTTATATCGATTTGAAAGGGCTCTTTAAATCAATTCTGTACTCCTACAAAAAGAGAGGAGTAATGCTAAAATCGATAATTTACCTATACGGATTAGGTTAGTGACCCAAATCATGTTATTGGCCTCATATTTTACAGTAGCTACCACAGTGCACCGCTCCAGAAATCGACGCTAGCCTCGGACCATGGATGCACACCACCGAATTAATGTGCCTAGTGTGGACGCGCACAATCGACTTTATAATATCTGTTTTATAAAATCGGTTTAAGCTAATTCGAATTTATCCTGTAGTGTAGACGTAGCCTGAGAGAGCTACATCAGACGTGTTCACTAGAAGATCCTTTAATGCTTTCCCAGGTATGACTGAGATTATTTTAAATAAGGTATGTTCACAGATCACCACCTAGTGGTTGAAGAGTATAATACAGTTTAGCATTCCATTCCATTCCTCCCTTTACATTCCTACCATTTACAAAGTTTACACTTTCATATTAGCATTGAAGTTCAGTACAGATCAGCCTGTTAAGTGTCTCTGAATTGTACTGGTTTTCTAATTACACAATCCAAATGCATTATATCTTGGTCATCTTTCTGTCCATTAGTTACAACTACTAGCTGTGGTCAGTTTGGAGTCCCAGAGTCATCGTCATCTTGTTCTGCATCCACGTCTGTAGAGTTTCCTTTGTTGATTGTTTTTCTGAGGAACAAACTAGATGTCGACAGTTTCTGTTGGTTTTGATCATATATGATCTGGGTGATGAATTATTTTTCTTTATGACAGCTGGAGTTGTCCATTCTTTTTCTCCATCCAATTTGACACATACATGGTGATGAGGTTCTAAACACAGCAGTTCTCTGAACATCATCTCTTGTAAGTGTTCATGAGCTTTTTTTGACTTTTCATATGATTTGGATGCACAAGTGGTGGGCAAACTATGGCCCACAGGCCAGATGTGGCCCGCAGGACTGTCCTGCCCGGCTCCCAAGCTCTTGGCTCACAGCCCCAGCCCATCCCCCGCTGTTCCCCCTCACCCGCAGCCTCAGCTCTGGGCGGCAGGCTGTGAGCTCCTAGGGCAGCACAGCCGCAGAGCCTGGCCTGTGCTGCATGGCGGCGGAGGCAACAGCAGCATAGCCCGGCTCCAGTCGGGCAGCAGGGCTTTACTGCTGCCAGCCACTGGTGCTCCAGGCAGCGCAGTAAAGGGGCAGGGAGCAGGGGTGTTGGATAGAGGGCAGGGGAGTTCGGGATGGTGATCAGGGGGCGGGGATGTGGATGGTGGTGGGAGGGGAAACGGGGTTGAATGGGGGCAGGGATCCCAGGGGGCAGTCAGGAAGGGTGGTTGGATGGGGCAGCAGGGGGCAGTCAGGGGAAGAGGTTCCGAGGGAAGTCAGGGGACAGGGGGAAAGGGTGGTTAGATGGGGTAGGGTCCCGGGGGGGGCATCAGGAATGAGAAGAGGGGTTGGATGGTGCGGCAAGGGTCCAGGGGCAGTCAGGGGACAGGGGTATGTGGATGGGGCAGGGGTCCCCGAGGAACCATCAGGGAAAGGGGGGGTTGGATGGGGCAGGAGTCCGGGGGGAGCAGATAGAAAGTAGGGCCAGGCCACGACTCCATCCCCTAACCGGCCCTCCATACAATTTACGAAACCCGATGCAGCCCTCAGGCCAAAAAGTTTGCCCACTCCCAGGCTACACTCTTCATTTGGCCACTTTGGAAATAGATCTACTGTTCTGAGTCTGAATCTGCGTTTCCTTCCCATCAGGAGCTGAGCTGGACTAGTTGTGCTATTGGTGAGAAGAGCAAGGAATGGATCTTTCTGCTGTAGAATTTTCTTGGCTGTCTGTACACTCTCCATTTGTCTGCAGATCATTTGGGCTGCTAATAACCTGATCCAATTCATATTTTGTCCAGAATGATTTAAATTCTACTGCAGTGAATTGTGATCTGTTGTCCAACAGTAGTTTCTCTGGAATACTTAAATGAGCAAAATCTTACCTCAGCTTCTTGAGAACATTGCAACATGTTATGTCTTCAAGTACATTATTTCTGTATACCTGGAAAAATAGTCTATGACAGGCCTGCACAACTCGTAAAGCGGCGAGGGCCACATTACTCCAAAGAAAACAGCTGAGGGCCGAAACCTCCCTCCCCCGCAAAAACACTCTGCCCCAGGGCTGCCCAGCCCTGTGGAAACAAACCCTCCTTCCCCAGCGCCACCCCACCAAAACAGCTGTGGGCCAAAAAGGAAGGTTGGGGGTAGGGAGGTGATACTTTATTTTAAATCAACCAGGGGCTCCCAGCTGAAGAGGTGGCGGAGCCCTCAGGGTCAAATTAAAGGGCTTGGGGCTCCGGTGGCTGGGGAAACCCAACAGGGCCGGCTCTAGGTTTTTTGCTGCCCCAAGCAAAAAAAAATTTGGCTGCCGCCCGTCCCAGCCCTGGGCTCCCCGCTGTACCTCCCTGCTGCCCCAGTCCTGGGCTCTCCCTTCACCCACCCACACACACACACCCCCTGCCGCCCCAGCGCTGGGCTTCCCCCTTTCCTCCCCACCAGTGCCCTTCTTCCACGCTGCCCCTGACCCAGGGCTAACTCGCTCCCAGGGTGGGTCATTCAGCAGGAATTTTGGATGTGCACAAAACACAGACAGGATTAGTTCCCATATGGTTATAAAGCTGTAGTAAAGTGGAACAATTTTCAGCTTGTGTGATTGAGGATATCTGGATGCACATTATCAGACTGTCCTCCATAAATAAGGAAAAGTTGAGGGAGCCTTATTATTCTTTGTTCCACTCTTTTTCTATGGGATTTTGCCATGCAATATCACTGTCTTCCTTTTAAACAAACAAAAAGGCAATGGCTGTTGAAAATAGCAATTCCAGTCCTAATAAGCATTTCCTGCTTAATTTTATCCTACTTTTTCTACAGCAAGTTACAGTGGATCAGTATATTTGATTTGGGAGAAATGAAGTAACAGCTGCCCAAACTGAGCTTGAGCACTCCTGAATTTTGAGGTGTTCAAATCTGGAAGGAAGGTGCTGGGGGGAGGGGGGCTGTGGACTCCATGGGGGAGCATGGCAGTAACATGTCTGGAGCTGCACGGAGCCAGACACGCTGGTCTGAGTGGCACACTAAGGGGACTGGAAGTTGGAGAAGGGTTAGAGGGTTCCAGGGGGCAGTCAAGGGACAGGGAGCAGGGGCGGTTGGATGGGGCGGAGGTTCGGGGGGCAGTCAGGGGACTGGCAGCAGTTGGATAGGCATGGGAGTCCCAGGGGTTTATCGGGGGACAGGTAGAGGTTGGGGTCCTGGGGGGAAGTTGGGGGGGTCCCAGGAGGGGGCAGTTGGGGACAAGGAGAAGGGAGGTTTAGATAGGGGCTGGAGTCCCACGGGGCAGTAAGGGACAGGGGTCTCAGGAGGGGGCAATCGGGGGACAAGGAGCAGCAGCATTTAGATAGGGGGTGGAGGTCCTGGAGGGCAGTTGGGGCAGGAGTCCAGGGGAGGGGGCAATCAGTGGCCGCGGGTGGGGATTCAAAGGGCTCTGGGATGCCCGCAGCGTCAAGAGCTCTGAGCCCTTTAAATCCCAGCCGCCACCGGGATTCAAAGGGCTCTGGGCTGCCGGTCGCTGCGGGGAGCCCTGAGCCCTTTAAATCCCAGCTGCGACCTCGCCGCTGGAGCCGCAGCCGGGATTCCAAGGGCTCTGAGGTGCCTGAAGCCGTGGGGAGCCCTGAGCCCTTTAAATCCCAGCTGTGGCTGGGAGTCTCTGCCAGCAGCCCAGGAGCCCTTTGATTCCCGGCCGCGGCTGAGATTTAAAGGGCTCTGGGCTTCCCGCCGCTGCGGGCAGCCCAGAGCCATTTGATTCCCGGCCACGGCTGAGATTTAAAGGGTTCTGGGCTCTCTGCTGCTGTGGGCAGTGCAAAGCCCTTTGATTCCCGGCCACGACTGGGATTCAAAGGGCTCTGGGCTGCCCACAGAGCGCCATGTGCGTGGGCCACATAGTGAGGCTTGGCCCGCGGGCCGTAGGTTGTGCAGGCCTGGTCTATGATGACCAGGTAATTGTGTCCTTTGAAATCACATAAAATTGCAGCTAGTTTCTTCCAAGGTCTGTCTGGTAAAGGTGTTAGTATACTCTATGGTTCAGCACTGTCTCAAGTTTATTTGTACCGGATCTCCAGTACATCTTCCATGCACTATGAAAGCTTTTGTCTTTAACTTTGTAAGTTTATTCTTACCTACATTCTGGCCCATGCAGTTCAGAATACCTCCAGGGCTAGTCAGAGCCATGTCAAATGAGTTCAGCTCCTGGAAGGGCTGAAGGTTATTGTAAGTCCCTTCTGAGATGATTATGATGCCTGCTCCTGAGTCAATTTTCAAGTCTATCCATGAATGTTCAGTTTCGTTATCCAGGCAGACTCTGTGACATCATATGCAACAGATCCCAGAAACAATGGCTCTTGATTGTCTGTAATATTTGTCAACTCCCTGACTCCTTTGGTGAGGCAAACATCTGCAAAATGTCCACATTTTGTGCATTTATTACATGTTGCAACTTTGGCAAAACATACATCTGTTGAGCTGTGAATTTTTCCACATCTTGTGAATTTAGACTGTAAGGCTTTGGTGTTTTACTGGAATTTGTTCCTCTTTGTCTGGGAGTTCTCTCTCATTGCTTCAGGGGTCTTATAGTAAAGCTAGTTTCTTATTTTTAAAGTTTGGCAAGTTGCTCTTGGTTTTGCTGTTTCAACAGCTCAGATTATTTGAATAGTTGTGTGTTAGATTAAGTCTGTTTTTAATTGCAGCTGCTGTGAAATATTTTCATCTGTTAACCCAATAACTAGCCAGCCTGATATTTTCATGTTTTGCAGTTCCAAAAAAATCACAGAGCTCTTATAAAACTTTCAGCATTTTCCATCAGTTCTTGAATTCTCTGGTGGCAACTTGCTCTTTCATAAACCACATTTCTTTGAGATATAAAGCAAACATGGCCAGAACGCTTTTGTAGACATCTTTGTGACTGTCTTCAGTAAAGTTAAAGTCAACTTTGGCTGGTGTTGGGTACAAATGACCTTAGTACTGAATGCATGGGTAGTGAAATATGGTTACCAATGTTGTAATTATTGTAGGAATACAGGAAAACGGGACTGTGTTTAACCTGTCCCAAATGAGGGGGGCCATCCTTAGTTGAAAGAATCTCATTAAGCAGGGACTCAAATGTCAGATCCCTGTGAAAGTAAGAGGGGTGGGGACAGTTATCCCCAGCCAGGAGGCTGCACACTGTAAAGGGTCCTCCCTAGACTGGTTTGAACAGTGGGGAGGAACAGGTTAAAGATTAGAGCTAAATAAGCTTCATTAGGAGCCTCTTTGTTATGTTAAATGCCCAGTCAGAGCTGAAATCACTTGAGATGGGGCAGTGTTTCTGCCCAGCATGCAAAGAACTGAAAATTACTAAGAGACTGGTGTGCAGAGGTCACAGTAGAGGAGCAAGTGGTAGCAGAAGGCTACTGATAGTCAGCTGATGAATGAGTGGCTGGTGCAGCGGACAGGCGTGATGAACAGCCAGCACGGCAGCTGTTGGAGAGGTGCAACAAGAGTGGTGAACAGGCGGCCAGCAGGGCAGCTGGTGGAGAGGTGTGGCAAGGATGGTGAGCAGGCGGCTGCCAGAATCAACAAGCAGGCGGTTGGTGAGTGGCTAGCAGGGTGGCTGGCAGAAAGGGGCAAGTGAGTGCCTGAGCAATGGAGTGAGTAAGGTACCTCTTTACCCCACCTGGGGAGGGAGGTGAACTCTGCAGATGAACCTCTGAACTCTGGGTCAGGACTGACCAAGGATAGCAACTGTGAGTGGGGTGCAGAGAAGGGTCAGGCATGTGAAAGAGACTTTTGGGTTGCTGGACTTAAGAACCTGAAGGGAAAAGGATACTTCCCATCCTCCTTGGGGGTGGGTCTTTTACTCATGGTTTGTGTTTATAAACCCTGTTTGCGGTATTTTCCCAAATTAACGTCGAGTTACATCCATATCTAAAATTAAATGTTTCTTTTCTACATTCAAACTCTGTGCTTGTGAGTGGGGAAGTCTTGCCTCTCAGAGGTGCCCAGGTTACTGTTTTGTATCAATGGAAAGGAAACCCTAGATATTGAACCCGGCCCTGGTTGCTGTTGGCTCCACCTGGCAGACGAGTTACACTTGAATTACAGTGACACTTATTGAGACACCAGTGGGCTTGGGACTGCAGAAATACTAAGAGATAGTCCCTACCCTAAAAACTTTACAATCTAAATAGACAAGACAAGGTGTCGGGGGGGGGGGCACAGAGAGAGAGAGAGAGGCACAGAGCAGTGAAATGGCTTGCGCCAGGTCACCCAGCAGGTCAGTGGCAGAGCCAATAATAGAACCCAGTTCTTCTGATGCCAAGTCCACTGTCCCATGCACTACAGACCACACTTCCTGGTGAGCTAGAGCTAATGCTTTCCCCTTCGCAGCAGCACTCCTCCCACCAAAATCTAACTGCCTAATCTTAGGCAAATCTAATGCACTCATCAACTTAGTGTCTACATGCAATCAATAACAAATAAAATGCCAAATGCAGACACTGCTATAGCCAGTTGTTGGTGAAAAGTATTCTTGATCACTTATAGAAATGTTTACCTATACCTATTGGTATAATTTGCATAAAACCACATAAGGGATATGATTACAAAGAAAGACATCTTTTTCTCCTATTTGACAGATATGGAAACTGAGGCAAAGAAAGATTAAATATCTTGCTTAAGGTCATGAAGTCTGTTCATACTGGTACGCGTGGTACATACTCATCACTATAGACTCTCCCAAATAGTTAAAGACAGAAATAATAATAATGAATCCTTTATTCTTTTCCAGCCTGTATGAAAGTAGCTGAATTAGTTTATTGTTAATTTTTATATTAGAAAAGATATAAAATTTAATATATATAGTGTGTGCATGTGTGTGTGAGAGAGAAATTTATTGAGGGAAATCAAAGACAAAGACCTGAACTTTTATTTAGTTCCTAGTACAATGAAGTTACTGTTCATTCTTTTTTCTTGTATGTGTGAACTTACTGGTATAGATCCTGTTGCAGAGAAAATTCTGTTTCCCACACTCACAAACTTCTCTCTGTTGCTCAACAGAGGAATGTAACCATCATGGGAAATTGGATCTCAGTTAGTTCAGACCAGTCTCAGGGAGGACTTTGAATATCAGGACAGAAACATTAAATTAGTCTCTGTTGTCAATGGAGAGTCACTGCAGAGAGCAGAGAACCCAAGTAATGTGTTCATGGCCACTTGTGTTGCTAGACAGATAGTAGGCTTTGTTTTACACCAGCTGGATCTTTAAAGGTGTGTGGCAGGCCATAAGTCAGTGGCAGAGTAAGTAACAGAACCCACGTCTCTGACTCCTAGTCCTATGCTCTATTTACTTGATCATGCTGTCTCCTGAGTTTGTTATTTGTTACATTATTATAACCATCATGTTCAGATGTCTATAAATTTATAGACGTTAGTTTTGGATAAATGTGTTAACCTTAAAATTAGTCACATGCAAAGCAATGGAACACTATGAGAATTTGAATGTAATAGAAGTTGAGCAAGGGAATGATGAATACTGGATCTATGTCTAACAGAGCTGTGGGGTTTTTGATTTGCACTCAAGTGAATCCAGGTTGGTTCAATGCTCTTGAGTGATACAAGTGTAGATCCTGGGGCTTTGGAACATATGGCTTTCTTGTTTATTTCACTATTTGTGTTTATCTGTATGTATCCTCCCCCCCCGCTACTCTGCACAAACCTGATTGATTGATAGCCTCCCCCAGTCAAACACACAGAATTAACTCTAACCTTGGGAGGGTCTGAGCAAATGAGCAGACAGGGTGGAGATGGGAGTGAGACTGGGATTCCTGTTGGGCCATCTGGAGGGAGCCACCCTACTGGAGATGCAGACCTGGCCAGATGACCAGAATACTACCAAAAATATTTTTAAGTGGCTACTGAGATTTATGGACTCCTGCCTCACCCCCCACAGATGCAAGAGTTCTTTGTTTGAACCCAAAAACCTACTGAGAGACTCAGAGACTTCGCCAATAGCCTTCAAGTGATCTTCTGCTCCATCAAAAGAAGAGACCTTTCCTGGTTAAGGACCTGGCACAACAACTGGCAAAAGGGGCCTGTGATTGTGTTGCTCCGCTGGCTTTGCACTCCCTGCAGGTCCAATACCCCAATATGGGCGTTGAGAACTTTAAAGAGAAGGCCATGGATTCAGTTGGGTCACAAATACCTGAGAGCCAGGGCTGGAATGCCACCCACATGCTGGGTTTGGGTTACCTGCACCTGATCCCTGGGGCCTGATTGGGCGTGGACTGAAGTTTCTCAGCCAGCACAGAGACCACATCACCATCTCACAAGACACAGAGGCAGCGGTGGTGCAGTTTCCAGACTGGGACTCGGTGCTTTCCCCTCCACCAAGAGACACATTGGCCAAGTTGTCTAGACACAAGAGGAGCTGAGCACACAGACAGACAGTTTCAGAGAATGTCCAGTGGCCTGAGACAAATTTGGTGGCAAGGGGGAAGAGCATGGTGGAGGGCCAATGAATAGCTCCATCAGGATGGCCATCCTGTCTGCTGAGAATGTGGGGAAGTCAGACACATTCTGAGGAGATGCTCCCAAGAGATAGTGGCTTTTAACCTGGGGTCCTCGGGGCATGGGACCAAACCCCAAAAGGACAACCAATAGGTCTAACGCCTGACTGGAAATTATCCAGATTCATCAGCCAGTGCCCGTTTGTTCTCATCATCTTCCAAGATGTGTAGATGGATGATTTGCTGGACACTGGTTCCCAAGTGACTACTATCCAGAAAAGGACATTTCTCTGGCACTGGTAGCCACAGGATTTATCAAACCCTTCCAACAACTGAATCCAGCTAGATGCTGGGTACATGCTTGCTGACATACAGCTGGGCTCCAGGATGCTTTGACAACAGGGGATCATTGCAAGCAACACTGATAACTATGTTCTGCTCCCTGTTGTTCTAGGGATGAATCTGCTACAGCGGTGCTAAGATGAACTTCTAGAGGCACAGTGGGTACGAGCCTCAGCTTCATCCTTAGGGGAAGACGGTGTGCAGACCACCATTAGAAAAATATGCTGCCTGTGAAAGTCCTGAACCACACCCATCAGCCCATAAGGCTGTACTGCAATCAAGTCATTGCATGGCTCCTCTACTTTGAGTGGGAAGGTGTGGTGATCCCCACAGGGAGACCAGACACCGGGAGTGCCGCCCCATTGCCTTGCAGAGCAGCATTAGTGAAGGCTTGGGAGAGGCCTAGCTTCAGGAAATAGACATGGGTACTGTGCAGATTACTACAGAACAGAGGGACTACAGAACATCTGACTCAGCTGATTTGAAAACATTCCGCCACCTTCTTCCAGCACTGGGCTGACTTCAAGTGTGCAACCCCCATCCAGCATCGGATTGCCACCAGTCATGCCCCGATCCAAGAGAGGTTCTGGCTAGTCCCACCTGCCTTATCCCAACCAATGGAAGATATGCTCAATGAAATGAAGGAAGCAGGTGTTATCAGAGAAAGCTAGAGTCCATGGGCAGCCCCCATTGCCCTGGTAAAGAAAAGAAAAGACAGGAAACTCCACTTCTTTATGAACTATCAGAAACTCAACCAAGTTATGCATAAGGATGCATACCCACTCCCCTGCATGGAGGAGGAGGCATTGACTGCCCTTAAATATGCCTCCTTATTTTCCACCATTGACCTGGCTAGTGAGTATCAGCAGATACCAATGGGGCTGGAGGACCAGGAAAAAAGGGCTTCATCATATCCATGTATTTGCCTTTTGGCCTCTGCGATGCTCTAGTAAGAACTCTGAGATGGTTCTCCTGTATCTGGATGACATCACTGTATATCTGAAGGAACACTTGAAACACCTGGACTTGGTGTTCGCCCAACTAACTGAATAAGGTCTGAAGATCAAACCTTCCAGGTGCCCCTTGCTGAAGGAGAAACTGGTTTATTTGAGCCAGAGAAGGTGCAGGTTGTTGAGACGTGGCTGATGCCAACCATAATACAAGATGTCAAAAACAACCTGGGGTTTGTTGGATATTGTAGATGTTTCATAAAATACTTGGCCAAGCTAGTTGCATCCCTACATGCCTTGTTATGAGGCCTCTCCAAGGAAGAGGCTATACAGAAAGGTATTCTGAACTAGGATGAAGGCTGTCAGAGGGCCTTTGAATGCTTGAAATCTGCCTGGTAAAGGCACCAACAATGGCCTACCCAGACCACACGCTCCCTTTCAAACTGTATACAGAGGCCAATAACCAGGGCTTGAGGGCTGTACTCTCTGAGGACCAGGACAGATGGAAGAGGATGATTGTGTATGCCTGCTGGGGACTGATAGAGTCAGAATGGAATGACGAGCATTACAGCTCCTTCAGACTGGAATTCCTGGCCCCGGTCTGGGTGATCACCTAGAAGTTAAAGGCTACTTGGCAGCCATTTCCTTCATAGTGTCCATGGACAACCACCCCAGCCAAATGGAGAGCACTAGAACAATGCTGGGCATCAAAACTGGCCAGCTACAACTTCTCCGTGGAATTCCAGTATGGCCAGAGCAACACCAAGATGATGCCCTGTCCAGGCTGCCAACAACAACAGAACCAGGTTGATCATGGCCAGAGCAACCACAGAAGCAAAATGTGCTTTCTATATGGCAGCCACTAGCTAACTATGACAGCCTACAACCCAGCAGGCAAAGGCCTCTGTGAGCGAGCCAAACAGTTGCTGCTGGAGGAATGGAAGACTTCCTACCTGCTGGAGCTGACCTACGTATATAAAACACAGTGCACACCACCATGAAGTACATTCCCCTACTTTCTGATGCTCTGCAGGTATGGCCAGCGGCCAATAGACAAGATCCTGGTCATCTGACAGGGGACCTCAAGGAACCAGGGTCCTGGGACCCCAGAATGGCATAAGCATCACCAACGTTTTCATGAGGCAGGCCAGACTGTAGCCTCTAACATTGGCCAAGCCTGAGACAGACCTAAATGGAGCTATGACAGACATGCTGGTGCCAAACCATTAGCACGGGGGAGGTGGGGAAATCAGGTCCTACTCAAGCGGCAGAAGAACTCTAAACTGGACACAGCCTGGAACCCTGAACTGTACATCTTGGGCTCCTGTATACCAAACAGCTGGTATATAAGATCCGAGCAGGGGTGCCATTTTACATTTGGTGGGGAGGGGGCAACTTTAACTATGATTCCAGGGGCTATATAAGCATCTGAAAACTGTAGAGTTTTGTTTTGATGTTTTTTTTTTCTTCAGATAATTTAGAAATTAGCTGATGGAGCACTGTATCTAATTCCTATATATAAAAAAGAGAATTAAATAAATATTAGACCCACTCAGCTCTAATACTAACATGTTCTCACATCTTGTGTCAACTCACTTAAGGGACATTGTTTAGGTTTAAAATTTTAATGTATATTCTTAGTTTGTTACTAATTCTTGAACACAACAATTGAAACAATTGTAGAAAAATCTAGATTACATTCTATCACATTTTTGGAGTTCACCAAACCTGTAATAGATCATTTAACTTTGAAAACATCCCACTAGGGTAAGGGCCCAGGAGTTTATGATGCACATGCCTGGGGTTCTAGGGGTGTTACCTCACTACAAATAGACTAGAAACTGATTTTAAATAGGAGTGAAACTGATATTTTCAAGTCACTTCCACAGTATTGCCAATTCTAATGTTCAAAAATCACAAATCAGACACACCAAAAATCATGAGATTGGCTTTAAAATCATGAGATTATATAAAAACAACAGCTTTGGTGTTCTTTTTATTTGCCGTCTGCTTTTTGAGCAGTGAGGTGCCCTGGAGTCACATGTTGAAGCTTTCTCCACAGCCACAAGGACCAGAAACGTTATTTTTCTTTAAGAATGAAGGCTGAAATTATCAGATATCCACTTGACTCCATGAGCTGAGGCTTTAAGAAAAACAATATTTATCATGCCAACTCTCATGATTTGTCATGAGTCTCAACGCTGCTTTCACTTCTATTTAAAGACTAGTTACTTTCCTGAAGGCTCTTAAACACAACACTACAGTGACTGAGTTGCAGTTCTTACAGCAGAATATTTAAAAGCAAACACTAAGAAAATTCCACATTTTAAAGTTGAGAAAAAAATTGAGACTTCTGTGGTATATCAGGGCTTCTGCAGGCAGGAAAGGAAAATAAATAGGCACAGGGACTTTGGGCAGCTCTTCCACTTGAAAGAAGGTTGGAGGGTCAAATCTTCAAGTCCTTAATCCAGTAAAACTTCTATTGCTTAATAACTATACACTTCATATTTAAATATCTGAGCCATCTTATCCAGGGCTACGCATTATACACACATTGGCTCAAGGATGTTTTCTGGCATTTTCTGGCATATTCTGAACAGTGCTGAGCACACAGAATAATACAAATCATGACAATAATCGTCGACTCTATGGACTCTGTGGATGCAATTTCTGTTCTTTATTCTGGAATTGTCCTGGATACAGCTGAAACCCTAAGAATTTGAGGTATAAACACATACCTGATACTTAAATGATACTTTCTGATTCCTTCCGTTTCAACTCAGAACAAAAAAAGACAAAACAAAATGGTTTTCAGTTAAAACATAAAACTGCACAGCAGCCATTGCTCTACAACCCAGCATGGGGCAGAACCTGCCACCTCTTGGGAGTTAAGTGATCCCTCCCATCTGACTCTCATTCTCCATCCTTCCTGACCTCTGTGCTGCTTTTCATGCTGTCAACTAAAACATCCATCCTAACCTTCTGAGACCATTTGCTGGAGTCTCAGAGAACTGGCTGCCTTGGTTTTGCTCCCATCTATCAGAGTTCTCTTTTTTTGAAGCATGCAGCTGAGAAATGGGGTGGTCTGCTGGATAGGGAACTAGCCCTGAAAGATCTGGGGTCTATTCCCACCATGGACTTCCTGTATGACCACAGGCCAGTGTCTTAGTTTCAAAACATTTTAGGCACCCAAAGATGCAGCTAGGCATCTAGTGGGGTTTACAAAGCACCTAACATTCTAGGCACTTTTGAAAATTCCAACAGGTGCCCAAATACCTTTGAAAATCTGGCCTTTAGTCTGTGTGTGCCTTAGTGCCCCATCTGTACAAACAGGGATAATAGCACTGCTCTACCTCACCGAGGGGCTGTGAGGAGAAATAGGTTAACACCTTGTGAGGTGCTCAGATACTATGGTGAAGGGGCCACAAAAGTACCACAGATAAAATGGGACCTTATCTATACCACTGATATCCTTTCCCTTGGTCTTGGCTCCTTCTGTTCACCAATGCCCCCCAAATCTCCCCCTTTTCTGAATGTAACCTTGGCTCAGAGGGCTTGCCTGTATCTTTTGAGTCTTCTGTGTTCTCAATAAAACAACCCCTCTTTCCTCCTCCACTCCACAGAGGGATTCCTGTTTTACAGAATAAACTTCCAGATCCTTAATTTAATCACAAGCCCTTTCTTATCTTGCCATTTTGAGCCTGAGCCACAAAACAGCATGTTTGTGTATTGGAGGCGGGGGGGAGGAGATTCTAGTTCTAGTAGCAGGAGGCAGGGCTGGAAGGAGTCACTGGGCTCCCACTAGTGGTGTGAATCACACATGGGGGATCCCCACTGCAGGCACCCTACACTGGTCTTGTCCCCAAGGCAGGGGAAAAGCAGAGTGAGGGGATCAGGGAACACATGGAGGAGGTACTCAAGTCTGGCCCTGAGGTGGGGGAGGAGCAGAGCAGGGAAGAGGCACACAAACCTGACCCTGGAGGGCAGGGGCACACAACAAAGAGGCAGGGGCACCCCCATGTTCTCAAAGGCTGAAGGGGAAGTCCCCCCTATTGGACTGACACAGCAATGCTGACAATGGCCAAGCCATGAGGTGTGCCCGCTATCTAGGAACAGGTTTGTTTACATGGTGGTGGACATGGAGCTGGTGATGGAGCTCCTTCTTCTCCCTTCATTATTTCTCCTTCTCCTCCTCCCTGTTATTCTGCACAATCTGGATTGGTTGGGTGGGACTGCCAGTCAAACACACAGAGTTAACGCTGACCCTTGAGAGCGTATGAGCGAATGGGCAGATGGGTACTGGATGGAGGACCAGCCCAGGAAATTTGGAAACAAAACAAAACAAAAAACCAAGAAAGATCCCTGAGGGAGGGTTGGTATTTGTGCTGAGCGTGTGGCTGAGATCTAGGACTTCTTCCCAAACTATGGGAACCCCCACCTGACCATTGTCTTTTCCTCTGATTTTGTGTAAGGTTTGTTGCTGTTTTTATAACTGTAACAAATACTAATTTAAGAAGGCAGGATAGCAGACTCCTAAAAACCTGCACCTAGAACATCACAGAAGAATTCAACCTCTCTAGCATCATTCATTTTTATTTTTCCTTTGAGAGTCAAAAGCCATTTTCCCTTGTTATGATCAGCTTTTAGGATTTGACAAATATAATGCAAAGGGACATATTCTCTATTTGTACTATAATACATAAATTCTACTCAAGAAACGGATTGTCTTGGAGACCACATTTGAAAGGGAGAATGAAAATTATTGCCTATTAATCACTAGTCAGAGTGGTTATACAAACTGAAAATTGCTTTAAGGGTGACAGTCACCTCTGTGCAGAGAAGCAGCATGAAACCTATGTACCACTGAAATCTCACTTATGTCATCAAAATGACACTCTGCCTTGGGGAGAATTTCACTCTAGAAATTTAAAAGAAGAATTAGTTGTTCCTAAAATGTAATGGACACAGATGAGATTTACCTTTTACCTAAAAAAAAGTATTAGAGATAAGACAAACAAATGTGAAACTTAAACCTCAAAACTTTTGTAGGGAGGTTGAGGTATTTTTCTCTCCACAAAAAAGACACTGTATAGACTGCCATCCAGAAATCAAAAAGTTCACGCAAGATTCCAAATATTAGGCACACACCTCCACCCCCAATCCTCAAAAACCAAAACAAGCCCCCCCCCCCCCCCCGTCCACACACACACACAAAGAAAAGAAGGCGGAACAGAAGAAAGACTTTATACCTGTTAAATCAATAGACCAGTGGTCTAAGGACAAGGCACCAAAAAAGACTTACACCAACATCGGACATAAAAGGCAATAAGAAGAGGTTTTATAAATACATTAGAAGTGAGAGAAAGGCAAAGGAATGTGTAAGTCCACCATGTAGTGGGGAAAGATTGCTAACAACAGAGGACATTAAGGTGCCTGAGGTGTTTGATGCCTATTTTGCTTCCGTCTTCATTAAAAAGATTAATGGTGATCAGATAGTTAATAGTATCTTTATAGTAGCAAAAAAGGGAAAGAACACAAGCCAAATGGGAAAATAACAGGTTAATGAATATTTAGATAAGTTGACAGAGCCTAATGAAATTCATCTTAGGGTACTTGAGGAATTAGCTGAAGCAAACTCAGAACTATTAGCAATTATCTTTGAGGACTGGTGAAATTCCAGAAGATTGGAGAAGGACAGACATAGTACCTATCTTTTAAAAAGGGAATGAACAAGACTTTGGGAATTACATACTAGTCAGTCTAACTTTGATACCTGGCACAGTACTGGAACAAATGATTAAACAATCTCTTTATTTTTGGGGGCAGAATTCACTTGTTCTTGTCTGCTCCTCTCGTTGGCGGGAGAAACAACCAGTGACCCTGGGAGTGGGTGGGTATAAGGTATTCAAACCCTTTAGCAGGGATGAAATACTTCTTTTTGGACCTCTTGGAGGTGGGTGGGATGGAGGATTAGGATTGCCAGAGGGCCTTGGCTATCTTTAGAATCCTGTCGTGCATAGGCAATGCGACCCCTGAGGAGGCTGCCACCAACAGCATGTTGAATAAAGTATCAGATTGCTCTGCCATTTCTTCCACCTCCAGACCCAATTTCAAAGACACTCTTCTGAGCAAGGCTTGGTGCTCCTTAGAGTCATCAGGTGGACGGATGTGTGGGGGCTGCCACTGCTGCATCATCTGGTGATGATGATGAGGACTGGACCATCAGGAGAGTGCCTGGGACATTGTGCCCCACTGGGGAAGGTTCTTTTGGAGTGGACACCTGCTCCTTTACTCCAGTATCTGAACCCGCTCCGCGTCAATGCTGGGTATTGCTTCTTCGAGGCAGCAAAGGAGGAGCGGTGTGAAAAGAGCACTGGCATACACAGCATGCCCCACACGTTCCAATATGGCTACTGAGCCAGCTACTGGCTCTACTGCCAAGTCGGCACCATGGAAGCTGAGGTGGTCTTGGGCACTCACAAGGGCCACTGCTGTCATAGTAAGGGGATGAAGTCCCACTCCAATCTGGACAAGTCTCCATTCAGTGATTAGAGTGGGGCTGTAGAAGTTTGTGCCTAGCAACTGACCATAGATGTGGGAGAGCGATGCCTCAAATAGGAGGACTGGTGCCTCTCCAAAGACTGGTGTTGGAGTCTGGGAGATGAGTGCCGTGCCGGTGACCAGTCCCATATTTGAGGGGAACGATGAACCGAGGGAGAGCTATGACAAGGGGTTGGCTGGAGGGAAGATGACTGGTGCCGGACGTACGGGGACTGACGTCTCACCATAGGCAATCTGTGCCGCATCAATGATGACCACGAGCATGAGCAGGTGCTGGCGACCTGGGCCATCTGACAGGAAATCCAGATTGCGGAATCAGGGATCTTGGCTGTGAAGATGGTGAATACTGCCTCTGCTCTGGGGACCGACAGCATTTGGTTGCCCTCTAAGGAGATCTCATAGCTGACTTTCCCCCATGGGAAGCCTTAGCTGGATCCAAAGCCATGCGTGGCACCGGCAGTGCCGGGAGAGGTCTCTGCTCCCTAGCCTCCAGGAGGGCCTCAGATGTGGATGGCCCTGCCAAGTGCCTGGGTTCCCTACTGCTTCACGGAGTCAGATCTCTAGGAGGGCGGGGGGTCCAGCTGGAGAGGTACCCCCTGTGGCTCCAGAGTGGATGGGCGCCCTGAACAGGTCCTTTGCCCAACGCCCCTTAACTCTTCTTGCTCGGTGCTGGGGAGCCTTGTTTCTTCAGACACTTCCTGGGCACCGGCGAAGAGGAGCAGTGCCGGCGGTACACTCTGCACTGATACTGAGGTGCTGGGCATAGAGTTGGAGTGGGAAGGTTCCGATGCCGGGCAAAGTGCAGCCTCCATGAGGAGGGTCCTTATATGAATGCCACACTCCTTGTGAGTTCTAGGACAAAAGTCCTTGCAAATGAGACACTTTTCCTTCATGTGCAACTTCCCCAAGCACTTTAGACAGCTGCTATGAGGGTCACTAATGGGCATAGGCCTATTGCAGGCAGAACAAGGCTTAAAACCCAGGATGGGGCATGCCTCAGCCCAGGGCTAAGTCCCGCTAACTTACACTACTTAATACCTACTTACTGACTAACTATTGTAAACAAACCATATACAACACTAACAAGGAGAGTTAGAGAGAACTGCTGTCCACTTGCCAAGCAAGGGGAAAAGGTGCTTCGACCAACCATCATTGGCAGTAAGAAGGAATTGAGAGGGCACAGGGCAAGTGCTGCACTCCAGAGGGTACCACTGCCGACCTGATGGACACAGCTAAGGCAAAATCTCAGATGGCTGTGCACATGGGCACGCGCATACATACAATAGAACTGACATGAGCAAACACTTGAAGACGAACCTAATACACATTAAAATGAAGCACTAAACACTATCTAACTAATCAAACAAACACGGTTTGAATAAGTAAGGCACTTTGTTCAACGCTATGGATCCATGAGATCTGTCTGATTGCTATAGTTGGAAGGAACTGAGGTGGCAACATGACCTATTTTATAGCGACACCTTCAGCACATGCTCAAATGCTGAGGGGAGGAATTGGTATTTATTATTTAGCATGTGCATAGTCATTTAGCCAAGTGATGGCATCTTCAGTGGCGTGATGCAGTTCTTCTAGGCCACTGCTGAACACTGTCAGCAGGCATTCATCGACAATGTATATCATCATTTGTATTGCACCACAGCTGCACAAAGGGCTGTCACAAAGGCCCCAGCAATACTGGTTGGCTGCACAGAGACCTTGCCAGGTCTGGAACCTGTTCAACAGGCACAACTGGTGACAGGGCAGGTCAAAATCAGGTGGGCAAATTGTGCAGTCAGCGACAAGGGACTGGTTGAGGATTATAATAGATCCATTCCTCTCGCCAGAGTGTTTCTGCCCTAACATCCTGGTTTGGCAAATGAGACCATAATGGGTGACATGACAGCAAATGTGCAACTGGTGATTTAAAAAGGTCACTGTGCAGCGGCAGGCTTGGGTTGGTGTGTACTTTCTCCACTAACTTGCTACTAGCAACCTGTTGTCTGATATGAGGAGCAGCAATATTGCTCAGAACTGGAAGCCATGGGAGTGGAGTCAGATGCAGGGTGCCAGAGATAATACACATAGAGGCATGTAAGTGCCTATCCACCAGTTTGATGTGTGACGATCAACTCCAGACTGGTGCACAGTACTCAGCCACAGAATATGAGGTTGCAAGAGCAGAAGTCCGTAAAGTTGGAGCATGAACACCCCATGACAAACCTGCCAGTTTGCTTAGAAGATTGGTGCACATCTTAACTTTAGCTGCTGCCTTCTTCAGCATAGTAATTCAGTGTGCAATCTAAGGTCACACCTAGATAAATCAGTTCTACTTCATGCTTCACCTTCTGACCACTCGGATAAACATTCAGCTCTCGGGTTGTGCTGGTGTGATGAAGATGGAACAAACTGGAGACTGTTTTTATGACACTTGGCTGGAGGCCCCAAGTCTTACAGTAGAGTTGTTGAGGAGAGGACTTACAGAGGAGTTGGTGGGGCGCAGGAGCACTCTAATGGGCACTGCTATCACCAAGGCTGCACCAGGACAGGGGGCGCATCTACATGCTTTTGAATTTTTGGGGGGGAGGGGGTAGGCGTACAAGTTAAATATTTTTATTACAGTAGAATTTACACTATGTTGAATTTCAACATATTGTCTGTATGTGCCTGATTTATATACTTATTAACAGCAATATGAGCACTTTGAATGAAAGGTGTCTTAGAAAAAAAATTTCTCAGAAAATATAAATACACAAGGTAACTATTTAAATCTCTCTCATTCATAAAAGTATCTCTATTCAGTTTCAGACACTAAGGAATCAATTCATATTTTCCATGGTACAAGGATGGGGTGAGGGGTGGATGTATGGGCCCCTAAGCTGCATACGTTTCAGTAGTGACACACATCTAAAATCTATCCACAATTCCCTGAACACCTGTTAGTCTTCTGAGATATTTATTAGTACAATAGAATTTTCTATGAGAATAGACCAAATTAAAGGGTCATTAATGTTTAAGTTTTGCACAGGAACATCCTTTGTGTGACAAAGGCATCATCTAAGATTATATCTACACTTAAACCGCTACAGCAGCACAGCTGCAGCTGTACCACTGTAGTGCTTTGGTGCAGACATTCACTACAGCAATGGGAGGAGTAATCCGACCTCCCCAAGAGGCAGTAGCTAGGCTGATGGAAAAATTCTTCCATCAATGTAGCACTGTCTACACCAGGTTTGGTTGGTGAAGCTATCTCTCTCAGAGGTGTGGATTTGTCACACTGCTGAGAGACAGTTATGCAGATGCAAGTTTCCAGCGTGGACCAGCTCTAAGTATTTTTAAAAGAGAAATGTGCAGTGGCTTAAAGCTGTGAGAGATTTATTAACAGACAAAAGAAAACGCAAGTCCACATGCTGAGTGCATGCTTGATAGTCTAGGCAATTTACTGTGAAGTGCCATTTGTACTAGGCATGCCACAGAGCCATTGGTTTGAAAGGTTAATGATTGCAGCAATCACAATTTCAATTTACAACAAATGGGATGACAAGAAGCCAAACAGAAAATGGAGGAGCCCCACTGTGATAGTAGCCGACCAACAATCCATCAACAACACTCCAGGAACATTGTGAAGCCAGAATGCTGGGAAAATCTTTGGAGCCTGGAGAAGTCTGCGACTCCCATTAAGCCCATTTTTCAAATAAAGTAAAAGCTTTAAAATTTCTAAATTACTGAACACAAGCCTATGCCCTCTCATAGTGCTTATCCTTTTCATAGCTCTTTTCACATTGACAGGATCATCTCCCACCCTTTCGCATCACATTTCCTTTCATCTCTCGCCTCTTGTCCTATAAGTGTTGCCCTAGTGGCCATGGCCATGACCCAAACAACCATTCCCCAGAAAGCTAAATGAGTGCTTCTGGCTGCTTTTCTACAATCGTCCTTTACTGCTCTTTCCTGAACATTGCAGCAGATGTGATGTTCTACCAGGGTAACTTCTCAAGCAGCCACATAAACTCAAAGACTCATTCCTTGACTTTCTGCTTCTACTGCATGAACTATTCTATGATGGGTGCTGTGATGGTGAGAATGTCAATTCAGCTGATCATCATATAGTTCAATGTAATTTGCTTGCATAAGGAAATCCAATTGATTAAAATGTCTTTGAAGGCTTACTTAGTTTTTAATTAAACAACAACAACAAAAGTAATTGCCTGAACCTCTTAAATGTCATGCACATTACAAAACCACTTGATTCAGATAACATCTTTCTCATCTACACTGAAGCAGAACTATGTCTACACTGGACATAATTATACAGGATATCACTTTTTATTTCTGTCATGACTGGGACTCAATGACTTACTCCCTCTTGGAGCATTTGGATAAACAGACATACAAGAGAGAACTGTACTGTATAAAGTAAAAACGCAGTTGAAAATTCAGCCAATTATACTTTTCATGTGCAATACATGATTTTTGATGCACAAAAGGCATTTAATATTATTACAAGTTCTAGTCAAATATGGATTTCAAGAGGATTTAATTAAAACTTTTCATGTTATATTTATCATTATATTTGTCATAAATGTATGGTGGCTGTTCAGACTCTCATCCCCTTCTATTCCTTCCCAGCTTTATGGTTATTACTACTATATTAGCATCAGTTGTATTATGGTAGTGCCTAGAAGCCAACTGATGATGGGATCTGGTCATGTGAGGCACTGTACAAAGACTGAGGAAGGGACTATCTACTACTCTAAGTGCTTACAATGTAAGGGCTTATTTACACAGGAAACTTTTACCATTTATACTGGTTTAGTTAAATAGTTATAGTTCTACCAGTAGAAACCTCGGGAGGAACACTTTTATTCTGGTATAAGAGTGGTTATTTTGGGTTTACCTTAAAACTGTTCGCAAATGTAATCCCTTTTTCTTTTTCTTATTTCCTGTTATTCAGCCAAAACCACGTATTGCTATAATTACAACTGCTGCTTCTACTTGCTCTGAGTTGATATGGAAATATTCCCAGGAACCAAGTATAAAGCCTTGAGAGACTGCAAGGAAGTAGTTGCTAGGCTATTTCAGCACTCTGAAGGGAGTGCAGAAAGCTGTTAACCATACCAGCAGCTATTTGGAAGCTAATGTGGAAGGCTGCACTAAGGGCCGACATTCCGCACATACACACATACCCCTTAGTTAGAAGCTGGAAGGTCCTGGTCAATCAGTAGTGAGTTCTGGCTGGGTTACAAAATTAGCAAACACCAGTCAGATCCAGCCCAACCGTGCATGCAGGGAGAAGATAGAGCTTCCCAGAGTAAACCAGACTGTCCCATTTTGGCCAGGACAGTCCCTTTATTAAGCCCTATCCTGGCCATCCCAACTTTTTTGACCATTGTTCTTGCCAACTGATTCAATTCCCAACTTTGTCAAAAAAGTGAGGTGTGGAAGAATGTGCAGGGGGGCCAGTGGTAATGCCAGCCACATGTGGGGGGCGGGGGAGAGAGACAGGGCTTGGGAAGGGGCACGCAGGACTTGAGCGAGCAGCAATGCCAGCCCCAGCCTTACATGGGGGCAGGTGGGGGGAGAGAGACAGAGCTCGAGCAAGCAGCAATGCCAGCTTTGTGGGGGCGGGGGAGGGGGAGGAGACAGGGGAAAGAGGACGACAACAGTCAGAGCTTGGGAGTGCAGCGACACCAGCCCCGCATGAGGAAAGGGAGTGTGGGGGAGAGCTCAGGGAAGCGGCTTGGGCCAGCCCTGTGCAGCGACCCATTTTCCCTTTGGGAAATATGGTCATCCTAGGATTGGATCTCAATACAACTTCCTGTAATTTTACAGAAGTCAGTGGGATTGAGACTGGGAAAACAGTATAAAGGAGAAATTGCAGACTGGATGCCAAATGTCTTTGTGAGGTGTATTATTATATCATTGAATTAGAGATAGTGTGTGAGCACCACAGCTACAGTTATCACCAAGTTTTTTTCTTTCTTATTTGATGTTGTTTATGTGGATGCTGAAACAACTGGCTTTGTGGTACAACTAAATGTTTTATTTAACTATCACTATAGTACCTAGGGTGGGCCTATGTGGAAGCAGAAGATCTCCAATTGTCAGACGTTCCTATCCCTGTATTTATTTTGTACGGGACTAGGCACTGTGTTATATTCTTCATGTTAAAGGAAAACAAGAAATCTCTAGTTAGCGATACTAGTCTCACCAGGGTACATTGTAACTGCCGTGCTGTAATGGTTTATCTTTGGAATGTTACTCATAAAAAGGAATTTGAAACCATTAATTGTATGTGTGCATAACTGTCTTATGGCAAAGGCTGGTACTGGATTCCTAAGAAGAAAAAGGAAGTGAATCCTATTACAATTTCAGCTTCTAGAATTTAGAGGGTTCCTATAGTAAATCAAGCTCTTCCAAGGATAAGAATTCATGGTCTCTGCAAATACTTTAAGTCAGAAAGAGGGATTCTATAGCATAGAATTGATAAGTAAATTGTCTTACCTTCTCTCTACGTAGGTTCCACAAGCAACATAAATTAAACTGAAAATGGCACCATCTCCTTTTTATAAGAATAGGAGTCTCCACTGGGGTGGAGGGGTTTACACTGGTATAATTATGTTGATTTAAATTCACAACTTAACTTATACCAATACAACTTTCCCACTCAGGCAAACCCTGAGTATACACGACAGACAAGGCGTGGGGGAAATGAAAAAAAACAGACTTATAGTTTGCAAATGTCATGCTGAGGCCACATTTTTGTTTGTGTGTATGGTTTTTTCAGTAGGAGATTTGGTAAAGGGGAAGAAAGGAAGGGAGTAGGGACACTGAAGGGAGTTAGGTAAGGGGGATGGGGCCGGAGAGAAGAGGGAGACAAGGAAGGAGGAGAACATGGAGGTCAGGTGGAGTGAGACAAAGACTGTGTAGGATGTGGTTGGAACAAACAGCCAATCAGCACAAGGGCTAAAACATCCTGAGTCAAATCTGCAAAAGCATTCTGACGACAACATTGGTGTCCAGTACCTGCTAAGGCTGCTTGAACTCCATTTGATAAAATATATAAGGATGATAGAATAGACAAATATTTGTGGCTCAGTACATGCAAGATATCTGTGTAGTAGAGTGCACCTGATCCACTCAATCTACGAGGCAGTTAGGGATCTTTGGCCCCAACACCAAACTTTGCAGCTAGAATTTTATTACTACAATGTATAAAAACAAAACCCCAGATTCAACTGTGACCTTTGGAAAGAATCCAGTTCTGAATTCTGTGGCTTGGCTAGCTTCTGTTGCTGTGGTAGATGTTACTTTCCTAACAGTATGTAAGACTGAAACATCCATTGCAGCAGTTTTGGAAACAATTATAAGTTTACCGCAATTAACTGAATAAAGAAAAATGCAGCTCAGGCTCATTAACTCCAGATATTCAAAACTTGCATCTCTTAGATTATCATGGACAATAAGGGAATGAAATATCTGAGGAAGGATTTATTACCATGATAAAACATAGCTGATGCATCTTGGAATGTAACGGGAAAATAAGTAAGGTATGGAACTCCTGTTTTAGACTTCATTGAAAATTCCCATAATATTTCCTTATAACCAACACTTTCTACATACATTTTTCTACGTTCAAGAAAATATTCAGATCCAAAAAGACTCAAAAAGCTAGAAACTGCTCTTTTGGAAACATATAGGGAGCCTCAATTTGCCCACCTTACAGCTCTTAAAACCTTTCTAATTATGCCTTAGATAATTAGAGAACATTAGCTCAGGATTTGAAATAGCTAGAGAATACTGTGAAGAACAAGGGAATGTTATCTACTTATCTAAAGAAGTTGGAAAGCTAAGAGCAATCACTTTTAATCACTACAATACCAATGTCAGATACCCATTGGTGTCAGGAATGATATTCAGTCAGGATGCCCTAAGGGTCTGACTGTATTTTATTTGCATTTGGATTTTTCAGTGAAAACCTTTTGTTTAAGAAGAAATTTCAGCTAGACTTCTTTCATTACAGATTATCCGAAAGTTGAAATCTGTAAGGTTTACTGTTTCTTCCAAGTGCCTGCCATTAAAAAAATTATTCTACTTCATTTTGTCATTGTGCTATCAGTATGCTATTAGCGGTACTGCATCTAAGTTCTTTTATTTCATTTTTATAGTAAATGTCAAGTGAAGGTCAAAAGAAAAACTAGATCAAAATGGCCATAAAAGAAGGCTGCATATATTTTTGCATTCATCTGAACACAGGACTCAGCTCAGTGACTGGAAATTGCTCACTGATGACTGGTGAACAACTCCAATTCATATTATTCAAGCTCATTTACAATCAAGCATCTTGGCTCAATGTTAATTGCATATAATGTCATAAAAGCGTTCATAAAATAATCTAAAAGAAAAAACAAAAACAAAAAACCACACCTCTTGATACTTTCTGGTAGACACTCAAGGGTTTAGACTCAGAAATAACTTCATTCAGCTCTGTGGGCCAATAACTGCTTTCAGATGCACATCTGATTCAGTTTCTGCAAAATACTACCATTTTGATTTGATGTTGTTTTATAACCACTTTGCACAGGTTTAAATGATAAAATAAGGAGCAAGACGACAGTGGAGAAACAAGCCTCTTGTCTTTGGTTAAAAATGACTAATATGTGCATGTTAAAATAGCTAGTAGTAGGACAATTTATGTAACCCAGTAAATGTAAAAGAAACCTATTTGAAATTCAAAAAGAAACACAAAAAAATTGTACATCAGGGCTACAGCCACTACCTGTTTCATACTAAGGTTTACAACAATTTACCATTTAGAAACATTAATAAAAGTTTGCACTTACATAGTGACATGTAAGAATCTCAAAACGATTCATATTCTTTAATTAATTACGCCTCACATTGCTTCTGTGAGGTAGATATTATCATCCTGCTGAGTAAACTGATGCAAACAGAGGTTAAATAACTTGCCAAAAATAACACTGCAAATCAATGGCACAGTTAGAACAAGAATATGAGTCTATGGTCTAACCACACTTCTTTCCATTTCTGTCTCTAAAACAGTACATCTATTAAGCTGCACAGTTTAGATCCAAACCCATTTCCAAACTTTCACAGTTTGAAGATGTTCAGATTTAGGTTCGTGATTTAGTCTATTGTAGAGATAAGGACCATAACTTGGTGCTCGAGCCAAATTTGGGTCAGAACTTCTACAAAATTCTGATGTTTTTCTAGCCAGAGTTTGACATGGACTTGTTTCTCACTTTTGCATATCTAGAGCACATCTATCAGTATTTAACCACCAACAATAAAAATCTCCTACAAATTGAACATTCAAGCTTATGCATACCTTGAACATCTTATCTTGTTTATGGCAAACACGGTATTTTTTGATTTTGCTGAATTGACCAAATACATAGTATCCTGTTATTTAAACCCTGTCATAAGTAGATAGGTAAGGGTTAATTTTCTTTCACCTGAGAAGGGTGAACAAAGGGAGCCAAACACCTGACCAGAGGACCAATCAGATAACTGGATTTTTTAAAAGTCAGGGGCGGGAATTGGGGACTCTGGGTCTTTTGTTTCTCCCGGTTGTGGTGAGAGCATCTTTCCTTCTATCTCCAAGCTTCTTTCTAATCTTCTGTTACCAAGGTGAGTACAAAGGAAACAATAGGTTGATATTGTAAGTTGTATTTACATGTGTGTAATTGCTGGACTGGTTTAAATTGGCTATTTTTGAATCAGACTGTGTATTCCTAATTTATAAGCAAGAGCCTGTAATTGACATCTTAATGCAGTGGGTTATTTTCTGTATTTTCTTCTTTTTGTATAAAGTTTCTTTTTAAAACCTGGTTGAGGTTTTTGGTTTTCTCTGGTTAGGCTACAGGAAAGGGGGGTGGAAAATCTCTTTATGGTAGCTTTACTAGGTTTGAATGCATCGCCTTAGGGAGAGGTTGATTGGCCTCTTGTTTTGTATTCAAGGAGTTAAGTACTGCATCGCCCAGGCTCACCCAGGGAGGAGCTGGGGATCAGATAACAAGGAGACACAGGGGGAGAACTTGTTTTCCCGTTTGAGATAGGAGACCCAGGGGTCTGGGTCTTGGGAGTCCCCAGGACGATTTTGGGGGGCACTGAATCCTGGTTGGTGGCAGCGAGATCAGACCAAGCTGGGTATAAGCTTGGGGGGAGTTTCATGTTAAGCCCCCAAATTTTGGATGCTAAGGTCCAGATTTGGGACAGAGGCTTTATCACAAACCCACAAACACTTTTATTATGCATTCCATTCATATGCCATTTCTGATTTTGTTGTGGGTTGCACGCTACTTAAGGTGACAATAAAGTCAGAAAGAGAGTGCTTACATTCTTGAATCCTCTATACAGAATCTGAAGTTCCTTCTTTGTGAATTTGCTCTGTGCTTCCAGCAGTTCAAGAGCCTCAGGCCGATGCCGCACAGTGGCTATTTCCATTTCATCTTCTACGCTGTCTACAGAACAGAAAGAAAGCTCAACAAGAATATACATGACACAGAAATACCTGCTCATTGCATAAATAGTAATATTAAATGAGACTCTTTAGGAAAAAAGCATTTACAACATTGAAGAAATCAAACATTGTGAACTCACTGGGGCAGGTATTGTGTCTACTTCTACGGTTGAACAGCACCTCATACAATGAGGACCCAATCCTAATGAGCACGCCTGGACAATTCCATAATATAAACATTAAATAATAATAATGCACAGCAAGGAAGAATCCTGAAAGTTATGCATGACCTCCTGGATAGGGCCTTTTCTGTCTCTAATGCTTATAATTTTATGATAGCAAAAAATAACTCAAGTTTCACAAAGTAGCATTGTCACCAGGATCTAGCTACAGGAATCTTCTGTCTAAGTGCAATTTCTCTAGTGTTCTAGAGACAAATTTATTAAACTCACTACCTTGTTCTAGTGTAACAGTTGATCCCTCTATAGATATGTAATCTGAGCCAAAAAACAAACTACATAACAATTCTTAGCTCATACAAAGCACAAAATGCAGAGACATCTTTGTTTCAGAAGGCCCAATGCCCATACAGTATTATTGGGAATTTTTATTAAATCTATTTTTCCATGATCAAATATTCTTAAAACATATTATTTAAGTAGTGTTACACATTAGGAAGCTCTCACTGCCAGGCTATTTTTTGTTCTGACATTTGCTATAACAGTGACTTCCAGCTGCCAGGCTGAAATCTGGCGTCAGGAGGTTGATTTCAACCAAACAATAAAAATGAAACCCCAGTTTAAAAAACAGCGCATACCCTGTAACATATAAACACACACAAGACTACTATAAACTCAGCTGTACCACTTAATGTAATTACATTGTTTTGCCAAGTCTTCTAGTGCTGCTGGCATGAGAACAGATCATGTAACTTTTAAAGAACAATTTGGGAGGAGGAAAGGAAGAAAAACATGCTTTAAAAATATGAATAGCTTTGGAAATGTTTGGTGTCCACCAGATGGTCCAATGCTTAAGGCACTAGCTGAGATCTTGAGAAACAAGGGTTCAATTCTCTGCTTCACTGCAGACCTTTCTATGTGACCTCAGGCAAGTCCCTTTGTCTTCCTGTGCTTCAGAAACCCATATGCAAAATGTGAATACTTCACAGGGATATTATATATTTAAGATTATGAGGTGCTCAGCTGCTATGGTAACCTTAGATAGAGCTGTAATAACAGTGTTCATAAACATTAGTTCACATTTCAAACAGCTGATCATTTCAGCTATGCTCATGCCTTCTTTTCTCCACTGTTCTGGAACATTTGCATGGAAAAATTTGCATTCACTGTAGTTAGGGGAATGGCAGCTCTTCATATAAACACCAGCATTATCACGGAAATAAGGGTATTTGTGTGCAAACAAGAGTATTCATTATTCACTGTTCATCATTATTCCTCTGCTTAAACGTTTCAGTCATCCAGTCATGAAGTAAAAATAATATTATGTGATTTAGGTGACAAATGTCTGAAGTCTTTAGCGACTACCTATAGATAAAGAATTAAGTCACAGAAATAAAAATCCTTTCAAGAATGATAATCCCGTCCAGAATGATTCACAAGGGCGACCTGCATTAGATAATTTATGTGCAAGCAATTGTTTATCCAGCTCTAGTGCCCAAGATTCCTCTTTTTATCCATCTGGTTTGTGCTGCCAGGTTTTTGGTGCCATTTCCAGAATCGCTGCCTCAAAGAGATATTTAAAAAAAAAATATTTTGTAACTTCAGACACAACCCATTTGGTGATGCCTTGATGGTAAGACTTATGCAAGGGTAGCTGAAAGGCAGGTTCAAAGCCCCAATCCAGCCAAAAGATACCATGTACTATGTGGCCACCAACATCTGAAATATTGAAATGAGATACACACAGACTAAGGCTTTCAGGCATCAGAGGGGTAGCCGTGTTAGTCCGGGTCTGTAAAAGCAGCAAAGAATCCTGTGGCACCTTATAGACTAACAGACGTTTAGGAGCATGAGCTTTCGTGGGTGAATACCCACTTCGTCAGATGCATGTAGTGGAAATTTCCAGGGGCAGGTATATATATGCAAGCAAGCTAGAGATTAATTGAAGTTTAGTTCATTCAGGAGGATGAGCCCCTGTTCTAGCAGTTGAGGTGTGTGAACAGAGAGGAGAAACTGTTTTTTAGTTTGGCACATTCACAGTCTCTGTTTAATCCTAAGTGATGTGTTCAAATTGCAGATGAACTGAAGCTCAGCAGTTTCTCTTTGAAATCTGGTCCTGAGTTTTTTTTGCTGCGGATGGCTACCTTTAAATCTGCTATTGTTGTCTAGGGAGATTGAAGTGTTCTCCTACAGGTTTTTGTATATTGCGATTCCTATGTCTTGATTTGTCCATTTATCCTTTTCCGCAGAACTGTTCCAGTTTGGCACTTACATAGCAAGACAGGGATTGCTGCACTTATGATGCAGATATTCCTACTTGGCGGACATTGCAGGTGAATGAACCGGTGATGGTGTGGCTGATCTGGTTAGGTCCTGTGATGGTATCGCTGGTGTAGATATGTGGGCAGAGTTGGCATCGAGGTTTGTTGCATGGATTGGTTCCTGAGTAGAGTTACTATGGTGTGGTGTGCAGTTACTGGTGAGAATGTGTTTCAGGTTGGCAGGTTGTCTTCTGAGCAGCCTCTGTTCAGATCAGATGGGTTACTGTATGCCGGAATCCGTAGTGTCTGTGCAAACCTCATCTCCCTATCAAAAATGAGGATGAGTGCAATTTGTTCTATTTTAATCAAATTAGTTATTATGCTCAGACTCTTTGCAAGTTGTTGGGTATAGTTTGGATGCCAAATCAAGCTCCGCAGTTTCTGAGGACTATCTGCTACAGTAGCAACTGGGCCTAAGATTTGGCTGATTGGTTCTAGTCCTTTACAGTCATTGGGCTTGCACAGAAATAAATGAAGGATGATTTTGGCCTTTTAAATTGTGTTATGCTAGGAGTACGCAGTTGTGCAAGATATCTAAGGTCCTAATGCACCTAGAATAAAAAGTTACTACCTCAGTAGATTTTTTAGGAAAGGAATTGTCTTCCAAAATATAACTCCAGTATTTTAGGATCCATTATCATCATGATGGTGACAAAGGCTTGTTCTAGAAATTGTGATTTGATTCAAATAGGATGTCAGTGATGCAGGACAGAAACAGTATGGGACATCAAAAATTGATTCTAATAAGGCGTTTATATCTTCACTGTAGCCTGCTCCTTTGTCTAGATGTTCTGTCTGTATTCTCTACACACACTGACTTTATATATTGAAGATGCTCGTGTCAAAACATTTCAGCTCTCATTGTATATAGAAAGATTTATCATGCTAAAAAGCAAAAAACTGTTCTACTTAGATCACTTATTTATAGATGCCATTATATCCAATTAGTGCAGTAACATGCTACCCTGGTTTATGACAATGATTATGCATGGCACACTGAAGATTAGAATACTTTCAATTAAAAGTTAAAGGCTTTTTTTCTCCCCAATGCAATTCAAATCTTTCAATTTGCATTTGAAAATTAAATCTTGCATGCTTACAATACAAGAACCAGTTAGGTCCGCCATTCAGTATTCAGGAGTTTGTAAGCACTTCCATTACAAACCCTAAGTTTCTTGATAAATGGCCTGTGAAAATTTGCTGGAACTTGTCATGCAAGGTCAAAGTCTAAGTCATACATTTTTACAAAAATCAAATTTGATTTACACTCATTTGCAGTATAAAGATTGTGCACAGGAATTAATTCAGTAGAAGGACTTCTACAGCCTCATGCTGCTTACATGGAAATCAATGTCAGTTTGATCATTAAGGGTCTGACTGTCAAAGGTGCTGAGCAATCACTGACTTCAGTGGAAGTTAAGGGTGCTGACATGGCTAAGGATCACATAATAAGTTCCTCAGAAGCAGGACTTTTGTATTTTTCCAGAGGCATAATAAAACTTTACAGTATCAAACAGCAGATCCAGTCTTTTCCTAAAAAACTCCCACATTTTATAACAGGACCCTGAGAAGCATGTGTTTGGGTTTCAGGAATCTGCATTTTTGGTTTCTCCAAGCCATTACTTATCTGTGTTAGCACCATTACACAAGAGTGTCTATAAAGGGGAATGAACAGTGACAGTCACTCAAACCTGTAGAAGGAATTTTGTTACACAACAGATAAAAACGTCACCCTGTTTAAAATTTAGCCAACATACTCAGTAGAACACCACTAGCACCAAGGAACCTTCAGTGAACACAAGTGCGTAGGGTACGCCTTGACTTTACTCTTAATCTAGAAGATGGAATTTTCAACAACATGGTTCCCAATAGTCCCATTCTGGGGCATTTTACTTACAGGGAAGACAAAAAAATACTTCTTGCCGCACCCAAGGATTTCCTTAGAGGTTTATGCTGTTACTTATTACTTTTTTTTATTGTTTATAACGTTCTTTAACTTTTCACTTTTCATCCTATCATCGGTGTAGCTACCTCATAATTTTATCATAAATCTGATGATAGTTTCTTAAAGCCCAATTCTTGGAATCATGGGATTGAATGAGAACTTCAGCTTCCTTTTTCAAACAAAGTAAGTTTCTAGTTCTCATGGTAGCACAGAAAAGCTTGAAAAATGAACCCTAAAAGATGGGGCTGGCACATAGCTGGCCAAGGAATGGAGAACATAAAGGCTACTTTTGTGCCTCCCTACCCCCAAACTACAAGGACTTAATATTGAACAAATATTATAATTTTGCATAAAAACAAATCTTTCCCTTATATGTAAAAATTAATCTATACTATATAGGAATGTTATATTTACTAATTATTGCAATGGAAGAAAAGGACCAGGCCTTAAAGGTCACCTGCATTCACACTATTGAAATCTTCCACTAACTACATGTCAAATTTAGTGTTTAGATTAAAAGGACTAAGGAATCAACCTGAGAACAAGCAACTGTTGAAAAGTTACCAGTACTTTTTGTCCTGATGACTATTTACACATTTAAAAAGGCCATACCTTGGGCACTTACAGACTTTCGCCAGAAATGCACACTCAAACAGCCATTCGTGAATGATTTGACAGCCTAAAGAGACTTTACTAGCTTTAATACAAGATAAATTCATCCATACAGTAAATGGTAAGACAAGAGGCAAACACAGACACTGAAATGTTGAACACTGTCTGGGTTTTTCTTTAACACTAAAAATGTATATTGCATTTTAATGATTCATCAAATTATATTAGACAATAGTGTGGTGATGATGGTTCCATATTAATAAGAAATTTAGTCTAATACACTTGTCACATTGTATTTCTGTATTCTTTTATACTAATAACTTCTCGGTAAACAAGACCATAGTGAAACTTCTTTATAAAGAACAAATTACACTGATTGAAAGTGCTGCATTTCAGAAATATTATTTATCTGGTGTTACATTTAGTATACAGTACCTTTTTTTATTTTTTTTTCCATATGTTGGTTACAGAATCACACAAATTGGAGTCTGAGGGCATTCAAACATTTAAAACACTGCAGCAGCACTGGTGCACCCATGCTGCTTTAGCGCTTCAGTGAAGATGCTACTTAGCCCTCCTGTTGAAAGAGTGCTGTCTGCACTGTGTGGGAGGTCGATATAACTGCATTGCTCAAGGGTGTGGATTTTTCGCATCCCAAGCAATGTAGTTCTACTGATGTAAGTTTGGAATGTAGACCTGGCCTGAGGCAAAAAAACCTACATTCTTAGATATGCAGTGAAACTGTGTGAAAGTACATGTATTTATATACAAAGGGCTCATAATTTTAGCGGCATTAATGAAAAGTTAAAACCGTCCATATCAATTCTCTAGATTCTAGAGAGTGTAAGGACTTAAAGTATTTAATTGGTTTTTCTACAGGAAATGTCAGGATAGATATTAAATGACCTAAGAAAGAAAAACTGGCACACATTTACTCCTTAAAGTTTTATATGAAGTATTCTTACAGTTGTAATGCTCTTCTATTTTTAAGTGTTTTTTTTACACTGGTTTCAGAAACTATTTGCCAGATGAGCTATGTTTTGAAAATTTTTCAGTTCACCAAATGAGGGAAAAGGTTAACAGCAATATAAAATACACAAACTTACTCTTTAAACAGTGGCATTTACAGAAGTATTTCCAAAAGCTGGGCACTAAGTTGTGCGGTACCAATTGACCTCCGGTAAGTGACTGGTCCCTTGGGACTCAGAGTAACCTAAGAGTATTTTGTGATCTCTTGTGTTAAGTGACCATCTAAATCAGCTCCTGCATCAAATGACTGGAGGATAGCTAATCTGATGACAATTTTTAAAAAGGACTCCAGAGGTGACCCTGGCAATTACAGGCCAATAAGCCTGACTTCAGTACTGGGAAACCTGGTTGAAATTATAGTAAAGAACAAAACTGTCAGACACATAGATGAACATAATTTGTTGGGGAATAGTCAACATGGTTTTTGTAAAGGGAAATTATGCCTCACCAATCTGCTAGAATTCTTTGAGGGGGTCAACAAGCATGTGGACAAGGGAGATCCAGTTAACATAGTGTATTTAGATTTTCAGAAAGTCTTTGACAAGGTCCCTCACCAAAGGCTTTTAAGCAAAGTAAGCAGTCATGGGATAAGAGGGAAGGTTCTCTCAAGGATTGGTAACTGGTTAAAAGATAGGAAACAAAGACTAGGAATAAATGGTCAGTTTTCAGAATGGAGAGAGATAAACAGTGGTGTCCTCCAGGGGTCTGTACTGAGTCCAGTCCTATTCAACATATTCATAAATGATCTGGAAAAAGGGGTAAACAGTGAAGTGGCAAAATTTGCAGATGATACAAAATTACTCAAGATAGTTAAGTCCCAGGCAGACTGCGAAGAGCTACAAAAGGATCTCTCAAAACTGGTTGACTGGGCAATAAAATGGCAGATGAAATTCAGTGTTGATAAATGCAAAGTAATGCACATTGTAAAATATAATCCCAATCCCAAACATAAAATGATGGGATCGAAATTAGCTGTTACCACTCAAGAATGAGATCTTGGAGCCGTTGTGGATAGTTCTCTGTAAACATCCACTCCATGTGCAGTGGCAGTCAAAAAAGCGAATAGAATGTTGGGAATCTTTAAGAAAGGAATAGATAATAAGACAGAAAATATCATATTGCCTGTATGTAAATCCATGGTATGCCCACATCTTGAATACCACATGCAGATGTGGTCGCCCCATCTCAAAAAAGGTATATTGGACTTGGAAAAGTTTCAGAAAAGGGCAACAAAAATTATTAGGGGTATGGAACAACTGCCATATGAGGAGAGATTAATAAAACTGGGACTTTTCATCTTGGAAAAGAAATGACTAAGGGGGGATATGACAGAGGTCTATAAAATCATGACTGGTGTGGAGAAAGTAAATAAGGAAGTGTTATATACTCCTTCTCATACCACAAGAACTAGGGGCCACAAAATGAAATTAATAGGCAGCAGGTTAAAATACAACGCACAGTCAACCTGTGGAACTCCTTGCCAGAGGATATTGTGAAGGCCAAGACTATAGAAGGGTTCAAAAAAAGTACTAGATACATTCATGGAAGATAAGTCCAATAATGGCTATTAGCTAGGATAGGCAGGGATAGTGTCCCTTTCCTCTGTTTGCCAGAAGCTGGGAATGGGCAACGGGATGGATTATTTGATGATTACCTCTTCTGTTCATTCCCTCTGGGGCCCCTGGCATTGGACACTGTCAGAAGACAGGATAGTGGGCTAGATGGACCTTTGTTCTGACGAGTATGGCTGTTCTTACGTTCTATCACAAAGTCAACCTTCCCTGAGTGGCAAGATAGCCTGAAATGCCAATGGGGACTGTCTGTGACTCCATGTATATTACCTGAGGAGATTACACTTGTTACTTGGTTGATCAAATCTAAGTATAGAACTCATAACCAGTTTGGGGTTTGTGGCCTGCTTCTCCACAGACAGTCTGGAGGCTGGTATTCTTGCTTGTGAGCCTCTCCAGACAGCATGCACAATAACTACCTATTTTCTGTACATCATCCCTCAATTTTGTCCCAATTCAGCAACACATTTAAGCATGTACTTAAGTCCAACTTCATTCAGCAAAGCATTTAAGTATTGCCAACCAAGACCCCAAAAATTCCTAAGATTTTTTTTTTTTAAAGAAAAACTATCTTGTGTTGTTTTTTTTTTTTGGGGGGGGGGGGGTTGGAAGTGAGGGAAAGAAATCTGGCTTGATTTTGAACTTCCCTACCTATTCCCACTGTGTGACAATTCATATGGCCCTCTCTCCCAAATGTACTGCGTCAGGTGATTTTGGCCCCTGCTGCACAAGCAATCACTCCCATATTTACCCGTCTCCTGTACGGCCTTCAGTCCATTACTTCGGCCCACCCATATTAGTTCTACTCCCAGCATCAGTTCAACTTCCCCAGCCTCACTTCTGGTCCTCTCCCATGCCTAGGAGGGCCGTGCAGTGGGATCTCTTCTCCCTCTTCCAGGCTGTGGGGGCAGCTCCCTCAGCTCTTCATTCCACTCTACCCCTTCCCAGGCTGGGTGCTGCAGGGAAGGGTAGGGAGAGGGAGAGTGACAGAGTAGAAGGACAGGTTGGTCAAAGGAGGAAGGAAGGAGAGTCACCCTGAGCTGGCTGGGCTTTTTCTGCTTCCTCCTTGTTCATGTGAGAATACTTTGGGTGGGAGAGAGCTCTGTCTGCAGCATTTCTGACTTGTTACTCTGCCCTAAAAGGCCAACAATCCATCAGAGTGCTGGAGCTTCTTGGGTCATTGCAAGAATGGCTCCAGCTCCACCCAAAAGCATGTCACTAGTGTAAAAATTCAGAGAGTTGGCAAGGATGTGTTCTTAACTTTAAATCTGCGTTTAAGTTGCATTAAAGGTAATGGGAATTAAGCACATAGCTAAAATAAAGCAGATGTTTAAATGTTTTGCTGAACTGGGGCCTTTATGCATGCAAGTATTTATCTATTTTTCATGCAATATTATCTGAGTAGATCAAAGAAATTAAGATTTCACACACATAATTGTGTGCATGCCTGTTTTTATGGTCATCAAGTACTTGTTTTGATATTATATCCCTTACAGTCACTTAAGAGTTCACAATGCACAAAACAAATTATGTTTTAGTAATGCTCACTTTCTAGTACTCTGGTGCTGTCGGGCCAAACCAAATAGCAGTTATGTCAAAAGGTGATAATAAATAGTGATGATGGGTGTCTTCAGTTGCCTTGACACTTAAAGTTAGTGCTATATTACTAACTAAAGTACAAAGCGATATACTGACTCCATGTTCCCTTTTTAATATTCCGTTCCCAAATACAGTGAACTTTTATGTAAGTTTTACTTCAACTTGCCTTACTTGGCGGACAACACCATTTATTAGCAAGCAAGTGCAAGTCTCATGCTAAAAAACTTGTTTGTAAATACTTTTTATTGTTTGTGCAACAATCTGTTTTATTGGGGGGAGGACAGATTACTATTACTTGCACGTAGGGCTTATAATTTTAGGTTTTACCTGATAAACATTGAAAGACACCCTGATACAAAAACTCCCACCAAAATCAATATTTATCCAATAAACACTGGAAATCATTACTTGTATCTAAGGGCTGGTCTCCATGGAGCAGTAATGTGAACTAGGGGAGTGTTATTTCTAAAGCACAGTAACATATTACTCATTAATTGGTCTATGTAGACCCTGCTAGACGCTAAAGGTTCCCTAGTGCACTTTAACATACTGCTGTTTGAAATAGTACATGCTAAATCACACTAGGGAACATTACAAAGAGATTATTCATTACCATACATACAGAGAAAGCCCCAAACTCCCTGATTTTTGGACATTTACCAAAAAACTCAAAAATTGCTAAAAATAACCCCTGAAAAATGAAAGTAATAAACCCTGATAAACAGATGGTTTATTTATATAGCAGCAAAAAGCATGCTAGGTTCTTCACAGGTATACAGAAAGGTTGCTTTCTAAACAACTTAAATTGCAAACCTATAGTCATGACTAATACCAATGTTCAGGTCTTTTCAGCTTTAGGTCGTAAAGCTTTTTGTAAAGATGGGCAAGTACCGCAGTCTCCTACAAGCTTTTGTATGTTTCCACATCAATCTCCCTGTTTCAACAAAAAAACTTTAGAAACAGACTTCAAAAAGAAACTGCAGAGATACAATTAATTTGCAAATTTAACATCATTAATTTGGGCTTGAATAGGGACTGGGAGTGGCTGGCTCACTACAAAAGCAATTTCCCCTCTCTTGGTATTGACACCTCATCAGTTATTGGAAGTGGACAACATCCACCCTGACTGAATTGGCCTTGTCTGCACTGGTTCACCACTTGTGAGGCAACTCTCTTCTCTTCATGTGCCATTATATATATGCCTGTATCTGTAATTTTCACTCCATGCATCTGAAGAAGTGAGTTTTTTACCCACAAAAGCTTATGCCCAAATAAAGCTGTTAGTCTTCAGGGTGCCACCGGACTCCTCGTTGTTTTTGAACCAAGAATGAAACCCAAGTCTCCTGATACTCATATTAGGGCCCTATCCATTGGACCACACCATCTTTGTTGACTTAAATGGGACTACTCAAGTGAGTAATACTCTTCAGAATCAGTCTGTAGTGAGACAGCTTATGAATGAATACAATGTTTTCTATCAACTCTAAACCTAACTTCCACTTTTAATTATTCTTAACCTCCACCTATTTCTCCTCCTCTTTGCATTAAACCTCTAACTATTTTCTCCTATCTTTTTGGTTTTTTTGACTGCCTCTTTTTATTTATTTTTTGTTATTTTTTATCCCTATTCTGTTTTCACTTTTTTCTTTCTTTTTTATGGTTTTTAATCTTTGCTTATTTTCACTTGATTTTATTTCTCTCTTTTCTGTTGTCTCGTCTGTTCCTCCAGTTTGTTTATAAACTTTCTATCCTCTCCAATTATACTATGTAACCTCCAACTGAGTATCACATCATCTGCAATTGTTGGTTTTAACCTTTCCTTTCCATGCTGACCCTTAGATTTCTTACCCAAGCCCCATACAACAGTCACAGCCTCTTGATTCTGTGCTGCATTCCGGAAACTTTGTAGTACAGGCAAGTCTTATCATATGTGGGGGTTCCGTTCTGCGGTTATCATGTAAAGCAAAAATCGCGTATACTGAAAATTATATCCCCAAGCCCTTTAAATCCCGCCCACAGCTCTGCTGGCAGGGCCGGGGCGGCATTTAAAGGGCTTCTCCAGGCTCCTGCCGCGGCGGGGAGCCCGGTGGAGCCCTTTAAATGCTGGCCCCAGCCCCGCTGCCAGAGCTGCGGGCAGGATTTAAAGGACTCCACTGGGCTTCCTGCCACGGTGGGGAGCCCGGAGGAACCATTTAAATCCTGCCTGCAGCTTTGGCAGCCCGGCTGGGGCTGGCATTTACAGGGCCCAGAGCTCCACGGTGGCTGGAGCCTTGGGCCCTTTAGTTCACCCCAGGGGCTACCAGCCACCTCTGCAGCTGGGAGCCGCGTTGGTGATTTAAAGGCCCTGGGGCTCCCAGCCACAGCTGGTGCCCCAGAACCTTTAAATCTTGGGAGGCCACGCCTCTTCCACTTGAGGCCACACCCCTGGATTCCAGTCCTTCAGTGTAAAGCTGAAATTGCGCATGTTAAATGCGTGTAAGTTGCGATAGACCTGTATTCCTATGACATAAAGGGGCAAGAAAGCATCCCAGCACTCTCCAGCTGGGAATTCCACCTATCAGAAAGGGTTCTCTTAAGTGGCACAGGACTAGCATCAGGGCCGGTGCAACCATTTAGGCCAACTAGGAGGTTGCCTAGGGCGCCAAGATTTGGGGGCGCCAAAAAGTGGCGCCCCCCCAAATTTTTTTAAATGGTTGCAGCCGCTGCTGCTGGAGGGACTGAGCTGCCGGCGGCAGCAGCT
>NC_133773.1:112391350-112460885 GCF_003597395.2 Chelonoidis abingdonii | reverse complement strand
AGGACACTCCCCCCGCCCCCCGGGGTCAGGGAGACGCGGCTCCCGTGGACCTGCCGCAGGCATGCCTGCGGCAGCTCTGCCAGAGCCGCGAGACCCGCGCGTGGGGTGGCGAAATGTCCCGGCGCCTAGGGCGCCAGAAACCCTAGCGCCAGTCCTGACTAGCATAATGACCTTACAGAATAGGTGGGCAAACTACAACCCAGGCGTCACATTTGGCCCTTCAGATGTTTTAATCCAGCCCTTAAGCTGCTGCTGAGGAGCAGGATCCAGGGCTTGCCCCACTCTGGCACTCCAGGCAGGGGCTGGCTCAGCGCAGCTCCAGAAAGCAGTGGCATGTTCCCCCTCTGAGTCCTATATGTAGGGGCAGACAGGGGGCTCCGCACATTGCCTCCTCCCCCAGCACCACCCCCACAGCTCCCACTGGCCAATGAGAACTGCAGGGGCGGTGTCTGCGGACAGGGCAGTGCACCAAGTCTTCTGGCTGCACCTCCACGTAGGAGCCAGACAGGGGACATGCCGCTAGTTCCAGGAGCTGCTTGAGGTAAGTGCCACCTGAAGCCTGCACCCCTGACCCCCTCCCACTCCCCAACCCTTTGCCCCAGACCTGATCCCACTCCCACCTCCAAACCCCTTGGTCCCAGCCCCACGCACCCTTCTGCACCCCAACCCCTCATCTCCAGCCCCAACCCAGAGCCCATACGCCCAGCCAGAGCTTTCACCCCCCATCCCAGAACGCCTCATTTCTGGCCCCAACAGAGAGACTGCTCAGTGCTCCAGCTATTTTGGGCTGCCAGAATAGCCCATTGGTGGGTGTGGAAATCTATTATAAATTGGAATAGCCCCTGAGGCTGCTTAAAGTTACACCAGGGCCAGCGTAGGCGTTCTGCAACTCTCAGGTTCTGGGCTTGGCTAAGGGGACTCCCAGGTCTACATTTCCTGACCAGCTCACAATTGGGGCCAAAAAGTTACTCTTAAACTCATTATCATGTTAACCAATTTACAGAGGAAAGATCCTATTGTTGTTAAAGTGGATTTACCTCTATTCAATTTAGCCCATATACAATATCAGGATGAGCTGGGTCTGAGCAATTATTCTTTCACAGATAGCTTCAGAGTACTGAAAGGACGTAGGTATCCGTTTCCTTTTTCTCTTGCCCTCTTTTTCTCTTTCTCTCACACATGCACTGTAAAGTGTTACCTCCAAAGCAGTTCACTGTTAAGTAGTTACAATTGCTTCCCCCCAGAACCAGTTTACTGGTATTGTTCTATGGGCTGGCCATAAACGGCAGTTTAAAAACCATTAACACCTTTGTCCCATACAGAGACCAAGCATTTCCTTTATCCGGTGAACTAATTCTTAATTGTTTACAGGGTTGGTGTAGCTGCGTTAGTCCCAGGATATTAGAAAGACGAGGTGAGTGAGGTAATATCTATTGGACCAACTTCTATTGGTAAAAGGAGGATGATTTCAAACTTGTAAGCACAAAAGCTTGTCTTTCACCAACAGAAGTTAGTCCAATAAAAAAAGTTCTCACCATTTTGTCTCCCTAATTCTTAATTAGCTTTCAGAGGAAAAATACACAGCAGCTACTCATGGCAATGACACCTTGACATCAATTTGAGCAAGGATAAAAATGCTGAGAGTTGACATACCCCTCCAGAATCACCTCTGAAACATCAGTAGATCATTTGAGTCACTAGCAGATATCTTGTCTCCCAAATGAGCAGCTAATAACATAATTTTAAAAAGTATAACTTGTGACACATGCAAACCTAAAAACAAAATCAAGTGAAAAATAAAACTTGCTTTGAATATCAGGAGATGTCATTTTGGCAGCCGAGCAGGGCAAGAGCTTCATAAGCCGCTCTTTAATGCTGCGTTTGGTACTGTTCTGAGCGTAGAGGAAACCTAAAAGATACATTATCAGGACTGTTAACATGGCCTTAAGTACAGCTTATGTGCATGCTGCAAAACTCATCATGCCAAAATTCTGATGGGTAAAAGAGACAGGAAGCAAAAGGCAATCAGAAATATTGAGGAGGACAACAAAATTGTTTGTCTTTGCATATTTTCTATCGGGGCATTTTCCTGTGTACACCCCTCTTTAAAAGTGCTTGTCTAGCATAATAAGGTGCAAAATGTAGACAGTAACTCGTGTATTTAAAAGAGAACGAGAACTGTGGGTGTTTTTTAAGATTTAAGTTACAAAATATTTACAAGCACTTCACTTTATTGTAATTATTTTAATTGCCATGTGATTCAAATATGAAAATAAAACTGTTTTGTTGCCCACATGAAGGTTTTCCAGCTCCATAAATGAGTTTGCATCAAATGTTTGGACCATATCTTTCCTTTAGCAACTGTGATCACCAGCTGGCACTTTTGCTTTTCCTGAAAATTACAATGCTACAAGATACCAGCAATTCCTCCGTTCTCTGTCCTTTGACATATAAACAATTATAACTACCCATTATACATTGTTAATATATAAATGGCAAGAAATGAGGATATGGCTATTTAGTCAAAGTAAGTGTTAAGAAATGAGGAAGATTATTACTGGCACGAATCTTAGCCTGCATTAGTGGAAAAGGAGTGGCCATAGTAGATACCTGTGACTTCAAACCCCTTGGGTACATATTAAACAAAATGTACAACACATACAGAGAATCTCATAGACTGATGTTTAAGGCAAGAGACAGAGTTAATCCCTGTAAAGCAGATAAAAGATTTATCTTCCTGAGCAAGGTAGTGCTCAGTCTGGGTATTATGCAATTCCCACTTCTCATCTCTACCACATACAGCACTACACAGTGCAGCACTTTTCCTGAGAGTTCCTGCTCTGGTAGCAGCGGTGAAGAATGAGTGGGGAAGGAATGAGGTGTGGTGGAGCCCACTGATGATTTCTGGCAGGACAGCTGCTACACCCTAGTGACCTGGATAATTTTGGGGTGTGCCAGCTGGGGTTCTGTGCTTGTGCTGAACGTTTGAGTGGAAAGTGTTATGAAGAAAAGCCATGCAACTTCCTCTCATCTCCTGAATGACTAGAACCCAGATTGTCCAGCCTATCACCATCAGCAAGCGGAAACAGTCTGTGGAGCCTGCAGTACTACCTGGGAAAATGAAAGTATTTTTAAAGGTCGATCTTTTAAAAAGATTTTAAAAATGAAAAACAAAGAAAAAAGTTGCGAAAATGTTTTTAAAGTGTTGAAAGAAGTGAGGAAAGAAGGAAAGGCTTTGGCTGGGGGTGGGATTGGGGAGGAGGAAGGGAGAGAGAAGGCAGAAGATGCAAGACTCAGTCCTGAAGGGAAAGCAGATAGAGGAGAAAATCTGAGGCAATGTCAGCTTTTGTGAGTAGCTGGGCAAGCCCAGTTTCAGCACAGGACCAAGAAAGTCAGAATTAACTCCTGGGGAATCTATTTTGAAAAACTGTTTAACAACAACAATGAATGCATTATTATTTGTATTACTGTAGTGCCCAGTGGCCCCACTTAAGATAGGGACCCTGCTATGCTAAGCACTGCACAAACCCATCGTAACAGACAGTCCCTGCCTCAAGGAATAGCTCAAACTTCAAAGACTACTTTGAATACAAAAACTGACCCATGAAACTCAGGTTGTCTTTTGACTGGCAGAGTAGCAAGGCTGTCTAATAACTGTGTTGTGAACTAGATATAGATCTAGCTTGCTGAAGAGTCTTGTTTTATCTTTTTTATTTTGTTTTATGTTACTAATTCTTGAAACACCGCATTCCAGTGAAACTTAATCCTAACTCATCAACTTTATTACTATTTACTACCTATATAGTTCTGCAGACGTGCATTGTATTTGACAAAACCAATAAAAGACGTATTCCTTCTCGTAAAAGGCTTGCAATCCAAGACCCTGGATTTGCTAACCTTGTGCCCATAGAATTCAATGGAGTCCATGTGCGCTTAAATGTAGCTCATCCACTTGCATCATCGAGGCCAAAGGTAAGTTGAGAAAAACAATGCGATGATAATACAAGAAGGGGTAAACAAGAGGTAGGATGGCATAATTTTGTTCTCATGTTGAAGTCTACTGCATAAATCTTGAGGGGATTTGTTTATAAAGATTTTACACTATAAATAGGTATAAGGTAAAGGGGTTGGCCAATCTTCTCATAGCACAGTGAATCAGCAAGCAAGCTTATGCCTTCTGGTGGCTGCAATCAGGGGTGGCTCCAGGCCCCAGCACGCCAAATGCACGCTTGGGGCAGCATGCCGCGGGGTCGTTTTGCCAGTCGCCGGGAGGATGGCAGGCCGCTCCGGTGGAGCATCTGCAGGCACGCCTGCGGGAGGTCCACCGGAGCCGCAGGACCGGCGACTGGCAGAGCACCCTCTGAGGCGTGCCACCATGCTTGCGGCAGCGAAATGGCTAGAGCCGCCCCTGGCTGCAATGAGTTCATCTGGGACCATACAGGCATCTGTGATGTTACAGCCACCCAGTACAACCCTCACAACTTCCAAGGAGTCTCAGCTCACATTCTGTGAATGCTTAACCTGAAAGATTACTTTCCTGAAGCACTGAGATGACATATGGAACCATTTTCATGAAAAAGTGCAAGTCCATACCCTCAGAGTGGGGGATGGAGACTGTACATTTAGGTGTCAAGCTCCATAATTAGAGGTCAGTGAGGAAGATGAATAAAAATGGGGATGAGGTGAGAAGTTATTTGTGACAATAAAAGTTGTATAAGTGTGAGCACTTACTCCTGCATATAATGATTGTAGAGTATCTTATACCATCATAATCACAGCATTTGCATTATTATAATTAAATACTGTATCAGCACATTATAAATCTTATTTTCAACCAAAATATTCAGCCATGTTAAATTTAAATGATTATTAAAAAACTAACTGCATTTTTGCACTCAAATTCTGAAATTACATCAATTTTATGATGAAGTTCAATAAGTCATTATAATGGACAACATGGTAACCATGTTTAGTATTGTAACGGAAAATGTAAAGTGCCTAAGTCAGCAAATTTTTAGAAGTGAATTTAGTGCTGATAAAAGTTGACAGAGTGGCCATTATTCATCCACAGAATACAGTACAAATTCCTCACTCTGCCCAGCCAATGTGTCTCAAACATAACCTGTGGGGATCTAGAAGAGGACAGAGCAGGGTTGTTCACTGCCCTACCATGTGCCCTTTGAAGAGCACAGTAGAATCACTGTGGGTCGGCTTATAAAACTCACTCATTCACCTTACTTGATGAGCAGCTCCATTGATTTCAATGGATCTGTTCATAGAGTAAAGTACTATTCAAACCAAAAAAGAATATGGCAATCTGGCCATATGTATGCTCAATTGTTTTTTTTTTTGTTTTTTTTTTTAATCTCTGCTGAAACTGTGCGGGAAAAAAAACAGTTAAGGCCAAATGTATTTTGTTGCAAAATAGGCTTGGAAAACTGAAATGCTAGTAGATAACAACATTTAGTTTTTACCAACATGAGACAGATTAAAACTGGTAATCTACAGGTAAAAGGCTCCATATCTCATTACAAGCTCTCATAGCCAATTCTCAAACTATTGTTTGTAGCATGCTGATAGTCCAGGAAGCACTATTAAGTAGATAAAGAAGCTGCTTCCCTCACAGTGCTAGAGCATAATAATAATAATACTTAGCATATCTGTAATGATTTATAGGCCTGATTTTCTCAACTCTTCTTGGTTTGGTTTATTTAAGGGCTTATCTTCAATGCAAAGTTAACTTGGGTCTTACTCAGGTATTGCCCCAACCCGGCTCCCATCTATACACAAACCCTCTGGCCTGACTGTGGTGCACATTTATACCCAGGCTAGTTAGCCTTTCCTAGGGCTAGGCTAAAGCTCAAGTGCTGCTTACACATGGGCTGGTAATTCACCACTTTGCAATGAGGATGCGAGCTAAACCACTGGAGCTCTGATAGTCCTCCAATGCCTCTCCACAATTCCTTCCATGTGCCCAGGACAGACAATGTCTTCCACAATTCACTGGGAAAGAATCAGCCTCCTGCAGCACTAGAGAACCATATGACTCCAGAAGTCCTAATGCCTGACAGCAGTAAGTACAATACCAGTGTGGACTGATTAACTTGAATGGCTTTGCAGTGTGGCTGGTCAGACCTGAGCAAGGCTAACCTAGGTGCTGATAATCCAGCTTAACTTTACTATAAAGACATATCCTAAGAGTGGCTTTTGTTAGTTACTATAAATCATATTTTGTACAATGGCATAATTCCAGATTTATACTTTGTAAGAGCAGAATTTGGCCATATGATTATAAGTAGGGCTGTTGATTAATTGCAGTTAACTCATGTGATTAATGCAAAAAATTAATCACAATTAAAAAATTAATCACAATTAATCAGTTTTTAGCACACTGTTAAACAGTAGAAATTTATTAAATATTTCTGGAAGTTTTTCTATATTTTAAAATATATTGATTTAAATTACAACAGTATACAAAGACAGTTCTCACTTTATATTGTTCATTTTTTATTACAAATATTTGCACTGTAAAAATGGCAAACAAAAGAAACAGTATTTTTTCAATTCACCTCATAAATGTAGCATAGTGCAATCGCTTTATGGTGAAAGTGCAACCTACAAATGTAGATTTTTTTGTTACAATAACTGCATTCAAAACAAAACGTAAAACTTAAGAGCCCACAAGTCCACTCAGTCTTACTTCTTGTTCAGCCAATCACTAAGACAGACAAGATAATGCTGCCCGCTTCTTATTTAAAACGTCACTTGAAAGTGAGACTAGGCTTTCGCATGGCACTTTTGTAGCTGGCATTGCAAGGTATTTATGTGCCAGATATGCTAAAGATTCATATGCTCCTTCATGCTTCGGCCACCATTCCAGACGATATGCTTCCAAGCTGATGATGCTCAGTAAAAAATAACGCCTTAATTAAATTTGTGGCTGAACTCCTTGGGGGGAGAATTGTATGTCTCTTACTCTGTTTTACCCGCATTCTGCCATATATTTCATGTTATAGCAGCCTTGGATAATGATCCAGCACATTTGATTTCTAAAGATAGCTACAGCACTCGACTCAAGGTTTAAGAATCTGAAGCACCTTCCAAAATCTGAGAGGGACAAGGTGTAGAGCATGCTTTCAGAAGTCTTAAAAGAGCAACACTCGAATGCGGAAACTACAGAACCTGAACCACCAAAAAATAAAATCAACCTTCTGCTGGTGGCATCTGACTCAGATGATGAAAATGAACATGCATCGGTCCACATTGCTTTGGATGGTTATTGAGCAGAATCCGTTATCAGCATGGACATATGTCCTCTGGAATTGTGGATGAAGCATGAAGGGACATATGAATCTTTAGTGCATCTGGCACATAAATATCTTGTAACGCCAGCTACAACAGTACATGGGGATGCCTGTTCACACTTTCAGGTGACATTGTAAACAGGAAGCAGGCAGAATTATCTCCTGCAAATTTAAACAAACTTACTCGTCTGAGTGATTGGCTGAACAAGAAGTAGAACTGAGTGGACTTGTAGGCGCTAAAGTTTTACATTGATTTATTTTTGAATACAGGGTTTTTTGTACATAATTATACATTTGTAAGTTCAACTTTTTTGATAAAGAGATTGCACTACAGTACTTGTATTAGGTGAACTGAAAAAATACTATTTTTTGTTTTTTACAGTGCAAATATTTGTAATAAAAGTAAATATAAAGTGAGCACTGTATACTTTGTATTCTGTGTTGTAAGTGAAATCAATATATTGAAAATGTAGAAAATATCCAAAACAGTTTAAATAAGTGGTGTCCTATTATTGTTTAACAGTGCAATGAGTCGTGATTAATTACTTTAATTGTGCCATTAATCATGATTTTTTTAAAAATTGCTTGAGAGCCCTATTTATAATCCATCTCAAAAACAACTCACTAGATGACATCAAGGTTGTAATGGAAGGAACAAAACCAAAAAACTTCAGCAGGTTCTCTCTGTAATGGCTGTGGTATATTAATTACAGTACCTTGAAAATATATTGACATGGTTATCCAATATCATACAAGGTAGAACCCCACTTATCTGACCTCCATGTTAACCACAACCAGTGGCACACTGGTCTAGAAGAGGGCAAACTCTCTTGCGGCCACTACATGGTGATGCAACATTGCACTTTTCCATTCTCCAGTTTATCTAGATTTTTATTTTCCGATCTGGTCCCAGTCCCAGTCAGATCGGATAAATGGAGTTTTGCTACACTTCTAAAAGATATACTATATTCATGCTAACTACATGCCATACTCCCAAGTATACTTTGCAAATCATGCCAAGTATATAGTTGAAATATATTTGTAGTAAACTGTGCATGATCTCTGTTCCTTGTACATGTAGAAACTGGCAAAAACAAGATGTATGTTCTTTTAAGATTTGTAAATATGAGCAGTGCCAGTTATGTGTTTTAGGGATAACAGGTATAAGATGCCTTTGTGATGTGCAAAATAATTGGAAACTAGATAAGAACAGTTATGTAAGGTCTTTAATCTAGTAGAATTTTCTATCTGTTGTAAACAGCTGAGGTATAAAAAATGGATCGTAGTTGTAATAAATTTGGAATAATGAAGACTGGGTAAATTATTAATTCCTTTTGTATTGTACTGATTTATATAATCTGATTGAACCAAGTTATCTGACAATTTATCAATAAAGAACTGAACCCATTAGTATCAGCATTTTCTACATTCTTTTTCCTTAAATTTCCTCACCTTTCCTCTCTTTTTGTAGGCTTCATTTACCATCTTAACATTGGCAAAGGCTGTAGGTGAGCAGCTCCCAATTACACTCCTGTTCCATTTTTCACTTGGCAGTAGCTGCTGTCACCAGCTGGTGAGGGCAGTGTTCTCAACTTTCTGTGACCAAATGCATAGCTAAGTTGCCCTCTATTTCTGTCCACATCACAGGTTTCAAGTCACCTAACCAGCAAACAAGTTGCCATTGTCAATGCATTGCCAGCCTAGCTTAAAATATTAATTACAGGTTAGGTACATAAAGGAAAACAAATACAAAAGCAAATAATGAGAAAACTGTCACATAAAATAAGATTAAAGACAATAGTGGAAAGGCAGAAAGAAAACACATTGTTTCAAAGCATCAAGAATACATTTCATCTTTAAAAACCTTGAAATCAACCTTGAAACCTGAAAATAAATCATAGATTCATACATTTGTGCTGCTCCATTTTAGACCCTCCAGAAGAGAACAGTGTTACAAGCATGTGGTCATTTTTCTCTTGTGACACACACTCTCTCATACACCAAGGATGATATTACATATAAATGTCAGATAGCAACAGCAGAAGATGAGACATGAATTATGGGTGAAGTGAGTATTGATGGCGATAAATGTTTTTTCACAGGAAAAATATTATCTAAATGATAATTATGGTCCCTTTCTGCCTTTGTTTCTCAGTTTCAGTCTAGAAAAGCTGTGTACAGAGTAATCTTTCTGACTGGTTTCCCGGGGCAGAGAAAGGAAGCAGATGTTTCATAATTTACAGCCCTGTTTAGTTCACAAGTCACGCTTTTGAACTATAGTTACTGTTTTTCCTCCTGGCATGTAAGTCTACAGATGGCAAGTGAATAAAATAGCAAATAATATTTTCCTTTAGACATTATATCTCCTCCGTATCAATAAATATCACAAAGTCATGATGGGTGGGGAGACAATGAGGCTCACGGTACATCCCCTTTTGTACCAATGATTGGGTCATTTATCTTTGTAAGGAGGAGGAAAAGCCCCATGCTCTAATACTCCTGTCATAAACAGATAGCTAAGGGTTAATGTTTCTTTTACCTGTAAAGGGTTAACAAAGGGAACCAAACACCTGACCAGAGGACCAATCAGGAAACTGGATTTTTCAAAGTCAGGGAGGGAATTTTGGGGTCTGAGTCTTTTGTCTGTCTCTCAGCTATGAGAAGGTTCTTTCTATCTTCTAATCTTCTGTTTCCAAATTGTAAGTACAGGTAGAAAAAAACAATATAGGCTTTATGTTGTTTTGGTTGTATTTACATGCATGTAGCTTGCTGGAATGTTTCAATTGGATATCTTTTTGAATCAGACTGTTATTCATATTTTCTTATAAGCAATAGCCCTGTATTGTCACTTGATGCAGAGATTAGATTCTTATGTCTTTTTTCTTTCTTTTATATAAAGTTTTCTTTTTAAGACTTGTTTGAGTTTTTATCTCTGGGTAGGCTAAGGAACGAAAGGGAGGGAAATCTCTTTGTGTTAGATCTACGGAGGGTGAAACTCCGCAGCACCAGGGAATTTGTGGAGGGGGAGGAGAGATAGAATCTTTTCTGTTTCCTTGTATTTGGGGTTGTCTCTTTGTGGAATAGAGGAGACATGCTTCTTGGTATTGTGATATAAAGAGATTGCATCAGTACTCCCAGGTTAGCCCAAAGAGGAAAGTCTGGGTGGGAGAGAGAGGGGAAGGAAGTGGGTTATTTCCTTTGGGGTAAGACTCAGGCTTCTGAGTCTGAGGTCCCTCCAGGGAAGGTTTTGGGGAGACCAGAGGGGGCCAAAACCCTGGAATTTTTGGATGGTGGCAGCGAGATCAAAGCTAAACTGGTAATTAAGCTTAGAAGGGTTCATGCTAGGCACCCAGATTTCTGGACGCTAAGGTCCAGATTTGGGAGTTAGGCTTATGATAATTCCCAAACGCGATTTTTTTGGAGGATGGTTAGTACAAGTCCCATAAAACCAAGCAGTTAAATGGACCATGCCTAGTTGCATAGGTCACATTTCCCAATTAATATTTTACAAGCAAGTGACAGTCTTGTACAATAATTAGATGAGTGGTGTCTCAGGTAGGCATCTTATGGTGGGCTCAATTTCAGGTGTACAACTCATTTTTTCCCGAAGTCAAAACAGCTGGCAACCCCAATATGGTGGTCAGGGGTCAGCTCAGAGGGAGAGGAGATAGAGACAAAAGAAAGTTTAGTTTCATTTTCACAGTTCATGACTTGTGCAGGTGTAGGGATATTAAGGACGGTATTAACAATGATTCCCCCAAGTGACAGTGACCCCCCAGGTTTACCAAGTACAAAAATCCCCCCAGGTTCACCAAGTACAAAAATCTTTTAAGTTCTTATGTTAAAACTTGTAAGCATCTGTCTGCAGAAAACACTGATTGTATCTGTCCTGTGAAAGATACTCTATTACTATATAAAACTTACAAACAAGTTAATTGATTTTGTTCTTGAAGTAAACACTATGCTAGCCTTAAGCTGTAATTGATACAATGTAAACAAACAGACCCTCACCCTCTGTGATTACACGGCCGGGAATCTCATAGGAATTAACACACACCCCAAAAGTGGTGGAGACAGTAAATTAAAATATGGTTAAGATATGAAATGTATGTTGATGAATGTTTGATGTACGTGAATGGTTAGGGAGGTGCCAGCCTGGAAAGGATCCATCGGCCGAAGAATGTGTCAAGTGGACCACCAGACAACCCCCGGAGGGTAACTGGGATCCACCCCAAACACCTGAAAGGAATGTGCCACTTTAGACAGTGTGGAGCCGCATGGAATGTGCCATCTGCTAATTGAGCCAACAACAGCAGGATGAAACGGTTCCCATAGACTAACACAGGAATTAATTCCTATAAAAATGGACTCTAAAAAACTGAGGATTTTGAGTCTTGGTTCTGCTGCCAGCCTCCAGGAGCATCAGGTGCATCTGACACAGACCCAGATCCATCCTCATGACCAAGATTCCTGGCCAGTAACTTGGCATGAGCAACTTCTAGGCTGGTAACTATAACACCTATACAGAACCTGAATGAATGACTGTGTGAATGAATATATATATATATGTGTGTGTGTATATAAGGAATAAGTAGTAATAGGAATAAGTGGTCAAACAACGTTGTTTATTTTTATCTTTTGTCTTATTATTATATTTACAATAAATGTGGCATCTTTGCCTTATCCCTCTTAATAAGATCCTTCTGGTTTTTATTATATTGGTATAACACAGGCAGTCAAGGCATAATCCTCACAGGTACTACTTACGTAACCAAACTGGACACACAATATAATAGTTTACAATGTAATTGTCATGCCTGCCCAGCCAACTCTCTATGGTAGAGTCAAGAACAGAGCTCCTAGAGCTGTCAGCTGGCTATTCTTTACAACTATGACCAGCCTAAGCATTTTTTGCCAGGCCTGCACGTTACCACCAGTTATATATCCCCTGTATTTTTTTTTTTTAAATAATTCCTGTCCTCTACTCCTCTGCCAAAAAACTAACCTAACTCCTGTTCACAATGGTCACACACCAGTATGTCCCCATCAGCTTCATAGAATGCAGAGTTGTGTAAACCCCAGCAAATCTGTCACCTGAAGGAGTCACTAAGAAGCTGAATTGATTAAACTAATGGCAAGATGGGCAAACATAAGCATTTTAGGGACCATTGCAGAGACTGATCATAATACAATCCTGTTGCTCTCCCATTCATGAAAACCATGTGTGCGCATCCACTTCAAATCAGTCCTCTATAAGAGAGACATTCATGTGCAGTCTAAGGCCTGGTCTACACTACGCGTTTAAATCAATTTAAAGAGCGTTAAATCGATTTAACGCTGCACCCATCCACACTACAACGCCCTTTATATCGATATAAAGGGCTCTTTAAATCGATTTATGTACTCCTCCCCGACGAGAAGAGTAGCGCTAAATTCGATATTAACATATCGGATTACGGTTAGTATGGACAGAAATCGACGTTATTGGCCTCCGGGCGGTATCCCACAGTGCACCACTGACCGCTCTGGACAGCAATCTGAACTCGGATGCAGCGGGCAGGTAAACAGGAAAAAGCCCCGCAACTTTGACTTACATTTCCTTTTGCCCAGTGGGACTCTGATCAGCAACGGGGGCGATGCATCCAAATCCAAAAAGAGCTCAGCATGGACCGTACGGGAGATACTGGATCTGATCGCTTTATGGGAGACAAATCTGTTGTATCAGAGCTCCGTTACAGAAGACGAAATGCCAAGAGCGTTTGAAAAAATCTCCAGGCTACACAGCGCTGCATGACAAGTGTAATGGAAAGCCAAAGAATCAAATGGACGCTCATGGAGGGAGGGAGGGTACTGAGGACTCCAGCTATCCCACAATCCCACAGCAGTCTCTGAAAAGTATTTGCATTCTTGGCTGAGCTCCCAATGTCTGTAGGTTCAAACACAGGTGTCTGGCGTGGTTCGGGGAATAGCTCCTCAGTTTCTTTCCCCTCCCACCAACGTGAAAGAAAAGAAAAAAATCATTTCTTGACTTCTTTCAATGTCACCTATGTGTACTGAATGCTGCTGGTAGACGCAATGCTGCAGCAGTGAAGAGCAGTATCCGCTCCTCTCCTCTCCCTGGTGGTAGACGGTGCAATAGGACTGGTAACTGTCCTCATGAACCCCTGAGTGCTCCAATGCTTTTAACTGAATATGGGGGCACTGGGTAAGAACAGGAAATTCCTGGTCACTCCGTAGATAGGACAGAACGGCTAGTAACCGTCTTCATCATAGCAACTAGGGTCTGAGCTTCAATCAGCCCCCTCCCTTTCCTGTGTAAAGAAAAGATTCTGTACTGCCTGGACTGTCATAGCAGCAGCATGCTGGGCTCCTCTCTCCCACACCGCTTAATGTCCTGCCTGGACTATCACACGCCGGGAGGCTGCCTCCCCTCATTTATATGCACTAATCAGTGTTTCTTATTCCTGCATTCTTTATTACTTCATGACACAAATGTGCAGGACCCTGCCCAGGTAGCCCAGGATGGTTGGGGGAGAAGGGAAGCAACGGGTGGGGTTGTTGCAGGGGCACCCCCTGTGAATACTGACATGGAGCAGCTGTGCTCTCTGAATAACTTGCCCCTTATCTAGGCAGGACTGACTCTATTTTTGAAACCATAAGGGAGGGATTGACTCGGGAGTCAATCCCAATTTTGCTTTTGTGTTGCGCCCGCCGGCCGATTTCAGCCAGGGGCATTCATGATAGCAGCAGACAGTACAGAGGGAGAGAGATAACCGTCATTTCATTGCCAGTTTACTCCGGCAGTAGACGGTACAGAACGACTGGTAACCATCCTGCTATCATGCAAAAGCAAGCGAATGCTGCTGTGTAGCGCTGGAGTATCGCCTCTCTGTCCGTGGCATCCAGTAACAATACGGTGCAGGAAAAAAAAAAGCTGAACGGGCTTCATGGTTGCCGTGCTATGGCGTCTGCCAGGGCAATCCAGGGAAAAATGGCGCAAAAGGATTGTCACTGATGTTTTCCCGGAGAAGGAATGACTGACGACATTACCCAGAACCACCCGCGACCAATAATGATCAACCCAGAAATTCCAAGGGGCGGGAGAGAGCGGGAACTAGGAGGATAGCACGGAAAGAGCCTACCCCACAATGCAACGCTTCAGAAACTCACGTAGCCTCGGACCATGGACGCACAACGCCGAATTACTGTGCCTAGTGTGGCCGCATGAAATCGAATTTATAATATCAGTTTTATAAAACCGATTTTAGCTAATTTGATATTATCCTGTAGTGTAGACGTGGCCTAAGACTCTGGGCATTGAAAGGCAAACCTACAGGCAGCATAGCTGTACAATGCTGCTACTGACCTAGATGAGGGACAGGCATCCACTTTTCTGCTCACCTCCACTGAACTACAGGTGAGAATGAGATGGGGTAATGGGGAGGTCTTGGAAACAAAGATTATGTGTGGTCTGAGAGAAAGGCCTGAGAATTACTAAATGTGCCAAACAGAGGAAGTGGGAGATACGAGGGTGGGAACTGGGGAGGCAAGAGGAAAAGGGAGACGGTGGAAGGAGAGAGGATGAAGGAAGGCAGGATAAAGATGAAGAAATGGAAAGAGACAAAGCATAAAAAGTTACTCACCTTCTGCAATAATGATGGTTCCTCAAGATGTGTCCCCCTATGGGTGCTCCACTGTAGGGGTGTCTGCATCCCTGCACTGCTGATTGGAGAATTTTGGTAACAGTATCTGTTCAGCCCCTCACTGGAGGCTGGGACTTCGGAGTCAAGTCTCTTATGGACGATGGTACCGTGGTGCCAAATTTGGCATCTGAGTCCCCCAGGATGGCATAGTGCTCTGCAAAGGTACGTGCCAATGTCCAGGTAGCTGCTCTGCAGATTTCTGATTTAGGGATACCTGACGGATGAGAAAACTGGTCTCGTAGAATGTGTGTGGACTGTAGATGGAGATGCTAAGTTGGAATCTGGTAACAGAGTATGATACAGTTCAAGAGCCATTTAGAGAGTCTTTGAGTTGAAATCACTGTGCCTTTGGGCCTGTCTGAAATGGAGAGGAAGAGTCTCAATGCTCACCTTACATCTAGCATATGGAGGATGGCTTTCCTATTATCCCGGTTAGGCTTAGGATAAAAGGTTGGAATGTGAATGTGTTGGTTCACATGAAATCCTTGGGGGTGAACTTTGGATGGAGTTTAAGCGTGACTTTGTCTGGGAAGAATTCTGTGAATGGGGGATATGCCATCAGTGCCACTATCTCCCTTATCCTTCTTGCCGAGGTAATGGCAATCAGGTAAGCCATCTTCACGGAAAGGTGAGTTAAAGAACAAGGGGCCATGGGTTCAAAGGTTGGTCGAGTCAGTCATTTTAATACTAGATTGAAGTCTCATTGTGGAGTAGGAAGCATGGGTTGGGGAAAGAGGTCCAACTATGCCTTTGAGAAACTTCTTTGTAATCAGATGGGAAAAAATTGAGCACCCTTCTTGAGTCCCAGTTTCTTGAGATCCAACATATAATCTAGGACTATGGGTAGAGTTGCCATATCCAATGTGACCCTTTTGGACTGGCATCAGATCCGGAACCTAGTCCACTTGTGTAGATAAGTACGACAGGTAGTCATTTTCCTACTGTGTAATAACACTTCCTGTACCTCTTCAGAACATGATGTCTCTATGAGCTAGAACCATGAAGGCTTTGAGGCTGTATAATCCGCAGGTTGGGATGGAGAGTGCATCTCTTGTTCTGCAAGAGGAGGTAAGGAACCATCGGAAGAGTCATTGGTGGACACAGCACCATTTGTGACAGGTAAGGGTACCATGTCTGTCTGGACCAGGTAACAGAGATCAGTAGGATGTTTGCTTTTACTCTTTTTTTATTTTCAACAAGACTTTCAGCAATAGAGGGTATGAGGGAAAAGCATAAAGGAGGCCCTTGTCCCAGGAGAAGAGGAGAGCGTCTCTCATGGAATGCTGGCCAAATGACCACTCTGGAGCAGGATCATGAGCTTTCTTATTCCAGTAAGAAGCGAACATGTCTATTATTGGTGGCTCCCATCAATGGAATATGTTGTGAAGTATCATTGAGTCTATCCCCGACTCATGGTCATGTAGGAATTTGTGTCTGAGACTGTTCACTATCATGTTATGTACTCCTGGTAAGTAAGCCACTGATATTGTAACGTTGTGGGAAATGCACCAACTCCATAGCTTTAGCGCTTCCATACAAAAGGAGGGTGATCTGGCACCTCCTTGATAGTTTATGTAACATAGGCTATATTGTCTGTCATGACCTTTGTGTGTACCTCTGATCATTGGCAGGAAGTGAGCACAGGTGAAATGTAAAATGTGCACTAGTTTGTAGTATGACTGCTCACCTCCTGCAGTGCCTCTGCCACTCACTGGGCCAGCTCCTGAAACAGCTTAAAGTCATCTGCCAAAGATGGTGGAGACAGCATGACCATCTCATCTGGTGATGACAATGAGTAATTAGTCAGGAGAGTAATAAGTGAAGAGGACTTCAGCCTCTTGTTCCTCTCAATTTTTCAGGGGGTTTGCATGCCCTTGATGCAGCAGCCAAAGGAGGATGTCTCCATGGCTCTTTACAAGCCACGCTAGAGTCACAGGAGGCACAATGTGTGTGTGCCTGCCAATGGTCTCAGTAGGGCCACTGAGAGGGTGGGAAGGGGCCCAGTGCTTGGTACCATGTGATGTGATGGTACAGTTGAGGTCCATATTAGAATTGGAAGAGAAGAGGCAAGAGACCACATCTTCTTACTCATTATCTGACTCAGTGGATAAAAAAGGGGGTATACAGTATGATGTTGCCAGCAAGACTGGAATTCTGGGTAGACTCAATATGGGGCCCCGGTAAATCTGGTGCATCAGACACCAAAGATTTGTCACATAGTGGAAGTCCGGCAGCGTCAAAGGTGTTGGTACTGATGGTGGCTGTCAGTGCAGAGATGTCTACATCAAAGGAGTCGGTGATTTGGACCTGATAGTGTGGTCCCCCGGTACCTGGAAAGCCAAAAGACAGCACTGACATCAATGTCTGTACTGAAGAAACCTTCCCCAGGGTGGATTCTCTGGATTTCTCAAATCCAGTCACTATTGATGATTCCTTGCCCGTGCCCACTGGGTACTTTGGCAGGACTTAGACAGCTTCAGTGCTGTTGGTACCAATGAGACTGAGTGAGGCAGAGATCATTTTCAGCTCAGTCAGGGCTTGCTGGGGGATTCACAGCCCTTTTCTTGGAGGCCTTACGTGAGTGGCTCATGGGCATCTTCTTGGGCTCACCTCCCTTAGAAGTAGAGGGTTAGGCAAGGCCATCTGGGGTCTTGGGGTGGCTCAGAGGGTGATTCAAAGGCTGCCTCCATTAGGAGACACTTGAGTCTCAGTTCTCTGTCCTTTCTGGATCTGGTCTTCAGTTGTTGGCACAAACCACACTTCTGCAGAATGTGGTTCTCTCTCAGGCAGCAGACACAGCGAGAATATCCGTCAGTCACCGAGACAGAGGTCCTTGCTTCTGAGACAGTCTTTGGAACCCAGTGAACTGGGCATACACTATCCAGAGGGGTCCACAGATGGGGTGTGTTTGTGTGTGTGTGTGCCAAAGAAAAACAAAGTCTAAAATAAAGGGAGATTCTTTTGGTAATAGAGATAAAAGAGTAAAGAAAAGAAAGGGAAGCTCCAAAAAGATAGCTAAAATTAACAATTCTGAAGAAGTTAATGATCTGCACTAATGGACAGCTAACGCTCCAACTCTAGCCAGGAGCAGTTGAGAAGGAACTGAGGAGGGTTCGACTGTGCACCGTTGGTTAGCCTCATGGTAGAGTATAGGAGAGGGGGAGGGCAATGCATGCGTAAACAGACACTGCTACCAAAATTCTCTGATCAGCAGGGCAGGGACACAGAGACACACCTACAGTGGAGCAGGGATACTACTCAAAGAAGAAGAGGGAGAAATGGCAATCCTTTTTGCCTTCCCTTCCCCTGTGCCAAACTCCCTAACCCCCCTCTAACTATACCACAGAATCCCCTCCTAACATGGACAAACATCCAGTTTTTAAACAGGAAAATCTAGTCATCCTATAAACAAAGTATTAATATTTCTGAACATAAACCCCATCTCAAACTATTAGAGATGTTTCCAGTCACTTGAACTTAGGCAGCTGAGAGTTTAAGAGTGATCATTAAGCAAACAGTTGAGAAATGTACCAATGCCCTGATAATATGGGATTCATTTTATCACAAACACAGAGCGTGTGCATAAAATTAGCTGGCTTATTATAGCAATGGCTACATTTAATCTAGTTCACCAGCTTAACCTTGGAATTCTAGTTTGAATTAAATGTAAAGTGGGTGAGCAGGTGGCGAGGTTCACATTGGACCAGACTGCATCCAGTTGTAGTTGTAGTAGCATACAGTTTCATCACCTTCTGCTCCTGGTAGGTATTGGATGAATATAAAACAAGCTATTTAACCAATTGCAACAGATATAAATCACGACAGACCTATAAAAAACATCAAGAAAGTTCTCTTGGGGTGAGGGGGTAGAAACAGACTTAGGAAGAAAAAGAAGGCTCCATATTAGTGATGAAATTGCAATATGAGACAAAAGTAATCAGGAAAGCAAGGGGGTAGGAATGCAATTTTAAAAACTGTAAAAGTAACTTATGCCCCTATAATAGTTTCAGGGCAGGTTCCTTTTCTGATGTTTCTCCTAAGCAAAGTAATCTCCATTTTTCACTTTCAGGCTGGGATGGTCAAAGGCATTCTGGGGAAAAAACCTCAATTACTGAACTAGAGAACTTAATAGCGAACAACTCTCTGAATATAATGCTCTTTCTCAATAGCTTGAGACAACTACATAGCCTACTTTTCAATTTCTGCTCTGACTGGGACATAATTGTACTCTATCTCTGAAAAGAAAATATTTACAAGTAGACTTCTTTTGAATGACAAACTAGTGAATACAAATGCCTGGCAGAAGCAGGATTCCCTGATACCAACAGTATCGGATAGTTTTATTTCATATTCAAGAATGCCTGCCTTCTCAGAAGAGGACTGTGATAGTTTTATTCCACCACTTCAACAATTTACAGAAAGGATGCCTAATACAGGTATAGAGGGATAAGATGGGTCATTTTCCAAATCACACTCTGACTCATTAAAGATAACCAGAATATTGTAGTTCAATATACAGTATAACAGCTTTAATAGCATTTTCATTGCTAGCCTCTAGCTAGAAAGTTCCTAAGCAACCAGTGGAGGTTATATTATTAAGCATCAGTCCTTGTTTTTCAGAATGGGTAAGGATTACTTATGACCTCTTGGTTTTTAAACTTGCCATGAACTTTGTCCACCTTACTTCACAGAAATTCTTTCTATTTTATCCTCCACTTCTGATACTCACCTCCATCCCTCCCCACAATCTCATCACCAATGGTGTGATACCTTTCTCCTATATAATGATGCTATCTGGAACAGCCTTTCTATGCTTTTCCTTATCATCAGCTTTCCATCTCATTTCTAAGATTATCTCAAAACAGCTTTTCTTCCTTGCTTTTGATTGTGCACCCCCGTGTTGTTATTATTTAACTCCTGAAGGCATTTGGGGGATATTATATCACATCATCCTAGTACCTAGTAATTGAGGTAACTTTTGGGGGGGGGGTATATTCACATAATGTGCAATTGTTTCTTTTTTAAAAAGCCCTAAAGAATTCAGCTTCAATGTGAATTTTGCTAAAACAGTGAGAACTGCAAATGGCCTAAATGATGAATATAAAATTTAAAGCATTGTTAAAATTGACCATAAAAATGCAAACTACTACTATTCGCAAACAAGATTCCCAAATGGAAGCACAGAATATAATCAAAAAATTGAGAGTAAAGAACAATTTACTGTTGAGAAAACTATTTCTTATACAGAGTATAGTAAAGACTTGAAATAGCTAATCTAGATGGAATAATAAAAGAAAAACAACAAACAGGCATAAAGAAGTATGTTCTGCAGAGAATTTGAAACATTTCTTCTGGCGGATGGTAAAGAAGTAGAGGCAACAAAAATAAAATAAATAAAACAAAACAGGCACAATGATCTCTTTGGCTGTTTCACCTTGACTTGGTTTCTGATGTTATTTATTCTTTCATGCAAAAATGCTTGCTCTGCTTTAATGAACTGATTCAATAAAAATGACCACTCATTATTTTATTTAATTAGATAGTGAAGGACTGATTTTTCAGAGACTTATACTGTCAGCTATACCTGTGAAAAGCGGATGCTGCACCATATCAGTGAAGAATTGGGCCCTTCAGGTATGATCCAATAAAAAAAAATACTTTTTGTGGCTTCTGAATTGTATGGGATCCTCAGCCATAGACAAGAGCCAGATCTGCCACCATTTACACTGGCACAAAATGAATTAAGACTATTGAATCCATGAAGTAACTCTGGATTTACACCACTGTAAGTGATGACAGAATATAGCCCTAACTCTGATTGCTGAAGTAGGCATTCTGGGCCCAATTCTGCAGTGATGAACAGTGCTTTAAGTTAAACAGCAGGAGTGAGTTGGTCTGAAAACAGAGGTATAAATGACAAAGTACTATAAATTGCATACATTTTGCATTCAATGTGCAAAACATGAGTAATCGCATGCTGAAGGAGTTTAGCAGAAGCAGCAATTGGGCAGGAGAGTGAAAAATAGGGTAAGGAAAGAGCATAAATTCATAATGATTTATCAATATGATGATTGGTTATACTGATACTGGGGATGTCATGGTTTTAGGAAAATTAGGTGTCACCATAGAAGAACTTCATTGAGTGAGGGTCTAGAAATCCCTCAATATCCTATCATAGGTTAACCCCTTTCCAAGTTGATGTACACGATGCATGATGGTTATTTATGTCCACTGGGAAAATTTCAGTATGAAAAAATAAACTCTTAACAAAAGTAGAGAAACTCCCAACTCTGCCAACAATTTTAAATAGTGTTGAAAATGTGTAAGCCAGAACTCAAAGCCAGTCTCCTACTTTCTGTCTTCCCCTCCATTAAGAAGCCAGTCACCACAACTGACATCAACCTGAGGAGGAAAGTAAAAGGAACACAGCAGCAGGAGCAGACTGATCAGTTGGTTGCTCCCATCCCAAAGAGTGTCCAAACTGCCAGGATGGAGAGATCCCTCATTCCCAGCCAGCCACTGCAGCAGAGTCGGGGGGCAGCCAGGGAAACCTGACATGGCCACTGTTGCCACCCCAGAAAGTTCCAGAGCCACCAGCAGAAAGAGGAAGCAGGAAGAGGACTTGGTTCCAACCAGAGTCAGCCATCAATTCCCTCTCAGGCACCTGATTCCTCAGATGGGGAGGGAAACAGACTGCAGGTATAGAGTAAGAACTTTGATCTGCTAGCCTCTTACTTGGCTTCAAAGCAGGGACAGCAATGGGACCCCAGGCAAGAGCCTGCTCTGCACAATGCCTGAGACCTCATGGGATTAGCTTGGGCAGGTGAAAAGGATCAAGTTGGAGCTTTGATGAATGTCTTGCAAGGCTCTAGCCCTTGGAATGTTCATCAGCCCAGACGTTTGAAGTTTCCGAGTGGTTTATTGCTCCCTTGTGATGAGGGGTGAAGCTCAGATGAGCAAAACAGGGAAGATTTGGTATAAAAAGTCACTTGCTAGGCAAACTCAAGAGTCGTGAAGAGAGGCAGCTAACAGGACATTTTTAGAGGGAGTTGAAACAGGGAGTGAGAGAGGCTCAGTACAATCTGTGATATCAAGATGGCCAGTGATGGAGCAGTACTGGTGACCTGGTGGATATGCCATATTCCCTTTCTTGCTTGAAGTCAGTGGGGACTTCCTGTGCATGAAGTACAAGTTGGTGTTTGTGCTGGAGGAACAGATTCTTGCATTAGAGGGGCAAGCTGAGGCACTACTAAGAATCAGAGAAACTGAAGAGTTCCTAGGAAACAAGAATGTCCCAAGTTCAAGGAAGAATGGAGCTGACCACAAAGGAACATGTGAGAGAGGAAGCCATAGAGGAGACCTAGCAGTCTGTCAACACCAGAGGCAAGAGGTCACAGTAGCTTCTACATAGCTGGAGACAGATGAGGCTGGAGCAGACTGTGGCCACCAAAGAGAAGAGAAGTAGGAGGAATTTCACACAGCTAGAAGTTTCAAATCAATACCACATCCTCAGTATGGAAACTATAGATGTTACCTCTCAAGATCCACAGGTCCAAGGGAATGGAGAGATCTACAGGACATCCATGCAGATGAAAGCTCAGCCCAAACTTTAAGAAAAATTTAGCTTACCCTCAAAGGAGTTGTTTAACCATCCAAGGTCAACAAATGGTCCTTGTTGGAGATCCAATACTCAGAAGAAGCAAAAGAAAATTCTGCTAGGGCCAGGAAGACAACAGGATGGCTTTCCAGAGCCAAGATGAGGCATTGATCTAAGACTGAATAGGCTTTTGATGTTGCTGGGCAAGGATCCATTGCTGATAATTCATATTGGCACAAATGACACTGCATCATGGGATATTTCACATGTAGTAGGTGACTTCAGGAAACACTGAAGTGTCTTGAAGAGAAGAACGTCCAGGCCATCTTCACAGATTCTTCTTGTCTTTCATGCAAAAGGAAGACAGAAGGCAAAAGATGCAGAAAGTGAATCACTGGCTAGGTTAGCGGCAAAGGATAAAGAGCTTTGGTTTCTATGAGAAGAGGGGGCTATATAATTTGCATGGCCTCCAACTCAGTAGAAGGGGGGTGTAGCAGGGTGCTACTGCAAAGGCAGCTAATTAGCCCTGCTCAGCCAGTCCCAATCAGTTAAAATGGATTGGGGCTGGGGAGAAGCCTGGTGCCTGGTCTCTGAACGGGCTGCACCTGCGGGCCTACAGGCTCAAGGGCCATAAAGGCTGGCTAGCAGCCAGAGAAAGGGGGGAAGAGAACAGCCAGAAGCATGGCAGTCTCCAGGCTGGGGTAGACCCTCTGTAAAGGGAAGAGGAGTGAAAACCTGTACAGCTGTAAATAGAATCACTGGTGGTGGGAACTGTGTGAGAATAAAAAGCCACGGGTGTTGCATCCAGGAGGCTCAGAGTCCTTTATTGAGACAGCGGAGAGCTGCAGCAAGAGGGCCTGAGAAAGGGGCCTGGTTACACGTGGGGGCTTGTCCGGGATTCCAGCGCCATAGACGCAGTGTGGCGGCCTGGCCATGGAGAACACCCTGCAGTGGCTAGCAGAACAGCAGACGGAGATGCAGAAGACGCTACAGTCTTTGCAGGAGTCCCACCAGGTGGAGCGGCAGGCCCTCCTCGTCTGGCAGGCAGAGCAACAGAAGGCCCTCCAGGATTTCATAAAGGAGCAGTCAGTGATGCAGCAACAGCTCCTGTAGAAAGTGGTGACTCCTGCTGTGGGGGATGGTACCCGGACCCCAGGCCTCAGCCTTTGTAAAATGGCCCCCGCCGATGACCCCGATGCCTTTTTGGGCAATTTTGAATGGGTGGCCCTAGGCGCCGGTTGGGACCGGACTACATTTGCCCTGCGGCTGGGCCCTTATCTCACCGGGGAGGCACAGGCCGCATATATGGCCCTGACAGAGACCCAAGCCAGGGATTATGAGGCGGTGAAGGCGGCGATTTTAGACCGCCTCGGACTGTCAGCGGAAAAATACCGCTAGAAATTTCGGGCAGCCCAGTGAGCAGGGCGTGTGCGACCCCAGGCCTTTGCACAGAAGCTAATGGACTGGGCAACCCGATGGTTGAGGCCCGATGCCCACACAGTGGGCCAGATAATGGACCAGGTGGTCCTTGAGCAGTTTTTGCAGGGCCTCCCAGACAGTGTGCGGATATGGGTGCGGCGACACCAGCCGGCCACTCTGGAAGCGGCGGTCCAAAGGACTGAGGAATATGCAGAGGCTGACTTCCCAGCAAGGGAGCCTCGAGCCCTGCGGGATCCAGAGGGGGGCAGGAAGCCCCGTGAACATGGTGGGGTGAAGCCGCTGGACAAGCGACAGGAGGAGGCCAAGGGGACCCCTAGCCGCCCAGGGCAGCGGTGCGGGAAGCTGGGACACAAAAGTTGGGATTGCCCGGTGATGGAGTGTGGGGCGGCGGACTTTTGTGGCTGGACCTGGAGTGGGGCACGGAAAAGGAGGCATGGGTTGGACACAGTCCCGGTGAGGGTAGGGAGAAAGCCCCAGCAGGGTTTGGTGGACATGGCCTCTGCCTGCTCCTTTGTACAGAGGAACTTAGTGAAGCCGCATTGGCTTAACCCCGGGAAACGGATGTGTGTGGAATGCATCCACGGGGATAGGGAGTATTGTTCCGTGGCCCAGGTACCACTCGAAGTAAACGGGTGGTTTGCCTGGAAGCGGGTGGGGGTACTAGAAGGGTTAGCTTACCCTGTGCTCTTAGGGCAGGACTGGCGCTCTCCCCTAGAGGGAAGGGCGACCAGAGGGAAGCGACCATCAAAAAAGGGAAAGAGAACCCTGAAAAAGGGGAGCAGGACCCTGAGGGAGATGGGCCCAGAGAAAGAGGCGGACCTACAACCTCCAGGGGAACAATTGAAAGAGCCTAGACAACAAAGCCAAGAGGGCAAACCAGAGGGAATGGCTGGGAAGGTCAGGAAGCTTCCGGGGCCGGACTCCCTGGGGGAGGACGCCCGGGGGGAGATTAAAGGTACCCCCCACAGGGAGGCCCCACAGCACAGAGATGAAGGGCCTGGCCCGGAAGCGGGGGGCCGACTCGGGGCAGGGGGCTCAGAGTCAACAACTCCAGGGGCACGGGAGGAGGAGCCTCCAGAGCCTCTGGAGCGGCCAGCCCAGCCATGTGAATGGTGTGAAGACCTCTGGGTGGCCGTGGACCTGTGGGGTGCCCTACCCCCTACCTAATGTGCCTTTTGTGGGTGGGGTGTGCCGAAGCCCCAGAGGGTTGGTCCTGGGGGCCCCTCCACAGGGCAGGTGGCCCCACCGCATAGTGACATCCCGGGCCGAGGGAAGAGAGGCCAAGGGTGACCAGGCCTGGCACCGGCTTAAGGGGGGAGGTATGTAGCAGGGTGCTGCTGCAAAGGCAGCTAATTAGCCCTGCTCAGCCAGCCCCAATCAGTTAAAATGGATTGGGGCTGGGGAGAAGCCTGGTGCCTTGCTTCTGAACGGGCTGCACCTGCTGGCCTGCAGGCTCAAGGGCCATAAAGGCTGGCTGGCAGCCAGAGAAAGGGGGGAAGAGAACAGCCAGAGGCATGGCAGTCTCCAGGCTGGGGTAGACTCTCTGTAAAGGGAAGAGGAGTGAAAACCTGTACAGCTGTAAATAGAATCACTGTTGGTGGGAACTGTGTGAGAATAAAAAGCCACAGGTGTTGCATCCAGGAGGCTCAGAGTCCTTTATTGAGACAGCTGAGAGCTGCAGCAAGGGGGCCTGAGGAAGGGGCCTGGTTACAGGAGGACAAATATATTTGGGGAAAGGCTGGTGAGAGTAGTCATGAGGGTGTTGAACTAGTAGCAAAAGCAGAGCATAAAAAGAGGGAAGATGTGAGCACTCAGCACAAAAGTCAAGATGCTGAGAATAAAATTAAAATCAAGGAATCAAAGGACATGAAAAAAAGAAACGTAATTGCCTATACACCAATAATAGATTCCCAGGTAACAAACAAGGAATTGATCATTTATGAGGATAAATTCAATCTAGCAGGTATTGCTGAAAGCTGGTGGGATGATTCACACTACTGGAATGTTAAAATCAATGGTTATACCAATGTAGGAAGAATTGTAGTGAGCAAAATGGGAGGAGGTGTTACTCTCTGTCAAACATAGTATTACTTGTTGCCAAGTCACTGATGACAAAGAAGAAAATGATCTTGAATGCTTATGGATCACTGTCCTAACACATAAAGCAAAAGATAGGGTACTAGTTGGTATCTGCTATAGAACACCAAATCATACTAGGGAACACAATGACCACTTTCTTATGCATCTTATTCCTTATGCGATGTGCAGGGAAAAAAACTATGTGAAGGGGGACTTCACTTTGAGTAACATATGCTGCAGGTCTCATGCTGCCAGTACTACAACATCCTTGGAATTTCTAAACATTATAGATGACAATTCCCTAATTCAAAAAAAATTGCATCTAACATGGGGGTATTCTAATATTAGACACTAGATCTAACAGATAAAGACAAACTGATCACAGAACTAAAAATTAATATTAGCTTAGGTACATGTGAACATGACACCATCACATTTATAATGTGCAAAGAGACTAAAGTCCATACCAGTAATATATACCCTTGGTGCTTTAATAGGGCCAATTCATTATTAGCCAAATCAACTGGGAAGAAGAATTTAAGCAAAAAGAAAATCTGATTAATAATTAGGAATCATGTAAGAACACCTTAAGAGTTTCCCAAAAGTCACAATCGCACAAACTGAGGAAGAAGATTGCACTGGACGGAGAAAAAACACCTGATTTAGTTTAGCGGGGAACTGAAGACAGCTGAAAAAAAAATATAAGAAAGGGAAGAAAGGGCAAGTTGATAGTAATAAATATAAATCAAGTTAGGAATTGTAGAAAATTGATAAGGGAAGCCAAGGAACACACAAAGAGAAAACTATGGCCAGCAGAGTTAAGGAAAATAAGCAAGAGTTTTTTAAATATAGTAGGAATAAAAAGAACAATGACAATCATATTGATCCATTACTAGATGGAAACGGCAGAATTATCCATCATAATGCAGAAAAAGCAGAAGTTTTCAATAAATATTTCTGTTCTGCATCTGCGGGATATTATATAGTCTCATCATATGGTGATAACATTCTTTCCCTCCCACTAATATTTCTGGAAAGTTAGACATTTTAAAATCAGCAGATCCAGCTAACTTGTATCCAAGAGTTTTAAGAGAGCTGGACCATTATCAGGGCCGGCTCCAGGCCACAGCGCGCCAAGCGCGTGCTTGGGGCGGCATGCCGTGGGGCGCACTCTGCCGGTTGCCAGGAGGGTGGCAGGCGGCTCCGGTGGAGCTCCCGCAGGCGTGCCTGTGGAGGGTCTGCTGGTCCTGTGGCTCTGGTGGAGCATCCGCAGGCATGCCTGCGGGAGGTCCACCGGAGCCGTGGGACCACCGGACCCCCCGAAGGGAAGCTTGTGGGAGGTCCACCAGAACCGCAGGACCGGCGAGCGGCAGAGTGCCCCCTGCGGCGTGCCGAAGTGCTTGGGGCAGCGAAATTGCTAGAGCTGGCCCTGACCATTATTGTTGATTTTCAGTAAGTCTGGGAGCACAGAGGAAGTTCCAGAAAACTGTAAAAAAAAATCTAATGTTGTGCCAAATTTTTAAAAAGGATAAACAAGATAACCTGGTTAATTTTAGGCTTGTCAGCCTGACGTCAATCCAGGATAATGGAACAGTTTATACAGGGACAAGATTAACAAAGAACTAAAGGAGGATAATGTAATTAATGCAAATCAACATGGGTTTATGGAAAACAGATCATGTGAGACTATCTTGAGATTTTTTTTGATGAGATTACAGATTTGGCTGATAAAGATAATAATGTTGTTGTAACATCCTTAGACTTCTGTAAGGCATTTGACTTGGTACTGCACAATATTTTGATTAAAAAACTAGAATTATCTAAAAGTAACATCGCACACACTAAATCAATTAAATACTGGCTGAATGATCAGTCTCAGAATGTAACTGTATATGTATATTTAACATTATTATTAAACACTCTGAAGAAAAAATAATCACTGAAAGTTTTCAGATGACCAAAAAATCATGGGAAAGGTAATAATGAAGAGGACAGATTACTAATTCAGAGTAATCTGGATTCTTGGTAAACTGGGCACAAGCAAACTATGTATTTTAATACAGCTAAATGTAAATGTATACATCTTGGAACAAAGAATGTAGCCCAGGAGGGGGAGTGGGTAGGTCCCGGGAAGCAATGGCTCTGAGAAAGATTGGAGATCATAGTGGATAATCAACTGAACATGAATACACAGTGTGTGACACTGTGGCCAAAAGAGCTACTGAGATCCTAGGATGTATGAACAGGGGAATCTCAAGTAGGAGTAGAGAGGTTATTTGACCACTATCTAGCACTCTAGCACTGTGCAATCCACTGGAATATTGCTTCGAGTTCTGGTGCCCACAATTCAAGAAGGATGTTGATAAATTGGAGAGGGTTCAGAGAAGAGCAACAAGAATAATTAAAGGGTTAGAAAACATGCCTTAGAGGAGGGGTCTCAACAAAAATTTTGGTGGCCTCAGAGTGTGGCCACCAACTCTTGCTGGTGGCCGCTCTGACAATTTTTCCTAAAATACTTAATTAGCATTAGGAAAAACAAATAAACATGCAAATATACAGGTTCAAATCAATGTAATTTATTTATGTAGGGTTTTTGGCAGGCATAATGATAAACATAATTTACAGTTGTCTCTATTCTTTACTTGATCTAAACAGAATAAAAACGCTAATAAGGTGCTTTGCATGTTCTTGTCTTTTGTTGTTGTTTTTGTGTGTGCACTTTTTTGGATTTTTTTTTTAATTTGCTAGCTAGTAAGTCTGCTTCTGTGAAAAGTGATGTTGAATGGTCTCTGACTCACAGCTGAGAGGGAGAGGACCAGGGATGTTCATTATGGCTCGCTTCCCAGCATGGGAAGAGGGAGAAAGAGAAGCTGAGGATGGCGTAGCAGGCAGCCACCTCTACAAATCAGAGTTTAAGGTAAACTTGCACGAATATGGGAATGACTAGATTTTAACCAATTTGATTTGGGGTCAAGAGAAGTGACTTGAGCTTATTTGGATTGGAAATACAGAATTTATTTATATATATTTTCTGATGGGGACTAACTGATTAATGTCTTAATTGGAATGAAGGGCTAGCGCTAATTAGAATAATGAATTTGTGATGGAGAAAGTGTTAGGGGATAGGAAAAGAGGAGAAAAGAAAGCATTGTTGTAGAAAGACAAGAAAGAGTGGTTGAAAGAAAAAGTAGCACCAGAATGAGTGGTGGTGATGGCACCAATGCGTCTGCACCTAGACAGCGAGTGAAAGAGATGGAATGAAGTGAGACAAGTAAGACTAAATGGAGTGAGTGAATGAGAAGAGTGGGATAATGAGAAGGTAGTGACTGATAAGAGAGAGGTTGGAGAAAGGGGGAGTAAGGTTAGAGAGGAGAAACAAATTAAGGTGGAAGTGTGAATATGGAGAATGGAAGTAGGAATGAAGTTTCAGAGGAGAGGAGGTGTGATCATATTTATTTCCTCCACAGATAGCATTTATTTAATCATAAGTGTGGGGGCTGGGAGCATGTCCATTTCTGGACATGGAGATATTCACTAGTGGTTTTGCTCTTTGGCAAGAAAGCAGTGTCTCCTCAAGAATTTATCTTGCTTCCTCTGAAAACTGATAGCACTGATCTTGATCTTAATGTCAAGTCTTAACAATTCTATTTGTGGGTACTAAGGTATTGTCTGATTAATCAAATGCAAAAGTTGTTAGGTGGAGGGGAGTTCATCCCAATGACCTTCCTTTGAGAATCAATGCAGCTGTTTGTTGATCTCTCAGCTGCATGAGTCAGCCAGTGATGGAGTTAGGAGACTTGACCTTCCTAGGCTTTGGCAGTCATGTGTGACACAGACGGCTATGTATCATTTTTGTTGACCCGAGCCAATGGTGACTATTAATGAGATGTATAGTTAATCAGCCATTTGACTAGCGAGGCTATCTACAGTACTCTTTTTACTTGAAAAACAGAATATACATTTAAAATAATCTAGCAGGTCAACTCCCATCATCATTATTGTACTTTAAAAATATATATCTTCATGATCATTAGAAAATTGAGATAAAATCACACAGAGTTCATGAATAATGTGTGGAGTTTTTCTCATGAGCTTTCAAACTATTATTCCATGACTTTACATGGAAATAATTAACTTGCAGTGCTCTAGGTTATTATTTAAAAGTATCTGTGTGAATTTAGCTCTCATGAAAGAGCCTTAATTGAGAGCCCTGAAGATTTTCACAGAAGAGATACAGTGAAGGCAATGCCAGTGCACACTTGTCCACGTGGGATGTAAGTTGGGTACTGTGACTCAGCCCCACCTAAGAATATCCATCAATGCTTACTTAGAGCCTGATCTGTCACTCAGTGAAGTCAATAGCAAACCTCACGCTAACTTGAGGGTGCGGGGTTAGAATAATAAAACCATGGAGTTAGATGGGTCTTGTAGTCTAATCCCCTGCCAAGATGTAGGATTTGTGGTGTCTAAACATCCAAGACAGATGGCTATCCAGCTTCTAATGGTCTTACTCTTCACTCCCCTGCTAGGGCAGCCAACAAGTTTATTTTTTTCTGTGAATCTTGGTGATGATTTGTGTAATACTGACACTCGTACATATGGATTTGCATCAACACTAAGAACTCATTTTACACAGTGACCAAAATGGTTTAGATGAAAGACATTAAAAAATTATGAAAGTTTTCCCTGTTGTTCAACTAACTCAAAAACAAGTACAAGTGGGGGGTGCTTAATTTTCCAGTACATCATTAAAGGCAGGTATAAATATACAGCACATGAAAAGATGGGAGTTGCCTTACCAAGTGTGGGGGGCAGTGCAAATGAGGCCAATTCAATCAGGATGGATGTGGCCCATTCCCAACGATTCACAAAAAGGGGTGAATATCAACAGAGGGAAAATTACTTTTTGTAGTGCTAACGAGGCCAATCCAAATACATTTGTTAGTCTCTAAGATGCCACAAAGACTCCTTGTTGTTTTTGCTGATACAGACTAACAGGGCTACCCGTCTGAAACCTGTTACCCTGTTTATAGTTTATAAAGTGATAGATGAAATAAAAAACAGTTCTGAACCAGACTTAAAAATGACATCTCTAATCCGTCTCCTTAGGCAAAGGAAAATGGAAAACTCATATAACTGCATTCATCATAAGCAAATCCTAATGTTTCAGGGCCCCCGTGAAAAAACAAAACAGTTACCTTTCCCGTAACTGGTGTTCTTTGAGATGCATTGCTCATGTCTATTCCACAGTAGGTGTGCGTGCTCGACATGCACACTGGTGCCGGACGTTTTTCCCCTAGGGGTACCTGTAGCGGGGGAGCACCCCCCATGACCTGTAGAGTGGCCCTAACAATAGGTGGTGGGGAAACATTCACCCGCTCGTAACAGGAGCGGATGCACGAAGTGATCCAGTTGGACAGCTGCTGAGTGGGAGCGTGTGGAGGTGGCATCCTCATTAGTCGCATGAGGTTTGGGGCAAAGGACTGGTAGAAAAATGTCCTGACCCATGTGGTAAGCAGAGACCACCTTTGGGAGGAAGGCAGGGTGTGGGTGGAGCTGGAATTTGTGCTTATGAAACACAGTATACGGCGGCTCGGAGGTCAGGGCCCTGAGCTCCAAGACCCGCCTGGCCAATGTGATAGCGATCAGGAAGGCTACCTTCCATGAGAGGTGAGACCAGGAACATGTGGCCAGTGGCTCAAACGGGGGCTCGGCCTTCTTAGAGATGGGAGCCTGGCCTGTAGATGGGCAACTGAAGCAGAGGTCAGGCTAGCGTATGACATGCTGCTGCCTCCGGACTGGGAGTGGCAGTGGTGCTGGGATCTGCATCAGCCACGGGACCATGACCTCGAGGCGGGAGAACAGCACCGACGGTAGTGGCTACTCCGCGAGCAGTCTTGACAGGTGGACCCATGACGGCGAGGAGCTGGCGATCGATGCCTGGAGTTACGGTGCCTTGGCGGAGACTCTGAGTGGGATTCTGAGCAGGAACAGCATCAATGGTCATGCAACGACCAACTGCAGTACCACCTTCGAGACAAGGACCATTGGCAACATCTGCCACAGTCCTGTCTGTGTTCACTCCGTGAAGATCAGCGGAGCCAGGAGTCCCAACCAGATGGCACCCATCCAGACAGTCTAGCTGGTGTCAAGGGCGATCCACATGGACTGAGCCCTGAATGGTCACTGGGAGGTGAATGGTGTCGGGAATGTTCCCTCAACTGAGACTGGTACCAGGCGTGCGGCAACTGCGGCGATCCCAGCGGTGGCTAGCCTCTGGAATGTCAGGCCAACATCAGCAGCACTCCTGGCACTGGCATGGACACGACATCCTTAGCCACCTGGAGGGCTTTGGGTGTAGATGGCATCCGGACATCCAGAGAGGCCTGCTCTGAAGGGGCTGGGCTTCTTTGCTCCGCACGAGTTGGAGACCTAGGGCCTGATGGGGATTGAGGACTAGCCAACATGGGCCTAGTCTCTGTCCCAGACTTCCCTCGGTGCCATTGCGAAGAGGAAGTCTTTCCGATCCTCTTGACATGCCCCGTGGAAGGGGAGCGGTGCTGATTAGTCAAAGGTACCGGAAGGTCTCTGCATACTGATGCCATGGTGCTAGGTACCGGATCGGAGCGGTGTGCCAGGATCGGGGTCAGCACTGACTCCATCAGGATGGCCTAGAGTCTAATGTCCCTTTCTTTTTTAGTCCAGGGCTTGAACAACTTGCAGATCTTACACCTTTCGCTGATATGGGTTTCTCTCAAGCAGCACAGACAGTCTGTGAGAGGGTCACTCCTTGGCATAGAATGCTGACACGAGCCGCAGGACTTAAATCCAGGGCATGCCTGGCTCACTAACTAAACTTTACTGAAAACTAAACTGACTACAGGTACTACGGAATGAACAGTTCTGGGGACAAGCTGCAGCAAGGCTGGAGCTGAGCAGTTCCAACATACCTTCACTAGTGGCAAGAAGGAACTGAGGGTCGAGGGAGCGCACAGCTCCCCTTATACCACTCCAGGCAGGTGTCACTCCAAGGGTCGCAGGGGTCCTCCCCACTATGAGTACTGCTAGAGGAAAAACTTCCAGCACCGGTGCACATGACAAGCATGCACACCTACTGTGGAATACACATGAGCAATCACTCAAAAAAAAAACAAAAAAACCAACCTTTTATCTTCAACATTTAAAAAAATGAATAAAAAGATTTCCTGGTAATATAACGCCAAGGAAAGAAGTTTAATTTATTCAAACCATTTCCTTAAACTTGGAAATTGCTTTTAAAGTTGGTATTGTTCACAAATGTTTTGAAAACCATCTAATTTATTTCAGCTGGTTGGTTGTGAATGCTTCACAGAAACATGAAAATATTCATTAACAATAATATACAACTGATCAAAAGAGCTCTGGAAAGCCTAAGAGTGCCCTGGATTGAGCTTCACTGCCTAGGATATGACAGAACTTCACCACTGTGACGGAAAGGACTCAGCACAAAACTTGGGAATCGTTGACCCAATAGTTCTTTCCCTGTACTTATTTCTACAGGCCAAATCCTGAAGCTTTGGGACAGTCCTTACTCAGACAAATTCCTGATGATGGCAACAAGCCTGTTTCTCCTCCCATTTATGCACTGTAAATTTACATGATGTTAATGGAGTTATATAGGTATAAAATAGGTGTAAATGAATAGCAAACTAGCCCACAGGGAATACATATTTCTTTTTCATCCTTTTTTACATTAATTACTAAATTTTTAATATTTTTTTCATAGCACTTTTAAGGCCAAACCCCCCAAACCAAAATCAATCACCATCAACAAACAGGAGGGATAGCTCAGTGGTTTGAGCATTGGCCTGCTAAATCCAGGGTTGTGAGCTCAGTCCTTGAGGGAGCCACTTCAGAATCTGGGGCAAAATCAGTACTTGGTCCTGCTAGTGAAGGCAGGGGGGCTGGACTTGATGACCTTTCAGGGTCCCTTCCAGTTCCATGAGATAGGTATATCTCCCCATTCATTAACAATGTTCTCTCTACAAGATGTATAGTTCTAATATTTTCTTTTTAAACCATACCTGCTTGTTTAAAAAGGAGACACCAAAGGTCCAGCCAATTTAAAAGGATGTGTGGTTTGGGTTTTTTAGAGGGAGGTGAGGCACATTGAATACTGCTATCCTAAAATGTTAGCAGATAGACAGCAGCAAGAAGAGCCTAAAAAAGGAATAAATATTTTAATTACCTTACAGCCAAGTTCTATGCTCATTTACATCCTGTGAAAATCTACTGACTTCAGTGATGTTTCTCAAGGAATACGTCAGAACAGAATTTGGCCTTTTCACAGCACAGTGTTGTGCCTTAATGGTCATAGTTATATCAGCACACCAAAAACCATGCTAATCTGTTAGTTCCTTCATTTTCCATAAGAATCATGTAGCTATCTCCTTTTTTTCCCCAAATAGCTTGGACTTCATCATCATCTATCATTTTATCAAATGTACTATGCTGCTTGAGTGGTCTTCTGATAGCCTAGTCACTAAGGGATACAAATGCTTTTAACCACATTTGGAACCTGTTCCCAAGTTAATTTTTTATTTACCCATGACTCTTTTTGAATCCTTTATTTTTAAATCAAATACAAAGAGACTATGCAATGAAGAAAGCAGTAACTTCACTTTGTTACTTTAGAGTTCTGTGCAGCAGTCTTAACAGTGTTTCTGGGGTAAGAACACTGAAATATCCAGACTTGGCAGTAACTCCAAGACAAGGGAAAGAAGGCAGCCATACTAAAAGTGAGAGCAGTTATCTGTCCATTACTGGTCCCTGGGTCTTACATAAAAAACACAGAGCAGACCTTACTACTCTTCAGATAGGGTACCTTACTATAAGTGCTGTATACAAACCTAAGTATCTTATGATCTCAAGTTGAGCAATCAGGTGAAGAGATAGACATATACAGAACAAAAACAGTTCTAAAAATATCTAATTCATAATAAGGAATCTGTGTAAAGCTTCATCTTTTTGAATATCATTTTCAAACAATGCACTCAAGGTTTATATCAACATAAAATACTAACCAATAAATGTCCCAAAAAACTACAGATTTTTTTTTGACAATTATAGGTTCAGTAAATACAGTCCCTGACTATTGGTGCCACTGAACTTCTCAAGCTTTTTTGGCCTACTGAAAATTCAGACCAAAAAAAAAAAAAGTCTTTGCTTGTTAAATATGGAGATATACCTATCTCATACAACTGGAAGGGACACCCTGAAAGGTCATCAAGTCCAGCCCCTTGGCTTCACTAGCAGGACGAAGTGGGAGCCTTGGGGGAAGGAGTGAAGTGGGGGCAGAGCCTTGGGCTGAGCCAGGAGGTTTGAGGGTCTGTGGAAAAAATGTAAATCAAAATGGAAGTTCTTGGGTTGCTAAAGTTTGAGAACTGCTGAAATAGTGGGTTTCAGAGTAAATGTTGTAATATTCTCTTCTAGATGTGTAGAAGTTCTGCATGTTACATTATAGCCGATATAGTATTACACTGTGACAGTGTATTAAAGCTTCATACATATGTATAAAGGGTGTCTGCATACCCTAGATCAATGTTTCTCAAATGTGGCCACAGTGGCTGCATGCAGCTACCAGGGCCTTTTCTTATGCCCACAACCCCCTGGACTGCAATGGAAAGGGGAGGGCAAAGTAGCTCTCCCTTCTCCTCCCTGTTGCTCCTGGATGCACCACCTTGGTGTTGGTTGCTGGTGCCACCAGTAGGGATTGGGCCCTGCCCCCTTCTGGAGTCACCTGGGGCACAGCACAGTAGGAGCAGGCAGCCATTGAGTTCCCCACTTTCCCTGGAGCAGCGGGGCTCAGGCTTTGGACTTCAGCCCTGGGGTGGCAGGGCAGCAGGCTCTGGCCACAGGGCTTCAGGTTCTGTCCCTGGCTCCTGTCCTCCAGCTGCAAGGCTTTGGGCTCTGGCAACAGGGCTTCACATTCCAACCCCCTGCTGCAGCCGCCAGCCTTCCACCCCCATCCCCCCAGACTACCACAGCCTCCCCTACCCTCTCTCCAGGGCTTAATTTGTCCCCAAGCTTGCCAGGGCCGAGTAAGTCTGCTGTGCAAAGTGATACTTATATGTTTGTATATATCACTTTTCACAACAGACTTACTAGCTAGCAATAAAGAAATGACAATGACCTGGACATGCATATGTGCATATTTATTTGGTTTTCCTAAAGCTAATTAAGTATTTTAGGAAAAAGTGTGAGAGCAGCCACCAGCAAGAGTTGGTGGCCACATTCTGAGGCCACCAAGAAATTTGTCCTGAGAACCCCTGCCCTAGATATTATAACTGTTATATGGTCCGTGTATGCTGTGTGTTCTGTGTAGTCTGTCTTATTTTACTGTACCACTTTAATTTATAATTTCTAAATAAGTGTTTTACTATGTCTTATGTATTGTAATGTATTCCTTGTTGCTTTATTGAATGTACTGTAACTCATTATTTTCTTTAAAACAAACGATCCTTTGTTTTCGAAGAATTACTGCTTGAATATCAATCCTTAGAGCGGAGAGCTGTGTCTGTGTCCTTCCGTGGGTTAGCAGAATTAATCTGCTCTGGGGAGTACCCTGTGGGTCAGAGATAAACTCCCTGGCAGTTCCTCTAGGGCGAGCCACCCCTTGCTATCCATTTGGATGGAGTAAATTGACAATCAAATTATGGTTATAGGCAAGCTAGTATCGTGGGTGCCTTGGGTCCAGATTTTTGGATAAACACATGGACAGAATGTATCTTTTCATTAGCCTAAAGTCACAGGAGTGACATATAGGTAATGGTAGAATTTCCCATTTCCAATCTTTTCCTACATATAACTATTGACATTAAAAATGACCCATATATAATTAACAGTTCTTTGTATATCTTGTTTTACACATTATGATGCTAATTCAACTCAGTGAAGCAGCTGTTTAATTTTATGAAACAAAATAATCCACATACTAGGTGATTTCTAATTTATAGCAAAATTACAGAACATTTTGCTATGGCGTGCTCTACTGATACATTATCAATCATCATCATTATTATTCATAGTCAATTCACTATCATAATTTCAGAGCACAGAATGCATTAAAACCAGTCCCTGCCTGAAAGATCTTACTGTTTAAGATGTGACACCTGCAACTGGATACACGTGGGCAAATACTCATGTCTGTGGAACTGAAGTTTATTTGTAAAAGTTTGTAAACTGTGCATTATCCAGATCACCAACTAATCCAGACATCCTCAAGCTTTTCCATGTTGTGGACCAATGAAGAAAGTGAAGAGACAAGAACATGAGCTCATCTGGTGTGGGCACAATGGGAAAAGGTGAGTTTTCAGAAGTGAATTAAAAAGAAGGAAATGGCTTGGCAAACCAGAGTAGGAAGGCTTTTTTCATGTGAAAAAGGCATCTTGCCCACTGGGGCAAGTTTCAACAAAATAAAGACAACTCTAATGGATGATGAACCGCCCATGAAGAAAAGGAAAGAACTGTTTAACTTCACTGTCCTTCCAGCAATGATATACGGAGAAGAAAGCTGGTCAACGACAAAAGCAGCAGAAGAAAAATTCACTGTCACTCAGAGAGCAATGGAAAGGCAAATGTATAAGATATTGCTCTGTGATCACATACTGAATAAGGAGATCAGAAGGTGTACAGAGGTGACCGATGTAGTGCAAGAAATGTACAATGCAAAGCAAAGATGGGCGGGTCATGTAGTCCGCAGGCAAGACAATAGGTGGACAACCCGCATCAGTGACTGGATCCCAAAAGACCACAAGCGACTGCAGGGCAGATCGAAAACATGCTGGGCCAATCCCATGACAAAACTCTTTGGCCAGAAATGGAAAGAACGTGCTCGCAACAAAATAGAATGATGTAGAGTTGACTTGTGTTCATGGAGGGATGGACAAGGACAAGCTAAACAAAGGTGAAAAAGGCATTGAGATGATGGTGGAGAAAACTGATATGAGGTGCACAAACGCTCATGTCATTGACAGAGCAGAGAAGTGGGGGTAACATAAGAGATCAGATTGGCAAATTCCTTGCAGGTCAAAGAGCCTCTCATTTCCAGGCTGGCACAAGATCTGCCTCAATTACTGCTGCATATCTCACTACCAAGACAAATAGAAATGTCAATAACGTTTCCTTTATCTACTGGGAAGTGTGAAGGTATAAGGGATAGCATTCCTCTGAAGTCAGAGGCCTGCAGCTGCTGACTAGCTGATTACTCCCCCTCTGCGCCAAGAAAGACCCAGAACTTAATTTGCTGACCCTTACGAAACAGGGCAGCAGGCAGGAGGTAACACTCCTCAGAAAGCTGACGGGCCGAGGCAGTGTTCTCAATCATAGAATATCAGGGTTGGAAGGGACCTCAGGAGGTCATCTAGTCCAATCCCCTGCTCAAAGCAGGACCAATCCCCAACTAAATCATCCCAGCCAGGGCTTCGTCAAGCCTGACCTTAAAAACCTCTAAGGAAGGAGATTCCACCACCTCCGTAGGTAACCCATTCCAGTGCTTCACCATCCTCCTAGTGAAAAAGTTTTTCCTAATATCCAACCTAACCCTTCCCTACTGCAACTTGAGACCATTAGTCTTTGTTCTGTTATCTGGTACCACTGAGAATAATGTAGATGGACTGCTACTGGAGCTACTGCAGAGAGGCATTGCTCCAGAAGCCAAATGGACAGAAGGAAGATTGTGTGGATCTTTTATTGCTGAGGATGTGAGGTAAGAGTCAGGAAATTTTGGATACTGGAGTTAGTGGCATAAAGGATAGACTTGGGGAAGGGACTACTCAGCCGGCATGTACTTTGAGAAAAAATCTGCAAGGTTTTGTTTGTTAAGGAGGCTTAAATAAAACAACTAATGCTGCTGGAAACCGCTTCCCTGGATTCCTTGAGAAAGGTCAGACAGAATTAGCCCAGGGAGTGAGGTCACTCAGTAACATCAAAGCCAGATCTGATAGGAGGAGGTTGCTATAAGATAAGCCCTTATCCTTTTGAAGGAAGTAAAAAAGAATAGGTGTGAAGCATATACACAGAGACGCTGCAGCCAGGCAAGGGTCTGATTTCAAATCCATATTTTATCTGCAGCTCATCAAGTATTATTTACAAACAATACAAACTTGAAAGAGAAATACAGAATTAATTAGAATTTATCATCAGTAATATGGAGGAAAGTTCTTGACCTAATACTTAAATAATCTGCTTCATATCCATGTCATTTATTGCAGCAGAGATAGATATCTCTGACAGGTATTTGTAGCAGGTTACAAGAAAATGGGCTTCAATTTCAGGTGACTATTGTGACAGGTTTATAGTTTTATATTCTCTGGATTATCCATTTTAATAAAAAGAACACTACTAGGAGGCTTTTTTTAAATTAAAAAATTCTTATTTAAACCAGACATAAAAGACTTCTGATTTTTCTATAGAATACTTAATTCAATAGGATTCAAAGGTCTACTACCAAATTCTTAATGAATATGCTGATGGTACATTAAAAGGACACCATTGTAATTATCATAGAGACTTTGGATTAGGAATCAAAATTACTCATGGTGGTGTAAAGAGGGAATCATTATGTAATGAGCCTCATCAGCAAAAGCACATTGATAGCACTTGGGGAGCCAGGCATGCAAGCCAGCAGCATCTGTCCATACAATTTTTAGCAACAAGTGTTTACAGTTACTTTAAAAGTCTCTGGTATTTTTTCATACGATGTAATAGCTGGTTGGCAACAGCTGTTGCGTGGTGTCAGAACAAAACTTGAAGTAAGAAAAGATTAGAACGAAGCAGGAAAAAACAGACCAAATAAGCCTCCAGGAAAATTACTGTTTGAAGAACAAATGGAGAAAGTGGAAGTAAGGATTTGAGCTATATAGCAATGCATGTGGTGCAGAAAAAAAAAAGGATGAATGGCTGCAAACAGCATTATTTCTTCATGTGGCAGGTGAACAAACAAGAGGTATTTAAAACTTTTCAATTTGATGATGCACCAGATAAAGAAAAAATACAGGTCTTAAAGAATAAGTTTGAGACATGCTGTCCACCATGAAGAAATATCATGTATAAGAGGCACAAATTTTTCACCAGAATTCAGACAGATAGGGAGAGTACAAATCAATATGTAACTGATTTAAAACTGACAGCACAATTTTATGAATATGGAGAACTGTGTGAATTTCTCTTAAAAGGCCTCTTGTATATGGTATTGTGTCAGACTCAGCGTAAGCTAGGTTACTGAAGAAGAATAACCCTTGAACATGCTGTGGACATATGTCAGGCAGATGAGATGACTGCAAAACAATGGAAAGCGCTGGTGTGATGTTATCTAATTAAAATGTGACCATAATGATCATTGTTGCACCCTCTGTTATATATTTGCAACAAGTATTGTAAAAAATGTGGCATGTAAGTTGTCTATGGCAAGGTTATAATTTGCTCAATATAATTATGTTCTTTGCATGCATATATCATTTTTGTAGTTGAAGTTATAAGTATTGGCTCTATATCTGTATTTCAAAATGTTTGCTCCGGGGTAACGCCCACAAGATAATTAGCCAGCACATCTTGAAGGGACAATTCAAATTAAGTGGCTCAAAAAACATTTAACTCACAATGTAAGATACCCACTTACCCTGCAGCGACTTTCGTGTAAAAGTGCTGTTTCATAATCGCTTCCTACTATGTCCGAGTGGAATCGTGTGTGGACATGTGACTCGCCCATGCAACTCCAAACACTATCTTGTCACCTGTAATTTTCCACTAGTTGTGCTGAGGGATTTGTTTCCCTCCACATGGCAGAAGACATAAAAGGTCCTGGAAACCCCTCCATTTTGCCTCTTTCCTGCTCAAACCTCTGGACTATGGACTTATACTAATGGGAGCATTCTAACCAAGCGATTGATGTCCTTCCAATGATTTGGAAGCAGCTAGAGATTTGACTTAAGCCAGCAGTTTATTCCATCACTGCTACAAGTCTGAACCAAGAACTTTACAATTACTGTATGTATTTGATTCCTTAAACCAATTTTAACTTTCACCTTTCTTTCTTTCTCTTTCTTTCTTTATAAATAAACCTTTAGATTTTCGATACTAAAGGATTGGCATCAGCATGATTTTTGGGTAAGATCTGAGTTATAAATTAAACAATAAAAAAAATAAATTAATGGAGATATCTTATCTCCTAGAACTGGAAGGGACCTTGAAGGGTCATTGAGTCCAGCCCCCTGCCTTCATTAGCAAGACCAAGTACTGATTTTTGCCCCAGATCTCTAAGTGGCCCCCTCAACGACTGAGCTCACAACCCTGGGTTTAGCAAGCCAATGCTCAAACCACTGAGCTACCCCTCCCCCTGGTAAAGTTATATATTGACCTAGGTGAGTGGCTTGTCCTTTGGGATCAGAAGTACCTTTTATTTGATGAAACTGGTTGTAAAGAACCACTCATCTTTAAACCCAGTGTTTTTGGGGGTGAAACAAGGACTAGAATACTTAAGGAAACTGCTTGTATGACTTCTTGTTAACTTCTGTTTCACCACACTGATTTTCTTTTGTTGTTGGTTTGGTATATCTTACGGAAGAATAACCACTAGTTTTGGGGTATGTTTGCCCTATTTCTCAGCAGTTTGTCCTGAATTTGGTATTCTCAGTTGTGACCCACAAAGGCACAGTTACGGCTGCGTGAACCAGAAAACCTCATGCACACATTGCAATAAAAGTCTGTCTATAGTAAGCACCTAGACATACAGTCATGGACTACGGGGTATCCTACTACTAAAAACCTGTGAGCAAAAGAAGTGAACAAGAGCAGTCAGAGGCAACTAAGGGTTGTTATAAACGTGGCCAAGAGCCATGCCGTAAGGAATTATCCTGAGCATGGGCAAGAATACCAACGATGTGGCAAACAATCACTTTGCCAAAATGTGGAACTTTGGAAAGGAAAAGTCCCAGGGCAAATGGATGTTTACTCTCACAGAAGGAGATGAGCACTTGCAAGATCTGTTCCTCAGTATGCTGAGTACGAAACCTCCTAAGGAAAAGTGTTATGTGGATTTGCTCATTAACCATGAGTTTTCAAACTGATAATGGAACATAGGCCAATGTGATGCCTTTAAAGTTATACAACACTATAAAGGACCAAACCACTTCACAGCTCAAATATCCTGGAGATAACTTATTCAGGGGAAAGTTTGCAAGTGTGTGGTGAATGCAACTTGGACTGAGAATATCAGAGTAAGAAACCATTGCTGGGATTTTAGGTGGGCTTACAAGACTGTGACAAGCTTACACTTGGTGCAAAGAGTCAATATGTTAAAAGGAAGAACCAAAAGGTTACTGGGATATATTTAAAGAATACAACAATGGTTTAGGGTACTTGCCAGGTAAGCATACAATAAAAATGAACTCACAAGTACCACCTGTAATTCAAGCACCTCATAAATCTTCTGTGGTATTAAGGGACAAAGTTGAAAAAGAACTGTACTGAATGGAACAGTTGCAAGTAATGCAAGAACCTACAAAATGGGTCAATTCTATAGTAACTGTTGACAAATCAGGTCAAAATCAAAGAAAAATATAGTTCCAAGAGATATTAAGGAAGTCATACAAAGGGAACATTTTCAATTGCTTACAATAGAAGAAATCACCAGCAAATTAGTGAAAATTGTAGCCTTTGCTGTTTTAGATGCCAGTATGGATTTTGGCAAAGCTGGATGACAAAAATTCTAGATATTATGTTCAACACACCATTTGGCAGACACAGGTTCACCTTTTGGCATCTGTTCAGCTCCGGAAGTGTACCAAAGAGTATTCCAACAAACTTTTGAAGGTCTGAAAGGTGTTGAACGTTAACTCGATGACATACTGACGCGGGGGAATACCAGATGAGAACATGATGAAAGACTCAAGAGAGTTCTAGATTTGTTTCAAGAAAGGAACCTTGAACAAGAGCAAATGTAAATTGGTCCTGACAGAGATAAAATATTTGGGGCCTCACTTGACAAAAAAAAGGTCTAAAACCTGACCACTCAATAAACTGCTGCAATGGCACAAACAAACCTGAACGGCTGAATTGTAAAGATTTCTTGGAATGACTACTTAACTTGGGAAATTTATCCTGCACAGGTCAAAATATCAACTCTATGAAGACACCTCATGGATGCCAATACATAAGGTAGCATAAGAATACCTGATAGAATTGCTTACCAGGGTACCCATGCTGAAGTACTTTAGTGTAGTAAACTGAGCAGTTACTGTGTCAGTGGATTCGAGTTCTACCAGATTTGGGACTGTATTGCTGCAAAAGCGAGTACTTGCTGTTCATGTCTCTAAAGCTGTGACAACTACACAACAGACCTATGCCCTAATAGAAGAAATGTTGAGAATAGTATTTGGTTGTACTTGATTTCATCACTTTATCTACAGGAAAAGAGTAGCTGTAAAACTGACCAAAAGCGTTGAGGTCATTTTCAGAAAATCTGTTTACTGTGCTCCACCAAAGATTCAAAGATAGTCGCTAACATTCTAGAAATATCAACTGGAATTTGGGTACAGATATGGGAAAGAGTTGGCAATTGCTGATGCTTTATCCAGAGTATGCATGTTGCATGGTGAAGGAGTATGTTCAGAAGAAGCTGATGTTGCAATATATCTCAATGTCTTATTTGCCTTTTTCAGAACAAATATTGAAGAAATTTCAAATAGCTTCAGGAAACAATGTTGTCCTGCAAACCTTAAGACAAACTATTTGGCAAACATGGCTAGACAAGAGACCTGAAGTATGAAAGGATATCCATACTTATTGGTCATATAGAGAGGAACTGAATGTGTAAATTGTGCTTGTTTTTAAAAGTGACAGAATCATAATACGGGAAAATCTCAACAACAATCCATCACTTTCACAGGCCTTGGGAGGTAGGTCAGTCCTTGTCCACAGACAACCTGCCAACCTTAAGCATATTCTCACCCGCAATCACACACTGCACCATAGTAACTTAACTCAGGAACCAATCCATGCAACAAACCTCGATGCCAACTCTGCCCACATATCTACACCAGCGACACCATCACAGGACCTAACCAGATCAGCCACATCACCACCTGTTCATTCACCTGCACATCCACCAATGTAATATATGCCATCATGTGCCAGCAATGCCCCTCTGCTATGTACATTGGCCAAACTAGACAGTCCCTATGTAAAAGGATAAATGGACACAAGTCAGATATTAGGAAAGGCAATATACAAAAACCTGTAGGAGAACACTTTAATCTCCCTAGACACACAATAGCAGATTTAAAGGTAGCCATCCTGCAGCAAAAAAAACTTTCAGGACCAGACTTCAAAGAGAAACTTCTGAGCTTCAGTTCATTTGCAAATTTGACACCATCAGCTCAGGATTAAACAAAGACTGTGAATGACAAGCCAACTGCAAAACCAGTTTCTCCTCCCTTGGTGTTCACATCTCATCTGCTAGAAGAGAGCCTCAACCTTCCTGATTGAGCTAACCTTGCTATCTCTAGCTGATTCTTGCCTGCATATTTATACCTGCCTCTGGAAATTTCCACTACATGCATCTGATGAAGTGGGTATTCACCCACAAAAGCTTATGCTCCAAGATGTCTGTTAGTCTACAAGGTGCCACAGGACTCTGTCACTTTTTACAGATCCAGACTAATACTAACTAAGTATCCCTCTGATACTTGTCTGTTGTTATTCTTGAGAGTCACCACGGATAAGACATATGTAAAAGGAGAACTCAAGATGTTGTCGACTGACCAAGCATGTATAATCAAATTGGGGATATGGTATAGTCTTGCATCATGTCAAATTCTCAGAAGTAAAACTCAAAAGGAAGCAATGGGATCACATGACATCCCAAACAGACATTGGCAGAAACTAGACATACACCTGTTTGAGTTTCAAGGTGTAGATTATCTTATTTTGGTAGATTATTACTTGAAATAATTAGTCTGTTTGCTTCAGGACACCACAAGTGTGTTTGCTATCAGACACTGTAAGTCTTTACTTGCGAGGTATGGGATACCTGAAGAACTCAGAGACAATGGACCACAATTTTATTCCAGAAACTTTAAAATTTTTGCAAAGCAATGAGACTTTGTTCACAAAACATCATGTCCTTTGTTCCCACAACTGAATGGTATGTCTGAGAGAACAGTTTAAACTGTAAAAATAACTCTAAAAATCTAGCTTGGATGATGCAGATCACTCTCTTAGCCTTTTGGACTAATACACCTAGAGAGTAAGGGAGATTTAGGATCTCCTTTTCAGCTCTTCATGGGAAATGTCTAAGGACAAAAATACTGACTTCATTAAAGTTGTTGCAACCCAAGCTGATACAAGGAGACACGTAAATTTATCTTAAAATTGAGATGAGGAAAGCAGAAACATTTATTTGAAAAAGGTGCAAAGTCTTTATCACCACTGGAAAAATGGAGAGACTGTTTGTATTCATCAAAAAGGAGCACAGGAATGAACACAGGTCTATAGAAGAAACAAAGGCTCTAATGAGCGCTAAAATAATTGTGCATAAAGTTCAAATTTAGTCTAATTGTATTTTTTTTAAAAAAAAGGGAGATGTCATGACAGTAGGAACCAAAATTCCACATAGTGTTGTATGTGGGAAATCATGTAGTGAGCCTTGTCCTATACCATAAAGTTTCTCCTCTCCTCTGTTGCCGTGTGCAATACCCTCACAAACATCAAGAAAAACCAGGGAAACTGACAATATACAAAAGGTTTCCAACAAAGTAAACATGCTGAAATAATTAAAATTGTACTTCTAACTGTCTGTTACAGCTATCCCCCTATTCCATTTTGTTTCTTACAGCTGTCCCCATACTCCATGTGTTCCCTCTGTGACCGCCCTCCGGGCGTTAAGTGTTTAACCAGGGCCACTCCCTTCTCAAGGAGAGGTGCCCCTTAAGTTGTTTACCAAGAGCCTGCCCTCTCAAAGGGTGGCCACTTCTGCTAAGTGGACCACTGCCCTGTTTCAAAGGGTTAGTACTGTTATTCACTATGTAAACCTGGACTTGGTGTAGGGTAGCAATGTCCCAGAGCTGCAAGACCCTATTTTTTTAAAGATCCTGGCTATGCTCCATAAGGCCTTAGTGCTTTGGATCACTATTTGCAAGGACTCGCTTCAGGCATGTCTCTGTGCTCACCGAGTTCGCATGCCTCCTCTCCTCCCCTGTATTAAGAGGAGCCAATTAAAGTACTGGTGGGTAAACGCCTGAGTTTGCCTTAAAACCAAGAGACATTTCTGGATCGACGCAGGAGAAGTCCTGTGCTTGCCAACCTGGGCTGATCGCTGGGGTCTTTGGGGGGCGCCCTCTCTCTGCTGTCTGTTGTTTTGTATGGCACCCCCTTTTTAAACTCCCTCCACGAGAACGAATTGTTGCTGAGAATGCTCCTGATATCGAGACTCAGTACCTAGCCGCTATGTTTCTTCCACTTCGTCTCTTGCTGACCTTAGGCTGGTTAAAAATCCCGTGAACTTATCTATACTTTTTTTTTATTTTAGCTGCTGCATGTCCTTGCCAGCACACCGACTCAAGCTAACCTGGCTGTGTCTTAAACCTTCTAAACCCGCAGCACTTTGCCGCGAAAAATAAGTTTGTGCCGCTGCTAAGCTCTGCCCTGTGGGCTTTTCCTCGGAGCATTTCTGCTTTTCAGCTATCCACGCTGCAGCCACCATCGCTTGGCTTCCTTGGGAAGCGATCCTGGGCTGCCAGCTTGCAGCCCGCCCCAACTGCTGCAAAGGTGCACCTTAGAAACAGGTTCTTAGTCAGATAAGTTGTAATTCATTTGCATAGCTGTGTTAAGTAGGTTAGAGAATTGTTTGTAGTTGCTCTGTAAGTTAGGTTTAAAAAATTGTTGCATTGTTGTTCTGTTACTTTGCAAGGTTGTGTGAATCTTGGTAAGTTAATCATAGATAAATTTGCTGTGTTCTTAAATTGTGGTAAGTCTGCTTCCCGCGGCCCCCCCCGAGCTCCCGCCAGTCACTGTTTAAAACTTGCAGCCTGGTCTGCGCTGTTCTCCCTGAGGTAACCTCATCTGGCTCCTGCGCACGGCCCTCTTCCCCCATGCCCAACCTCATCCCCTAACACTTGCCTTTCTCTCTCTCTCTCTTTTTTAATCCTTCCCCACACGTGTTCACCCCGCCCTACTGGCCTCCAAACTCAAATTGTACACAAAGTCAGCATAAAACCCCATGGGTACTTTTCTATCAACAACACTCACATTTACATTTATACCACTGTGAACACTTTTACCTAGAGTTGTTGGATATTAACACATCCCATAACTGTGTAGGTCTGGTTATATGCCTGCGTAACACACTCTTTACATAAGAAACTGTTATCTACCTGTTACAGTTTATATTCTTCAGTGTTAATTGGTTACCAACTGTACTGTACCCCACTGTATTGTACCCCACTATTGAAACCCCCTATACTATTTACTAAAAGAAACCCCTCCCCAATTGTCTACCTTAACAAACCCCATACCCCTCACTATTGAATTTTCCCTGTTTTTTGCATTTTCTTAATAAAGTTTATTTTGCACCCCACCAGTGCAGTAGTTGTCCCCCAAGATCCCCTACCTGCTGGCAGGGTCACTAACCATGATAAGCAGTTATTTTTCAGGCATAAGTGTGATATTTATTTTTTTTTGTGATAATGTTGCTTTAATGTCAGTGTATCATGCTGACAGTGTTTGCCTGAAAATCTCGCCCTGTTAGTAGGTAAGAAACTGCTGGAAAATGCAGCTGACTTATGCTGCAGATAGATGAATGATTAGCCAACCCAGACATAAAGGGAAAAATGGTTACTAACTTCTGTAATTGTTGTTCTTCAAGATGTGTTGCTCACCTCCATGCCATGTTAGCTGTATGTGCTTGCTACATGTGCTGGTGCTGGAAGTTTTCCCCTCAGTGGTACCCAGCGGGGATTGGCTCTGGCACCCTCTGAAGTGGTGCACATATGCACTGGTATAAGGGGTGCTGCTGATCCCCTCCTCTCAGTTTCTTCTTGCTGGAATTCCGACAGGGGCAGGATGTTGGGTCATGGAATGGACATGAGCAACACATTTCGAAAAACAACAGTTACGGAAGGTTAATAACTGTTGTTCTTCTTTGAGTGCTTGGTCATGTCCATTCCATTTAGGTGACTTCCAAGCAGTATCTCCAGAGGTGGGTAGGAGTTCACGGATGTGTTGATTGCAACACAAAGCCAGTGTCATCTCTGGTCTGCTGGGTGATGGCATAATGGTTCTTTAAGGTGTGCCCAGATGACCATGTTGTGGTCCTGTAGATATCCTGGATAGGGACTTGGGTCAAGAACGCTGCTGATGATGCATGAGCTTTTGTAGAATGTGATGCCACTATCGGTGAAAGCACAACCTGTGCCAGCTCATAGGAAGTATGGATGCAAGCAGTAATCCACAACAAAAGCCTGAGAAGAGACACTGAATCACCTTTCATCCTGTCAGTCACTGCAACAAAGAATTGAGCTGATCTGCGAAAGGGCTTAGTATGCTCTAAGCAGAAAGCCAAAGTCTTTCTGACATCCAGGGTGTGCAAATGCCTCTCCTCTTTAGACGTGTGAGGCTTTGGGCAGAACACCATGAGGAAAATATCCTGCTTAACATGGAAAGGTGACATCATCTTTGGCAGGAAGGCAGGGTGGGGACATAACTGAACCTTGTCTTGTAGAGTACTGGGGACTCCGACGTAAGGGCTTTAATCTCAGAAACTCGCCTCGCTGAAGTGATAGCCACAAGGAAAGAAACCTTCCACGACAGATGCGAAAGAGAACAGGAGACCAGAGGGTAAAGGGGAGGGCCAGTGAACCTAGAGAGAACTAGATTAAGGTCCCATTGGGGTACCATGTCCTGGTCCAGTGGAAAAAGCCTTTCAAAGCTCTTAAGAAACCTGATCATCATTTCATACACAAATACCGATCTGCCCTAGATGCAGGGATGGAAGGGTGAGATGGCCGCCAGGTGCACCTTGACTGAGGAGAAGGCGAGGCCCTGATGTTTCAAGTAAGTAGTCCAGAAGGGACTGCAGAGACGACTGAGTAGGGGAGATCCTCCACTCCAATGCCCAGCAGAAGAAGTGCTTCCACTTTGCCAAGTAAGTCGCTCTAGTGAAGGATTTTCTACTTTGCAATAGAGCATGCAGGACTAGACTGGAGCAGGCCTGCTCCTCTGGGTGCAGCCACACAGATTGCACTCTGTGAAGTGGAGAATGGCAAGGTTTGCTTGCTCTTTGAAGTTGCTGCAGTCTGAACCTCTTTCTAGTGGGGCCGGTGTACAGAGACCCATGGAACGTAGAGTAGCCTTAGAGTCCTTAAGCTCATGTAATCTCATGTCTGTTTGTTCTGCAAACAGGGCGAGGCCTTTGAAGGCGAGATCCTGGATTGATTGTTGAGCCTCCGTTGATAGCACAGAAGACATCAGCCATGATGCTCGCATCATCGACATGGCCATTGCGATGGACCTGGCAGCTGAGTCCGCCGCGTGGGAGGTGGCCTGAATGGAGGTCCTTGCGATGTTTCTCCCTTCATCTAAAATGGCCAGGAACTCTTGCCTGGAGTCCTCAGGCAGTGAGTCCACAAACTGTGCCAGACTACCACACACTGAAATCATACCTCCTGAGTAAGGCCTGATGGTTTGCCACTCGTAATTGGAGGCTGGCAGATGAATACATTTTTCTGCCAAATAAATCCAGCCTCTTGCCGCCCTTGTTTTTGGGAGTTGGGCCATTTTGCCCCTGCCTGTCCCTCTCCTTGGCTGCAAAGACTAAAGAGTTTGGGGCTGGGTGGGAATACAAGTATTCAAACCCTTTTGTGGGGACATAATACTTCTTCCTCTCTGCCCACTTGGAAATGGGAGGGAGAGGACAAGGTCTCCCATAAAGCTTTTTACCAGCTTTACTACCCCTTTGCGTACCGGGAGAGCCACCATAGATGGGGCTACCGTGGCCAGAATGTCAAATAAAGTGTCAGAGTGTTCTGCCAACTCCTCTGCTTCCAATCCCAGGTTTGCTGCCACCCTCTTTATCAGCTCCTGGTCTGCCTTGGAATCATCCTGTGGCACTGTCTGGGACAGTACTGCCACTGCGTCGTCAGGTGGGGACATGGAGGGAAGGGTGGGGGAGGGGCTGGCTCAACAACCTCCACATGGGCCAGCAGGTGCTTCTAGGCCCCTTGCTCAGACCCCCTTCTGATTCCAGGTAAGGGTGGGAGACTGTCACTGACCTCCTCTCTGATGCTCCTGACACTGATTCTCTGATGCCTGGGGGAACCCCTACGGGTTCCAAAAGTGCCATGGGCAGGCCATTGGCCCTGGGGTTCCAGCAACATCACTGGCAGTAAGAAGGAACTGAGGAGGGGCGTTGGGGATACTCCTTATACTAGTGCATATGTGCGCCACTCCAGAGGGCGCCAGAGCTGTTCCCCTATGAATTTACTGAGGGAAAAACTTCCAGCACAGTCCATGTGGCAAGCACACATGCCTAATATGGAATGGACATGAGCAAGCACTCGAAGAAGAAGTAGGAGTCAGTCTCTCTCTCTCACTCCTGCATGCTTCCCCCAGGGGGCTTTCAGCGTAATCTACAAATTTGTGGGAATCATCCTGTGAGCAGTCATGCTGGTGGAGAAGACTTGGGCTAGATTTTTTGGATTTCATGTTGAGCTCCTTTTGTGAATAAAACCAAACTCAGTTTTGAGCTGGTACAGACCACAAAGAAATTTTGGATTTAAGCCTCTATCATATTGTTAACAACTAGTCTAAAAGGCACATTTTTGGCCAAGATCCAGAAAAGAACTCAGGCACCTAAACAACAGAGATTACGTAAAGTACTGCACTTTAATTTCAATGGTTTTTGCTTGGAAATTCTTATCTTAGCAAGAGCATGACGCCATGGTGTGGCAGTTAATGTGCCAACAATTTCACCATGCAAGACATACAAATTGTACTTAGAAACTTTAAAAAACACATTTATTATATATGCATAGCTCATGCACAGTGGAATACCAATCCTGATTGAGTATTTGGGGTACTACTAATATATATATTATATATAAACAATACTATATATATATAGTTTCTCAGGCTATTCCTAGTGAGAAAGGTTTCTCATTTGTTGAGCTTTCAGACCTTTGGACTGAGCTAAAAGGATGCAAGTATTTTTTAATATGTGATCTGGTGGGCCATACATGCTAATCAAGGGACTACTCTTATCTGCTGATGATAGTTTCAAGGTTATATGTAAAAGATTTATACTAATTGTCACAGTTAAAGTTACTTCAAAAAAGTGATCTTTTTAACATCAGAGGTCATTTATATTCAGGAGATTACTTCTTCATACAGATTATCCATTCTTAGCTCTTGGATTCAGAACCAAATGCTGGTGGCGGCCATCTTGTTAAAAAGATTTATTCTTTTAATGCTGGCAGCATAGAAGGTCCATAATTAAAGCTATATGAAAATGGTGGGATTGTATGACAAAATTATCCACTAAGTTTTTGCTCTCAGATTTTCTTCAGGAAACGTTATGCACCTGAAATTTCACTTTTCCATTGAAGTTCTTCAAAATGGTTCTCTTCACAACACAAACATGCAAATTATGAATGTTCACATTGTGTGTGAATCATGGCAGACTTTGACCGATAATTATTCAACCATTTGTGTGTCTTCCAGGTCCTACACATTTCTGCTTGGCCAGCATATGTGATTTTGTCTCGTATGTCCATATCCCTGTTCTTCTCTGCTCCCACAATGATGCTACTTGACATGAGCGTCCTTCTTTCTTATTCCCATTTACATGCCTTTTTTTATTCTTCTCCAGACAGAGAATGACCTTCCAAATCATGTTTGCAAAGTCACCCACCTCATTATTCTCCTAAAATGTCATTTATTCAACAATGCCCTGAAATTCTGAGATCATAACAACCCATAAATTATTCTCTCCTCAAGACTGTCTAGAGTCTGCCCCCTCTCCTTTTTTTTTTTTTTTTACTGTAAACTCTTTGCATCAGTGCCTTTCTTTATTTTTGTGTCTTATAAGTGTGGAACACATTGCCACTAAGCAAATAAAATCCTAACACTGATTTTGAGTTAAAACCACCTTTGCTGGAAATTGTGTGCAATAGTATAAAAGGTATAATTGTTATCAGGGGACATGCTTCCTTGCAAAGCTCCCCCAAATGACCACACTCTGACTCTTAAAAAATGTAAGATTATTAAACAGTTCACTTTCTAGGCAGTAACATAAATGAGAGCATTCTAGCCTAGGGAACTGTGCTTGGCCTCTGCCAGGAGCACATACTAATCTTGTGTGAAGTAACAAAAGAACTGAGATCTTCCTTGATATCCTCTTGCAAAGCTATATGATGTTTTAGAAATCTGAAATAGTTACAAAGTTTGCAAGACAGTTCCTAGACATTAATGGCTGCAAGATTTCCTGAAGAGAGAACAACAAACATAAGCCAGCGTAAACCTTTGCCTGCACACACAGTTACTTGCTCTCTGATTTCCTTTCAGAGAACACTTTAAAAAGACAAGAGTAATATAAAACAACAACAACAACAACAAGCTAGCACTTCCCACTAACTGAGGGAATCAGAAAAATATAGAGAGTGCTAGGCTACTGCCTTTCAGAGTCTGAGAAACAGAGATGGAGGAATTAATGTTTTTTTCTGACTTTTCTTAATAACTAAAATCTTAGACAGCAATCCAAATAGTTGGAAAATCTGGGGCCTGATATTGCTCTCACTTACACAAGGGTAAATCAGGAGTAACTCAACTAAGTTAAAAGACTTAAGACTCTGTAAAATCCTATAAGATCAGAATGAGGCCCATGATCTTCAATTTGGACAACAATTGTGCCAAAACATGAACTTTTCTAATGAAACTCTCACATGGAAGCAGCTTGAGGTCATTCTGACGGGCTTTTCATTTTGGGGTTGAAAATGTCACACAATGCTACCCATAATATAAATTGGTCGATAGAGTGGAGTGACTTACACAAGCAAATCTGCTGCAGACTGCATGAAATTAACAATCTAAAGATTTAAAATAGATGGAGATAATGAAGCCATGTAGGTCAAGAGCAATGTGGCATTATCAGGCTGATATTTCACAAGAAACTTGCAAAAATGATTTACACTTACAGAATGAGAGAACCAGGATCATACTTTCTCCATTGGGTAAGTAAATAAGCCATTGCATTTGGTAAATTCAAAATTGGACACAGCAGAAACAGAATCTAGAGTCAGACAGTGCTGCAATTTATAACTAAAAAAGATTGGAAAAGCCATAGATTTTAAAATGTGGCTGAACTGATAGCCCTGTGGTAATTTAACAGTTTATGGGCTGAATGACAAGAGTGAGATTTCTTTTGATGAAAGGCACAATCCATATTTTTTTGGAACATATATAGCTCACATTCCATAACTGCTAACAGAAAGAAATAGCACCAGAGGCCCATCCTGTATATGGGTTTCCTCTCAAACACATGAGCGGCAGCCACTAATAATACTCTGCTGTTTTTCTATATCAAGTAATACATGGTATAATGTTCTTCCTTATCTGTTCAAAAATATTTCTTATCTATCTATGCAACAGTTGTGATAACACAGTTCGGTTCCAACCCATCTCTGTCCTTGTCTAGGACCCACCCTAAATATGCAGAATTTTGTTAAATGTGTGATATTTATTTTATTTTTCTCCTTCCTCACATAATGGGCTGCTGTCATAACTGCCTGTTTCTGGCTGCGAGTATAACCAAGGAAATATGTTCAAAGCAGCTAACTGCAATGCAGCTTTTAGAGCTGTAAAGACTGTAAACTCCTCTGTGACATGCTTATCCCTCCATTGGCCAATTGCCTAACAACTTGCTAATCTGCCTTACACTTTGCTTCCTGTAGGTAGCAGCACTGATATCTTGGAAGAAGAATGAATCACCTCTGCAGTGATAAAGCCTTCATTGCAGACTGGGAAACATATGATGCAATCAAATAATGATCTAAAACAGTGGTTTTCAACCTGTGGTTTGTGAACCTTTGGGGGTCCACAGACTATTTCTAAGATTTCCAAGGGGGTCCACACCTCCATTTGAAAATTGTTAGGGGTCCACAAATGAAAAAGGTTGAAAACCACTGATCTAAAATATCAGATGCATATGATACATTAAAAAGATGATTTCATCAAAAAAGAATATACCACCACTTAGGACTCGATTTTGCCAGATAGTGAGGACTCTGGCCTCAATCCATCAAAGAATTAAAGCGTGTGCTTAACTGAAGTCAATGGGGTTATTCATCTGCTAAAACCTTTACAAGATCAAGTCCTTGAGCACAAATGCAATTTGATACGCTGGTTGCAGAATCAGGCCTTAAACTTTTCTCCATTTATAATATTTGTCCCCATCTGTAAAATGTGGATTATAATAATTCTCTCCATCACAGCGGTGTAAGGAAGCTTAAAGTTTAACTGCTTTAAGACCAGAGAGGAAAGATGCTATGTGCATAGTGGCAATATTACTAGAGGTATAATCTGGAAAACAATCTGGAGCTGGCAAATCAATGGACTTTCCATTTCTAGTTCCTATTATTCATGTTTAGATAAATCGCCATGCCAAGTAAATTTTTAACTTTCATCTTCCACAAACTGAACAGGGTTCTGGAATAATTTCGAGATACAGGGAGCACAGGCACTGACTTATTTTTCCCAGGGGTGCTCTACCCCTACTCTGCCCCGGGGCCCCACTGCACCCTGCCCATTCCCCGAGGCCACGCCCCTGTCCTGCCTCTTCACCCCCTGTCCCATCCCCACTCCACCTCTTTCTGACCCCTCCCCCGAGTACCTTCTGCCAGCCGCTGAACAACTGATTGGCAGCCTGCCCAAAGGCCACCAAACAGCTGTGGCTGGTGGGTGCTGAGCACCCCCTATTTTTTCTCCATGGGTGCTTGAGCCCTGGAGCACCCATGGAGTCAGCAACTATGATGGGGAGCATTTTGCCTAATTAATTTTATAACCCTATTTAGAGCCCTATACGGCTGTGTAATGGGGTGCACTCACCTCTTGTGAGCACCCCCTTGGCTAAGTGTGTGTGCCTGCTCTTGCTCTCTCTCTCTGGAGTGTCTTAGGTGACTCAGCTCTCTGGCTGAATCACACACAGTCTCTGCGATGAAAGCAAAGGAAAACCTCTTCTGGGGTAAAGTCCAACAGGGGTCTTTTTCAGTGCCTCCTGTAATGTCTCACATCAGTGTCCTGGGGCTCCCTCCCTGGTGACACAGTCTTTGCCCTCTGAGCATCTTTCTGGCCACAACTCTCCAGCTGGGCTGCTGCAGTTCAGTTCCCTCCCTCTGGGAGTGCCTCAAAGTCCAGCTTCCTTTCCTAGTGGCTGGTGGGGGGAGGGGAGGATCTGGACCCACCCAATACTCTGAGTCCCAGCCAAGGGACCCTATAGCTAGCAGCCATCCACAATGTCCCTTTAAATAAACTGTGTTGCTGGTATAATTCCTTGAGCCACTTCCCCCATGGCTCCCGCACATTCTTCACCCTGATCTCAGGGCCTTGTGTTCGTGGAGTCCCAGCAGCCAGCCTGGAGCACCATTCACCCTCCTCCAGCTCTTGCAAGAAACTGTTCTCAGTCTGGCCCTGCAGCTCTTCTTATACTAGCCTGCTGAGCCCTAATTGGCTGCTTCCCACACAGCCACTCTAGGCAGCTCAGAGAACCTCTCTACCTCCCTTTTCTGGGGTGGGGTGTGGCAGGGCCACAAGGTCTCCAGCAGGGGTCCTCAGGATCTATTCCACCCCATCACAGGACACAATATTTCTATCCCTGGATGCAGATAGCCACTTTATATCAGTGGCTATCTGCAGAACTGTAGGGCTCTACCAGGAACCGCAGTGGTGAAAGCAGGAGCATGTCAGACCACTGCTTGCAGGAGCCAGTGGCCAGCCGTGGCAGCTCCTCTGGTGGGGCTGTACTACCCCCAGCCCTGCCCACTGGAGCAGTCACCAAGCTCACTGGCAGGACTCACTTCCATGCAGTGAGCCTGGTATCCATGCCAGTGGGCCTGGCTGGAGGCAGTACAGCCATGCCAGAGGAGCTGCCCAGGCTGGGCGTTGGCTCCTGCGAGCGGCGGCCCAACATGCTGCTGCTTTTGCCACTTCAGTTCCTTGGACAGCCCTGCAGCTCTGTGGATATCTGCATCTGTGGATATAAATTTTGTATCCGCATAGGGCTCTATCCTTATTTTACTAAAGCTCATCATTATTTCCAGAAAATTTACCATTAGAGATATGGGGACTTCAACAACAAAGAGAATGCCCTCTGTGCAAACAGGTTTTATGGGAATTTTCACCAGTTAATAAATGTGAATTCCAAAAGCTGTTCCTGAGCAATTTCAATACCAGTTACAAGGATAAGCAAACAAAACATCCTTGCCTGTATACAAGTTTATAGACAAAGACTTCAAACCATTATTAAAAGATTCTAGATGTGGTTTATGTATTATACAATTTAAAGCAAAAAGCAATGGAGTGGATATATAATAAAAAATCCCATTCTGTTGTATCAAAGGCACTGGAAACAGAAAATATTATAGTGGCTACTAGAATTATTGCATCTTTCAGTTCCAAACATATATATAAAACCCTTCTTAAAAACTGTCTATATCTTTGGTCACTAGAACAAAACCTGCCTGGCCAAGGCAAATCACTAACTTTACTTAAACTGGTAGTGATCAATTTAGTAAATCTGTTATAAGCAATAACGAGTGATGAAATAAGTTAATTGATTTTTATAGGATTATATGTAGAGATCAGAAGTGCCCTGTTAATTAAATACTATTCTTTTGGACAGAAAGCATTTAACACCAGCAGATTTTTTTTTTTTAACTTTAGTTAAGTAAGAAAGTAATATGCTTTTGTACCGTCTATGAAAGTTTCCCAGTTCACATCATTCACTGGGTTTTTTTGCACAATTACCTCATCCCTTTTTGTACTTGGTACTTTAATAAGCATAACAACATAATGTCTGGAATGAAAATGTGCCACTAGGAACATTTCATTAAAATGTTCTAATATTGGGAGAAATAACTTAGGAGTGATGGTAAATTCACAATACTGATAAAAGCTGAAACCACCTCCATCGTTATCCACCTAGTGAAATCATGACTCAGAACAGGTGAATTTTTATAAGCATATCAAACACTAAATCATATAGACAGAAACTACTGGGAGAGGCACAGGGAACTGAGCTTTGAATCTTGATGATCTCATGAAAAAAAGATTTTTACTTTACCAAGTTAAAAAAAATATATGTATTCAAGTTCTTGTACAGGAAGATACAGGCCCTGATTCCAGTTGCATTTGTATTGGTATATTTCAGTAGTTATGTCCATTTTATGCTGCTGTAGCCGCACTATCAGTAAAGTTGCTCATGATTAAGGCTATTTTTTAGTCACGGGTATTTTTAGTAAAAGTTGCGGGCAGTAAACAAAAATTCATAGCCCATGACCTGTCTAACTTTTACTACAGACCTGAGTGCTGGGAGGGCAGGTGGCGGCATGCGGCCTGTGACCCCCTCTGGTTCTTGAGGGGGTGGAGGCAGGCGGTTAGCATGCAACCCAGAAACCCCACTGGTCCGGGGGGGGGGGGTAGGGCCCCAGCAGGCTCCCTACCTGGCTCTGTGCCTCTCCCCCAACAACAGCTGAGTTTGGGTGTAGGACAGGGTAGGAGGTTGGGGCATGGAACAGGGTGAGGTGGGCTCTGGGTGGCGCTTACCTGGGGGCTCCCCGGAAGTGGTGACATCCCCCTTGCTCAGCTGCTAGGCGGAGGTGTAGCCAGGCAGCTCTGTGCATTGGCTTTGCATCTCCCATTGGCCAGGAACTGTGGCCAATGAGAGCTGTGGGGGCGGTGCCTGCAAGTGGAGGCAGTGCACAGAACTGCCTGGAAACGCCTCCAACCAGCAGCTGAGCAAAGGGGATGTCGCCGCTTCCAGGGAGCTCCCCGGTAAGCGACACTCAGAGCCCACCTCACCACATCCTGTGCCCCAAACCCCTGCCCCCTCCCAAACCCAAACTCTGCTGCTGCTGGCAGGGAGTGTGGTGGCCCAAGACTGCCCCAGCAGCAGCCAGTATGACTGGTGCAGGGGCTTCCTGAACTGCCCCTGAGGGAAGCCCCTGCACCAGTCATACTGGCTGCTGCAAAAGTCACAGAGGTCATGGAAAGTCATAGAATCCATGACTTCCATGACCTCTGTGACAAAATTGCAGCCTTACTCATGATGTATACCTGTGTATGACAGACCAGGATCATAAACAATTTATATTTATATGCTCAGTTGATATAAACCAATATAGTACCACTGAAATCAAACTATTCTGATTTACACCAGTTTAGGATTTGGTTCAAATTGTATTTTTCAAAGTTCAAAGCTTTGAAAAGTTAGATATTGTGCCATGGAGAGGTAAATGTCACACTGCAAGAGGATTTAACAATGTTACCTTTGTACCCATTTCCCTTTAGCAACAGCAAGCTTTATATTTACTAAACAAACTGCTTTATAATATTTAATGTAACCTGCAAGATAACAAATTTTAAAATAAGGAAATAATGTTACAAGGCATTTTCTTGGGATTAATGGACCAGCTGAATGGAGTAGCTGATGGCCTAAAGAATCCAGTTTAACCACTCAATAGCCAGGTGTCAACAGAAGCAGCTATTAAACATCAGTGATCTGACCTTGTACCCTTCTGCTTATTTAGCTCTTTAGGGCTTGTTTTCACCATGTGGCATAAGCACCAGAGGAGTGTAAACTGCAGAATGTCCTAAAGGGTTGCACTCTAACTGCCCCGTATAGACCCTGCTGACACACACTAAAAAGTTCCTAGCATGCATTAACATTGTACTGTTTGAAATGGCAGTACATCAGTGCATACCAGATACCTTTTAGAGTGCATCAGCTAGATCTACAGATGTTGAATAGCTTCTTCTGACACCTGACTATTGAGCAGTTAAACTGGATTATGTAGAGTATTCAGTATTCCAATAAGTAAGACACTAAGACATTCAATGAGACAGCATTTTTTCAAGTTCAGGCATGAGTACCAAGTGATAGTCCTGGAGAGAGATGTTCCTAGGTAGCTTGACTTTCTCCAGTGATGCATGTTTGACAGTGAGATAAATATCCACAAGAAGAAACATTTGGGCAGATTTGCAAACTAACAAACAAACAAAAATACCGACTAACAAACACCACAATTCCCCTTAATATGAATTTCTGATAATAGAGAAAGATAGCAAAAACTTAGAATTCCCAACTACCTTCCACACTAATTAAATCATAGCACATATACTTATGTAAGACTGAGTGTATGATGTCAGTTATTAAAATTACATTTCTTTGTGACTGAGAAAAAAATAAATGTTGGCTTCCTTCAGAGTAAAGGATGGAGAAAGCAGTTATTTACTATCTTGTCTGTGTTTAATGTTTCTCTTTAGCACTCTGAAAATCTAATTTCCTCTAAACAGGATCTGTGTTATCACCCATCACTTCCCTTTTGTGCTGGCTCCTTAGTGATATTGCTCAAAACAGGTTGGCCTGATAGGACAACTGTGGTGTGAGGCTACAGTATCTAACAGATGCTTGCACCCTAATCAGATACACACTAATCAAATAGTATGTGTTAAGATATACGAGTAACGTACAGCTCATTTTCTTCTGAATCCTCATCTTCTTACTTTCATGAAAGGCCTTCTTTATGTAATATTAAAAAAAATCTTGGGGTGCAGCTCCAGCACAGCCACTATTATTCTCAGTGTGGGGTCAAATAGTTAAAGGGACTGTCACCAGATGTGTAAATCTGCACCATCAGTTCTGTATGCAGAGTTGGTGGAAGACAGACAAATATCAGCATTTCAATTTCTCATTATTCTATATGGAGTTGCAAGACCAAGTCAGCTGGTTAAACATTGAAATTCAAATATTTATGCCATCAAATCATTTTAATTGTACAAACAAAATTTAGACATTTGAAAGCTGTAAAAGCATAAAATGCAGGTGATCCAAACCAATTCAAATTAGCATCAATAGGCTTGCAAGTTCCACAGCAAACTAAGTCTATGAAAAGGATTTCCAGAAGAAGGAATTTATATCATCACTCTAAAAATGTATGACACAAACTTGTGGTACAATACGTTGCACCAGTTTGCTTCCCACTAGCAATACATACTATTCAATGCTTTCTTGTTCTTATAGTAACCTTCTCCAAGAAGCTGCAAAAGCAATACAAAATGGTGTAGGGCTGACCTGCTGCAAATTCAAACTGGTATTTTTAAACGGTTTATTGATATGAGCTGTGGGGTCCATGTTAGTGCAGACACTGTCTGGAACCTAGGAGCAAACTCCAGTTTTCCCTCCTGAGTGGGCTTTTAACAGAACCACATGAAAAATGTCACCCTGCTGCTGAATCCAGAGAAAAATGTGCATTTTTAAACAAACATGAATTTTAGTAGTTAAATAAAAGCTTGTGGAAACCAAAAGGTAGCCCCGGTAGCTGTTGGGAACCATGACCTCAGTCAGCCACTAGTCAGACGGATGCTATAGGATATTCCATTAGCTTGCTAGCGGAGATAAGGGTCGTTGTGGATGGCACCCAGCTCTACATCTTCACTGCATTAACATTTCCCAGCAATTCCAGTGCCTCATTTACATCTATGCAACCCTGATGGGCTGCACAAGTATTCAAAATATGACTATCAACAAAAGAGTTCAAGAATAGCACTATGAAGTTTTAGGGGCACATTCTCAGAGTAGTGGAAGGAAAGCTACGGGGAAAGGAATGTGCTTTTGTATTAAATATTGTATAGATATATATTCTAAAAAAGGAGCATTAAAACTGAAAAAGTGTTAAATATGAGTTAAAAATACCTAAGAAATATTCAAGATTTACTCTGTCTGGGTGAACTACTCTGACCTTAGAGCATAGAAACCGCCCTTCTTTTCAGGGAGGGAAACTGGTGTTTTTCTCATCATCGTCTTGAGTACCTGGACTCTTCTGGCCGAGACCAAAATGCCTAGCATGTAACCATTTCATGGCTTCTTCTTTCCCATCACTAAACTTCATCCTTGAGGCATTCTAGCTACCCATCAACTTGACCTCACCCATGCCATTCAGCTATCATAATGAGAGACACTGGTTAAGGACAAAAAATCATCTTGCAAGAAGCTACATGGATCCCAGAAAATCTCCAAACCTGTACCATGGCTCCTTGAACCGAGCATCGAAGCTTTCCTTCAGAGGGTCTTTCATATCTCACTTTCTGTGGCTATTCTTGGCAAGTATCTAAGTCAGCTATCAGAGCAGCCTTGAATCCCCTTCTACACTCCTGCAAGCTTCCTTTTCTCTCCTCCTCTACAATGCCAGCATGGGTCTGGCTTTCCGGAGGGGATGAAGAAGAGATGTGTACTGGTGACACTTTGAAGGGAAAGTGTAGCATGTTATATGCTGGGAATGTGGGGATGTGATTAGTCAAAGTTGTGAGGAAGAAGAGGAGAGAAAAGCATTTCCTATTGAAGAAAATGGCAGCTTTACCAATTTTGGGTTAACCAGTATTACTGTGAAGATGAAATCCAAGTCCATTGTTTTCATACTAGCAGAGATGACAAATTAAAAAAAATTCTTCCTTTGATTTCAGAAGTAGCATTAAAAATGTCCAATTTAAAGCCAACAAAAAGATCAATTTTATCTCAGATGTGAAAGAGAAAAATAGTTTTCTTGCCATACCACATATTTTTAGCTCAAATGGATGCAACTAAAAAGTCACCATTAAAAGTGCCTCAGTTCAATACTTCTGTAGTTTAGTCTTCTTTTTTACTCCATTAGAAAAATACACCTCATTTGAGATTTTTATACATTTTTACTACACCTCCCCCCACCCACTTGCACATACCTGTCCCTCCACACTCCCAGGTTGAAAATCACCAATATAATTGTTTATATGTATGATAACATTGGTGGGGTTTTATATTTTATAAAAATATAAATAAACCACCAATATCATTGTTTATGTATACACCCCTACCCCCACTCCCAATTATATTGGGACCCTTTAACCTAGACAGGCATTTGCTCTAGCAGTCACTGCCACAGTAAAACATAATGTGTAATATCACCCTAGATGAATAAGTATTCTAGCATACAGCTGACATTAGAGAACTCCTTAATTATTTTCTTGTTACTGTTCAGTCCTCATCCTGCCCTCTGATCTATGTGGGTAGATTAGATCTTTACACTCACGCAACATCCCATTGAAGCCAATGGGACGCTAGGTAGGTATAAACTCTCATCTCATGGATCACTTTGCAAGATTATGTCCTTAATTAGCTGTTTTCTAAATGTCTTCTCTCCTTACAGCATATTTTAAAGAATCAATGTCCATTGAAATCTGCTAGCCATCTGATCAATAGCCACAGGAAATGAAGATTAGGAGGGGCAAGGTTCAGAATTTATGAAATCTGAATCAATAAAAATAATTAGCCTATATTCCACTAAAGAATCAAATAATTATCTGAGAACACTTTCAAAACCTTTAATGTATCAGCACATCCAAAAGGCAAATAATTGCTTGCTGATACAGTAAATGGGAACTGTCAATTTCAAAACAAAATAAACATTTAATGAATATTAGAATACACTGGAATCTACTAGCCTATTAATAAACTGTCAAAATCCACAACAATTTCCTAGCAAACAATTTGAGGAGAGGGGGTTGTGCCTTACTCTGACCCTACACTAAATTTAACTAACACCAATCATGAATTTCTGGCTTTTGTAAAAAAAGTGCATTAAGAAATGTAGGGGGGGATTTTTAAAAGCACCTCAGGGATTTAGAAACATAAATCATTACAATTCAATGGCATTTGTGCTCTTAAGGCACTTCTGAAAATCTTTCCCTTACCTCTTACCACCTAGTAATTTGACAGATTCTTCTAGGGGTTCATGTACTTTTCCTGAGAGTTCGAAGTGAAGATAGCTAAAGATACTTTTTCATTCCTGAACTAAATCCAAATGTAAGTTAAGGTGGAGAATGGTGAGTTGGAATTAGGGAACAAAATTCTAGAACATTTCCAGGACATTAGACATAAAAAACCCCTATATTACAACAACATTAAGGTTACAAAGTCGAGCACTCAAAAGTTAGAAAATGTCATAATTAAAGTTGCCTTGGCAATCTTAATTCTGCCTTTTTTGTGTATGTATTATGACCCAGTCTTTAATTACATTATCACATACTAATTTGCACAGTGTCCTGCCTCATCAGTGCTCAGGCTGGACCTACTCTGGCAGTAAAGATTTTGAGCAATGACAATAAGATTGCATTTCCCGATTACTTTAGCGGGAGCTATATTTGTTCAACAATTATGAAGATCAGTCTCTTAGCATCTCTCTCAAATGGCTTACCCAAAATTAAAGGACACTGAAAATGTTTGCTGTGTCCTCAGAGCCTCAATTTACCTATATGTAAAATGGGGGGATTATATTTTCCAGATTAAATCTGAAAATACACAGTATTTAAGATTTCTTTAGGCAGAACTACTTAGATAAATATTGTCTCTATTTTACAGATTTATAAACTGAGGCTCAGAAACCATTACTCTAGCTTGAAAAAACAGGCAAATTTAACTGAAAAGAAGACAAACAACAAATATTTCACTTGGCTTGTGTGGTCTCAAAGAGTGAAATAACTAACAAACACATTGTTTGGGCATAATAGGCAGACTGACGTTCAGGCATGGGCAGTATCTGATTTATTTGCCTAAAATATCTGAACATCAACTCTCCATTTTGCCCCTTGGAACTTGGAAAACAGAAATTATTTAAATATAAATGAAACAGCTACAGGAGGCTGGGTTTGGTCAGCCCTGGGAAAGTTCTGTAGCAAGGATGCCTGCTGTAACATAGCTAGTGAGTGTAACTATGGAAACAAGAAAAAGGAACGAGAAAGGGAAACAAAACTTGATGATAAAAAGATGAAAGCAGACCATGAAAACAGTACCTCAAGAGAGCTATTCCCTTGGTAGTTTGAAGTCAAAATCTAAGTAAAATAGCAGAACTTCCTGACAAATCTTTCTGTGATCTGTGCATGGAAGGGACCCTCTCCACCCAATCTGGTCCTTCCCATGCTGAAGGTTTGCATTTCAGGACAGCTGCCTTTCCATCATTATCCCCCCTTTCCAAAAAGAGCCCTCCAAGGGGAGAACAAAACTGCATGTGGAGTGGGGGGAATATGGAGCTTTGAGGAATGCATATTATCCAATGGGGCTGGGGGCCCTAATGCTGGCACAGAGGAATTAGGTCTCTCCATAGATGATCCAGGGACTTGCTAGGTTTGAGGGTAAAACCACAGCCTGTTCCATTCTGAGGCAGTGATTTAGATGACGTCCTGCAAAGGAAACCTCCCCACAAGGGCTCATCCTTTGGTTATTTTTATGGGCTATGAAATGTGTGCTGTATTAAGGTGGTTTATCCATCTCCTGCCAGTACGCCATTTTTCCTCCACAGCATATTTATGAATATTTGTCCAATGTAGCTTTAATTTACAAAACTGATGTGGCTTCAACAGCTTCCTCCCCTTGCAAGGCTACAACATAGGCCTTTTCTACACTACAGGGGACATTCGATCTAAGCTATGCAATTTGATTTACATGAATAGTGTAACTCAAATAGAGATAACTTAGATCTACTTATCGCGGGGTCCACACTATGTGATGTTGATGGAAGATGCTCTCCCATTGCCTCCCCCTACTCTTCTCAATCCAGTGGAGTACAGGAGTCAACAAGAGAGCAATCTGTGGTCGATTTAGCAGGTCTTCACTAGACCCACAAAATTGACTGCTGATGCATGAATGGCTGCTCATCAATCCCCCCGGGAAGCACAGATGAGCCCAACAGTTTAAAAGTCCATCCTGTTTACTAGCAACATTTATTGATGTTCAGAGTGTGTCTATTCATGAAAATTTATCCAAAATGGGGTTGAATGTGAATTTAAAGTGGATTAACTCCATGTGTAGATGCTCTTATTACCCAAAAAAAAAAAAGTTGTGCTAGTTCTCCTTTCCTTATTTCCATACCACTACCTTTAGTTATAAAAATCCTCCTCCCCTCATTCTTGTAGCACCCTAAATAATCCCCTTTATAGCCATTTACACCCTTAATATACTTGCACATGATTATGCAGCTGCCATTTAGCCAAACTGTATATTTTTAGTTCTCATATTCTTTCCTCATATGTCACTGCCCCTTTTCATCTCTGAATTGCATTCAGTTTGTCAACAAAATACCTTTTTTCTCCATTTCTTCTCTCCCAGATGTTGTCATGAATACCATTAAAATTCTCTGGCAATTTACCGAATGAAACAGTTTCTGAAAGTGGAAGGAAGAAATGCCATGGAAAAATGGATTGATATCATGATATTCTCTCAGAGGACAACAGGGACTGTGGAATGAGAGAGGCATAGTTTCCACCTCTGCAGCTGAATATGCAACAAGAGGAGCTCAGACTTTATCATCAGACAAAGATTTAGGAACTGTCTTCTATTCGTCAAAGTCTTGCCTCCAGAATGGAATTAAAAATTATTGCTGTTGTATTATCTCATTGGCTCTTAGCACAACTTATTAAGGTTGCCCTGATTGAAGATAAAAGCCTCTGGCTGGCACCTAATCTTATTGTAATTGTTGTGAATTTGGGGAAAGCACCCTGAGGTTGGTTGTTTTCTAAAGCAGCCTTCCCAAGAGACTGCACTGTGAAGGGTTAGTTTCTTTGGTGACTATTAACATTATATACATATTCCAAAACTCAACTTGATTTCATATTTCATTTTGTTGCTGTTTATATTTGATAATTATTGCAACCTAGAAAAAATATTTAAAATTAATTCAATTGTGAATGCTGATGAACAGTTCTGCATTGTGTTCTAGGGGGAAATTGGAGCAAATACTCACCATATGCTTAGAATATAACTAACATTGGGTCTTCTGTCAAAAAGAGGCTCAGGAAGACATTGCAGATGCTGTCAAGAACATACCTTTTGATAGGGCATTCTTTATGAGGGGTCTTTGTCTCTGAAATACTCCTTTCTTAGTCCATCAGGGTTTAGTAATCACCAAGACACTGCAACTCCCATCATTTCATGAGTAATGGTTCATAAGCAGAGGGATTGGAGTTTGAAAGAGGGTTTATGATACAGCTGAGTAAAACGGTGTTAGTTTTTGTAAGAGGACTTACTAATCTAAAAAAAATGGAACTTGATGGATCAAAATACTGTACTGAAATATTTAAATTTGCTAACAGCGTTTTAAATTTGATGAAGTACCTGGAACTCTGTAAAGATATGACAGAAATAAAAAACAACACACACAAATAAACTCAGAACTGGACAAGTTTTGTGACTTGTATGTATGTGGCCTATGGTGTGAACATATATATTATATATAAAGCTACAGATAGCTTGAGGAAAGCTAACTGTCATCATCTATATAAACTTTCCTAAAGCCATCTAAATCTAGTTAGGAATCTGCTGAAGTGAGCCACATTCATGCCCGGTACAACTGCATTGATTTCACTGACTGATAGGGACAGTATCCTCATGTGCACACCATGGCTACTTTGTGCCCAACTGCACATGCACCATCTGCAGAATCTTGAATCATATTCACTTGTACCTAGATTTGTGCTTTATACTGAAAAACAGAGAATTATCTGGCTATTTTGTACAGGGAAACTGCTTTGGAGCTTTAGGATACCAGCTATTATTGATACAGGGTTCATCCAACCTCTGTTTCTCATTGTCCACTTACCTATCACTTGCTGTTCTTAATAGCTAAGACTGGCACCTATAACAATAACCCTGTTGCAAACAGTAACAAGGAAGGATTCTAACTATTTCACACTATATTTAATGGCATCACAGTTTTTATTTTTTTTCAGTTGTATTCAGTGCTGAAAAAATGACTGTCTCTTAAACAGCACATCAGATAAGTGAATTTACTTTTGGCCATTCAGAATGAGAACACTTTTGATTTACTCTGTAAACATACTGTTTTGCATATTGATAGGTGAATCTCTTAGAGAATGAGGCTCTCATAAATTATTTTGAGTTTGTAAGAGTTAAAAAATATAATTTAAGTCTACAAACCCTTTTACCTTCAGTTCAAATCCATATTTTTGCAGGAACTGTACAAATAAAATGAAACAAACCAAAGGGAACCTGATTCTATGAGGGATACAAGAACTCCTTTACTCTACCCATCCCCACAAAGCTACGTTGATGCAGGTGAAGGCTATACTGAATATGCTCTGTCTTAGGGCAGGCTACATTTGCGAGTTAGAGCACGTTAAAGCTGCCCTGGGCGCCCTAACTCACGACCCGTCCACACTGGCAAGGCACTTAGAGTGCCTGGACTCTGCAGCTGGAGGAATCCTGGTAATCCACCTCCACGAGAAGATTAATGCTTGGTGTGTCTTGGCTGAAACGCCCGGGCATCAGTGTGAACGAGGTGTTGCATTACTGTGCTCTGATCAGCTTCCGGAAACGTCCAAAATCCCCTTAAATCAAATGGCCAGAAATGCAGATATGCCCTTTCAAAGCTCCGTTTCTGACAGCTGGCATGCTTACCTGCTCCAAGACAAAGCAAGCCATTACTGTGGAATGCTGTGTGAGAGAGGAAGTCTGAACTTACAAGACAGCATGCTGACATTCTCTCAGCCCCCCAAAAATCCACTCTTTCTCCCCCCACATACACACAACATACTCCCTGTCACACTATACCCCATCCCCCCATTTGAAAAGCATGTTGCAGCCACTTGCATGCTGGAATAGCTACCACAATGCACTGCTATCTGTGGTCATTGCAAAAGCTGCTAATGTGGTCACGCCAGTGCGCTTGCAGCTGTCAGTTTGGACAGACTGCAGCACTTTCCCTACTGCGCTCTACGAAGGCTGGTTTAACTCAAAGCGCTCTACATCTGCAAGTGTAGCCATGCCCTTACACTCAAAGCACCACTATATATGTGGCAAATTACACCTACATAATTACACTTGTATAATGCATCAAATTATAAATACATAATGATTACACATCAATGACCCAAGAAATATGCAATCCTGCTCCCCAAATGCACTCCCCCTCATTGTTCCCTACCAGTCTGATCAGTATAGTACTGCCAATGTCAGAGGCTTGATATCATAGGAGAATGTCTTAAAGGGACTTAGGGACTGGAGTGCGCCTTTTGTTAATCTGCAAGGCAATGTTCAGGCTGGCATAGGCCATAGTAGAATGCATGAGTGACTGAAAGGCTGGTAGTATCAGGGAGCTCACACCCTGCTGCCACAAGAAACCCAGTGCCTGCAGCCCAGGGTGATCCACAGTCCTGGATGCTCCGAGTACTATCGCACAAGGTGAGTAACTGGAACCTGGTCAGAAGGCAGAATGCAGGACTGCTTTGCCCAGGGAGGCATCCAAGGCACCTACTTGCATCACAGCACAGTGTTTTGTGAAGATGCGAAGTGAGTTCCTTTTGCTAACATCAGTGATGAGTACATCCTAAAGGCTGCCTGAGCTCTTGTTGAGTGTACTCTCACAGTGCCCTCAGGAGGGATCTTGTTCAGCTCATAGGAAAGTACTATTAAGCCCGAGACTCATTTTGACAGCATCTGAGCAGAAATGGCCTCCCCTTTCATCTACTCCACAAATGACCCATACAGTCTTTTGACTTCCAGAAAGGCTTTGTCCTTTGCTGGTCAAAAAAAGACAAGGGCCCTACATACATCCAATATCTGCAACCTTGCCTCCCCTCAGCCAGCGCGTGGCTTAGGGCAGAACACAGGTAAATGGATGCTTTAGTTGATGTGGGAGGCCAACGCCACCTTAGGGATGTAGCCTAGTGGAAACTTTGTCCTTGTAGAAGATTGTGTAGGGAGGGGTCTGTCAAAGCTCTCCAACCCTCCTGATTGCCATCAGAAACCCTACCTGCCTGGACAGATGCAGGAGAAAGCACAATGCCAACAGCTCAAACAGTGCTCCCATCAGAGACAATAAGACCAAGATCAAGTCCCACGCGAGAGCTGGCCTCGCCATTTGTCATAAACAGATAGCTAAGGGTTAATGTCTCTTTCACCTGTAAAGGGTTAACAAACAACACCTGACCAGAGGACCAATTAGGAGACAAGATACTTTCAAATCTGGGTGGAAGGAAGCTTGGGTGTGTGTTCTTTGTTCTGTGTGGGTTGTACTCTCTGGGGTCTCAGAGGGACCAGACGTAAGCAGATTCCTCCAATCTTTCTAAAA
>NC_133773.1:112387718-112390748 GCF_003597395.2 Chelonoidis abingdonii | reverse complement strand
ACCAGAGTGCCCCAAAACACTATATATTTTTGGGTGGTGGCAGCCTATCAGATCTAAGCTGGTAATTTAGCTTAGAGAAATTCATGCTGGTACCCCAGTTTTTTGGACTCTAAGGTTCAGATGGGGGAAAGATACCATGACACCATTGGTGGGAATGTCCTTCAGAAAGTTCACTGTAATTGAGCACCTTGTTAGCATTCACAAGGTTTGACGACAAATGCAGTTCAGGATTAAGTTTGTGTGCCATTTGCAACAACTGATTATGATGTGTGTGTGTGTATATTATTGCATGTGTGGACACCCATGCATGAATCTGATGGGAAGGAAGTAGTCAATAATTAAAACAAACAGAATATATCATTGCAACTCTTCATGGCAGTAGCTTCTTTATCAGATATCATCTGTATTTTTAAATGCATTTATAAACAAGAGATCATTACAATAGATACTGAGCTGAACTGAGATACACCCTCATCAGGTCTGTATATGACCCACTGTTTTAAAATTATGGGCCTTATCCTCTTCCTATATTGGGGAATTCACTGCTGCTATATGACCTCCTTGTGTTGCTATACCTGCAGAAAGGGACTATTAAAACCTGCACAAATCCACTCCCACCCCTCAACCCACGGCTCCCACAGAATACTCCAGCACAAAAGGTGCACTTGTGGGGGCCATAGAGCTTGACCTAAGATCTAACCTCCTACCCTGGCAGGCCAGGGTAGCACTTTATATAGGTTCCCCAGCTGCCACAACGCTTCCCTGTTTATTTGTAGTGACTCCTCTTACACCTGAGAGCTGATAACATAAGGAAAACTGCTTTAAGGGAACAAGGTGTCATCCTGTCTCAGTAACACAAGCACAATGAAAACAAGGTCTCCAGTACTACTGAAGTCTAATAACAAGGAATTCTCATTTATCTGTCCAAATACTGACAGTCATTATGGCTCAGCCCACTTACCTTTGATCAAAAAGGTTTAAGTAAATTAGGTTTTGGCCTTAGACACCTGGCAAGTTGTACCATTTGAGTGACCCTGAATGAGGGTAACTCATTTCTCTTTTGATGGATGAGTGTTCCCTGGCTCACTGACAACTACAACTGATGGAATCTTCTTTTTATATAGATGTGTACTTGACAGTCAAGATAATTCTACTTCTGCAATTCTAACTAGGATCATCTCCAACCCTGAAAAACAGTCGTGGACTGGTACAGAGGAAGATTTAATGTGTTCTATGCAATTCTGTGAAGCTTAAGTAGCATTCTTCAAAAAACAAAGCAGGAATAGGGTCCATGGGAAAGCTGAATAGCCAGTTTTCTATGGGCTTCCTCACTACGAAGCTGGGAAATATTTGAAGAGAGTAGAGCATTACTTTGGAACGAGCTGCCCTATATCTTCAGTTAGTAAGCAGCTGCTCATAAGTTTGTAGCTCTTATGTAATTAATGAAAAGTATCACATATACTTCTGAAAATTATTACATTTACACCACATATTATAATCACATTAATTATTTTACAACCTTATTAGATCATATAGGCACATATTTGGTTTTCTTTCTGCAATGAACATTTGTAAAGGAATTATAGCATCTTAAAAACCAATCTGAAGAATTTAAAGATTCCTGCATAGTTCCTCTTGTCACAACACCAGTTGTTGCTGTAACAGAAATTGGCTACTTGTGCTATGGACGGCAATTTTCCATATTCATTTTTCAAAAGAGTAGAAAAACAACATGAACATAGAATACAAAATTTAGCAATTCTGAAAAACAAGTAAAATCTTATAATGAAAAAGGTTTCAGTTCATCAAACATCTACAGCTGGACACAGTATCTCCCTAAATGATAAATGATTCAATATGCCCTTGAAAAGCATATTCACCGAGTTCTTCCACACAATCCACATACTTAACAGTCTTTGTGAGACATGAAGCACCACTCTGATACGTGACAGCTATTGCTTATCCACTTACTTTGGGACACACTGCAATCAGTTCTGGGTGTCTGGAGCTGGTATTATAGCAAGCATTTTAAAATTCTCCATACATTATATAATATCTCTGTCACTATGTCAGATAAGAGGGGGGAAATGGAAAGTGAACTTTTTCTGATATTGTCCTTGGGCCTTTATTTTAATTGCTGTATTATATATAAAAATAGAACTTTTAGTAACATTTTCTTTATTTAACGTAGCTCTGGTAGCATATTATTGATGTTGCCAGACACTTCTCAGTATAAGACCCTATTTTCAGTTGCTTATAACTTTGCCAAAGTTTAACCCTTTGAGCTTGATTTTTACATGCAGCCAAAATAGTTCAACTGTTCCAGAAAACAAGTTTACGGAAAAACATTTTGCCCAGATTAAAAAATTCTGGGGAAAATTAAAACCAAAATCAATTTGTTTAGAGACATATGGTTGCAAGGACTTTAGCAGCAATTCATATAGTTCACCAATTTGAGAGGAATTCTCAGACTTAACAATTATGTCTGTGAGAAATCTAACATCAGAGTCCTCCAATCACCTGGATAATTTGTCATGAATGGCTGGGGTCCATTGTAGTCTTTTACAACCATGTTGTTCCAAAGGGGTAAATAAGGTGTTCTCATCCATTGGAAATGCCCGAAGAAGCCTGAAGAATGTAACACCAATATTTAAAAAGGGCTCTAGAGGTGATCCCAGCAATTACAGACCAGTAAGTCTAACATCAGTACTGGGCAAATTAGTTGAAACAATAGTAAAGAATAAAATTGTCACACACAGAAGAACATAACTTGTTGGGTAAAAGTCAACATGGTTTCTGTAAATGGAAATCACGTCCTACTAATCTATTAGAGTTCTCTGAAGGGGTCAACAAACATGTGGACAAAAGGGATTCAATGGACTTCGTGTACTTGGATTTCCAGAAAGCCTTTGACAAGGACCCTCACCAAAGGCTCTTACATAAATTAAGTTGTCATTGGATAAGAGGGAAGATCCTTTCATGGACTGAGAACTGTTTAAAAGACAGGGAACAAAGGATAGGAATAAATGG
>NC_133773.1:112321701-112387045 GCF_003597395.2 Chelonoidis abingdonii | reverse complement strand
ATAGAGGTTATAAACCAGATGAGTGGTTGGAGAAAGCGATAGGAAAGTTATTTTCTTGCTACCATAATATAAGAACTATAAGAACCATGAAATTAATGGGCAGACAGGTTTAAAACAACTAAAGGAAGTTCTTCACACAGTGCAGTGAACCTGTGGAACTCTTGCTGAGGGCTGTAAAGGCTAGGACTATAACAGGGTTTAAAAGAGACTAGATAAATTCATGAGGTTAAGCCATTCATGGCTATTAGCCAGGGTGGTAGGAATGGTGTCCCTAGCCTCTATTGTCAGAGGTGGAGACGGATGGCAGGAGACGAGTGAGAGATCACTTGATCATTACCTGTTAGGTTCACTCCCTCTGGGGCACTTGGCATTGGCCACTGTCGGTAGACAGGATACTGGGCTGATGAACCTTTGGTCTGACCCAGTATGGCCGTTCTTATGTTCTAACTCCTAAACAGCTGCCTCCTGGAAAATGTTTTGGATAGGCTTTGATGATATTGCAAATATTTCCATAAACATTTCTGTAGTTGTGATAAAGATCAGAGGTCCAGTTCTGCGAAATGATATGTGCTATATTGTTTTGCCATGCTGCATTCAGCAGTACGTGTCTTTTACAAGCAATTATGTCCCATCTTTAATCTTGATTTTTAAAGGTTAAGACAATGGTGAAAATGTTAATGCAAATTCAGTTGCATTTTCGTAAGATGAGAAACAGAGGTCTGTTAAAACACAATCCTGCTAGTTTTATTCAAAATGACTGGCAGGCAATCAGGAAATGATTATAAGACATTAACAGGTCAATGGGGAGTAAAATCAATTGAACAGTTTAAATGTGTTGCAAAGTCTGATGGAAAAATGAGTTGTGTCTTCCACGGAACAGCAGAGACTAAAATTAGATTACTTATTATTTCCTGTTAAATTAACCTTCTGCTTTCAGGGAATTCAAGAGGCAAATCCTGCTTCCTTCCATCTATTGGCCTAGAGGACCCAGGATGTAGAAGAACTATAGTTCCAGGTCAATTCCACTGTGGAAGGAAATAAACAAGTAAATAAGAAAGTCAAGGTAGGTGCACAACCCTTGTATGGCCCAACCCTGCAGAGGATCCCAATGTACTGAAGCGAGGAGGGTGAAATGGGTCTGGGGAAGAAACTATGTTGATCCATTGGCATTGCCCTTCGCAAAATGTGTGCTGCCAGTGCTGTAAGCCAAGCTGTGCTTTAGACCCCTTTCAGCCCCTCTTGAGTGTACTCTTTGAGAGAGGTCAAGTCTGTCACCCGAAGGGTGGAATCTTGCCGCCCAATCAATTTTGGCCTGGATCTTGGAATGGCAGCCCCCTTAGTTCCCCAACAATGTTAATATGACAGACCTAACTATATTTGGCACCTCTAAGCCCTTTACCTCCATTACCACTGAGCTGCTTAAAGTGACTCAAATATAGCTTCTTAATAAAAAAAAAAAAAAAAGGAGCACTACTTATTTTTTGCCCAGTGTATATAACAAATAGAGACAAGGGCCTACATGATTATTTTCCCTTATCTAAACTTTACCCAAGCTCTCAAAGAAAGTTCTCTTCAGTAAAGTCCCATTCAGCCCAGTTACCTGGATCTCTAGGCTGGAAGAAGCAAACTGCACTGCTGCAGCATGCTCTTTGTGCCATTCTGTCAGAGAATCACCTCTAATTGTTGCTGCTGACCACTCAATCCTCACTTCCTACCTCAGCTAGGATCCTTCAGTTTTGGTACGCCCTTTAATCCTATATTTGGCCTGGGATAAATAAACCTTGCCAGCCTAGCTGAAGCCAGGGAAGAAGCCCAATGAATAGCTTCCCAATTGTTTCCCCAAGGCCCCTGGGTATTAAATATACCTTATCTTTTCATTGTTCTGTTTCCTCTTGGTTTCTCGCTTACAGCCTCATTTGATTTATGCAGGATAATATCAAATAGGTAAACTGAGGTGCACATGATAGTTATAAAAATAATATTGGTATCTCATTCTCTGCTGGTGCTTAAGAACCACAGGAACTATTGAAGTCTTTATCCAAAGGAGAGGTAGAGCTGCCCATTTATAGTTTAAAAGGTTATATTTTCTCTCCAACCATCACTCGACCTCCTTCCCACACTGGTCAGCCACAGCAGTTTACTGGGAGAAAAGTTTCCTTAAAATAACTATGATTTCATATTATTAGGTCTACTGGAAAAACAAGACATTAAATGTTTTACCATGATAAAAAAATCTCATTTCCAAAACTTAATTTTGACAACTGGGAATTTTTCATGTCACTGGACCACGACAAGAAAAATAAAATTGCCACTGACATTTCAGTGTCTCTCCCTCCTCCTAAGTTGTCTCATCAGAGATGGATCTTGGACCATTAAACTAATTCTTAGCAATAAGAGAGCAATTTTACCCTGAAGAAAAAAGGCAGATAAAAGTGGACCTCTGCAAATGGGTAAAACTGCAATTTGTTCATAGATATGAACCATATTATCTTTTTATCTTATATTGACATAGATATAATCTGAAGGTCATTGTTCTGCCAACAATAATAAAAGGATCTGATTCTTAATTTCTTGCACACCCAAAACTCACTGATTTTAAAAATGAAAGTTATTGTCAACAGTACTTCAGGGGAGCAATGTATAGAAGAGGAATACAGGCTGGGCCCCAAATAGCCCTACATAACAAATGTATATCACAACTATCCCAATTACTTTCCAGTTAAAAATAGCTTTCAAATGAGATAGCTATTCAGAAAAAATGGCATAAGGTTCATTGCACTCATTTAAATATGACAGGTAAAATGCCTCACTGTATTAACCTAATTTAAAATAATATTGTGGCAGAAATTGTATGAGGTAGATTTTTTAACCTAATATTCCTTCAATTATAATGTAACTAGTATTCTTAACAGTATATTGTCTGAAGTGTTTATGGGTGATGTTTGCCCCAGGGCTCAGGCTGATGCACAGCCCTATGCATCACAAAAGCTCTGCATCAGGACTGAATAGAGGTGAAGGTCCCATCTCAGGAGTAGTCCATCCTTTGCATACCATGGTCACTATGCCAAACCCACATAGGCCGTTGAAGATCACCATACTAGTTAGTGGCAGGCCAGGGGAGGGCGCCACCTATACATTTTTACATAGATTCAGTAGCCCCGTTATCATATGCAACCAATGAGAAGAGACTGTGGCCACTACTCAAATCCACCAGCTGGAAGAGTAGCCCTAGACAGCCTCACATCCTAACCCTGAGCTAGATGGTGGTGGAGTTCATCTCTTCAACAACCCTCAACTACAGGAGGGCTCAAATACTGGAGCTCTAGGTAGCTGAAATGAATCTCACCATAAGTAAGCTAAGATAGACAAAAAAAAGGAAAAAAAGAAAAGAGAGAGAGTAGACTAGACCTAAAACCTCTGGTTGTATGGATACTGTGTGATAACATACTCTATCTTTGGTTCTTAAATGAGCACAATGGCACCTTGTAGACAAACTAATGAGGAAGTATAAGAAGTCAGTGCCACACTGTGCAATATATGAATTCTGGAGAACACAGACAAGTGTAATTCAATAAATATTGACAGAAGTTGTTCCTTTTCAGTCAGCTTTGACAATGACCTTTATTCTTCATTTAAGTGAGTTTAGCCCTAGAGATAAATAATTAGTCATAGGTTTTGGCATCTTTGTTACACGATGCTTCTTAATTAAAGTCCCCAGTGGGGCTGTAAGAATTTGTAAGCAAGTACTGTGCTTGTGATGTTTCTTCCTTCAGGCAAACATTTTAAATATTTACAGCATACGTGATCCGAAAGGCTTTTCAATTTTTCCCCCCCCTTGTGTTATAGTGTACAACAACAATCAGCATAGCTCACTCTGGAAAGCTAGTAGGAATAATTCTGAATCAACCTGAATCAACTGTCAATAAATGGTTAACCAGTGCAATTAACATACCTCTAAAATTATAGGTAATACCCAGGTTTTCTCTTGCTAATAGATTATGCTGCAGCCAGTGCTATGTAGTTGCACAGTGACGTTGATAGACATGCATTTGCTGAGTTTTTACTTCCTATATTGGTTGATTATACATCTCACCTACTTTTAATGTCTCTCTAAATGTTTCAGAGTGATTTAAATGTATTCACCACCATTGGTTCAGGGAATTGGAAGGGTCCACCCTTCACTTGGATGCTTTCCTGGGATTTCACTGAGGGAGCACAGCTTTAAACTCCTGCAGGATCGCCACAGTGACCTTGCTGGCAGAGGTTGCAGTGGAGCTGAGCTCAATCAGCGTATTCCCTGTGGCTTCCCTTTTTGGAAAATCAGAAATACTTCACAAAGTGGAAGCATGGGCAAATTGCTAAGGATGAGAACAGAACAGCAGCACAAGCATTTAGGGAAAAAATCAGAAAGGCTAAGACACAAAATGAGTTCTACCTAGCAAGGGACAAAAAAGGCAATCAGGATTGAGCAGGCTGGACAAAGGAGCTCCTGCCAGCAAGCTCATGAAGAGCTGCCAGAGGCAACAGTCCAGGAGGGGACGAACTGACCGATAGGCTAGAGAGCCTGCAGAGATCCAGGGGAAGGTAGGAAGCTCAGGGCACTGTCAAAGAACACGGATCTTGCCTATTCTGCTTGAGGATCCTGAACTGGAACCCAGAGGAGTAGTTTTTTGCCTGGATTCCCCTACTAACCGCCCGATGGACTTAGGAATGAAGAAAGGGTTTTCAGACTCCCAGGCACCAGGAATAGATTGACAGCCCTGCTAGGCTATCTGAGCCCAGGTGCTGCACCACACTTGGGCAGAGAGGATGCCACTACCTCACAGTACCAATGTAGAATGTTAACATTGAATTCATCTACAGCTTTTGCAGTGTTTTATTCTGTAATATCCTAAAAATTTAGGAATGGAAGGAAATTGATCTCAGAATGTATTTGTGCATCAAAGCTGCTGTTTTAATTTGTTAAACATAAAATCCTACCTGTTGCATGTCACCAAGAATCAGAGCTGACAAAAAAGGAACTTTTTTTAGTAATAGCTTGGCCTTAAACTTAATATGCTAATTTAAACAGTAGAGAACTAATAAAAGCTAGTGCGATGGTACTCCCCTCCCCATCTCTCGTGAGTCACAGATATTGCTTTTCTGAGAACTGTAAAAGAGTGGTTTTCAACCTCTAGTCCACAGACCTCTGATGGTCCACAGACTATGTCTAAGATTTCCAATGTGCCATTTAAGGGTCCGGAAATTTAAAAAGTTTGAAAAGTATTGCTGCAGAATATTTGTGATTTTAAACCAACAAGGATTATAACCTTTGAAACAGATTCCATAGTTATGAATTCTGTTATATACTTTCTCTCCATGAATCTCACTGTTAAACAACACACAGTTGATCAGCACCAAACGCATGCAGAATTGACAGACATGAGATGGAATAGTTATTGAGCATTTAGTAGTTATTTCCTCCCACAAAGTAATCCATAGCACCTCACTACTGACTAAAATGGTTAAAGAATCTTGGAACCTTTTGAAGTTAAATAAATTTTACAAATAAAACAACTTTAAAATTGTCTGCACAAATAAATGTTTGACATTTTCCTCACAGATCCAAAGATCATAATCATAGAATCACATAAATTCTTCACCACAGTATAAATATGTTCTCTCTAGTCTCTCAAAAATATAAAGTTGCATCATTCATATTATATACCTGATGGAAATTAATGTTTAGAGACTTGCTGATAAGAGAAAAGTTAATGATTTCCCTAAACTGTACCCACCAGAAACTGTTTTTAATTGTCTTGAAACTACTTAACATGCAGTTATACAAATTATTGAAGTTGCTCTCTGCTGTCATCACATAATGATGTTTCCGGAGTGGAAGAACTTTCTTTCAAGGGTAGAAGCAACTTTATAATGGAAGGAGTTGTGAGCACACCCTGCATTACGCAAGATCTAATTGGGTGAAATTCAACTCTGCAAGGAAGGCCAGCACAAGGCCTATGCCCCACTTAAGCCCTGTTATGAGGTCATAAGTGGGATTTAAATTGTGCATAAGTCATTTGCAGGGCTTCTGTAGAGAGGGCTGAATTTCACCCATTGTAAATTTAGAGTGGAGATTGTTCCAAAAGAGCTCAGCTTCCAATTAAAGCTTCTCCACTGGAAGCTGCCAGGTGGTAAATTCTTTTGAAAAATCTAGTCCCACTTGGGAATGCTGAACACTTGAAAATCAAGTCAGACATGATAGGACGTTCATAAGGATATAATTCAACTACCTTTCCCAATCTACTTAAGGCAAATGCTAATTACTTATGTGGGCTAACAACATTCATTTATAACAGAGACGCATACTAGGAGAAATGAATTCCCTCAGCTGCCCCATTTCTATATCAAAATACTATACTTAGCCACCTTTCATTGAGCTTTGAAATTCTCACCTGGAAAGCACTATATACATGCAAAATATTTATTAATGAACAATTTAAAGATAGATGAAGTTTGTCCGTAGATCTGAAACTCACCATTTTAGTTCTACAGATTGCTGAGTTCCATTATTCTGAAATATTTTCCCCCTATCATTTTGGAGTTTTTATATTTTATATATAATTATATATTCTGTGTTTTACACACACACACACACACACACACACACACTCCCCCCCCAGCTACCTCTTCTGGCAAAAATGATATTCACACTATATAAAGCACAAAAGGTACAAAAAAGCCCACTTATGACCACAAAGCCTATTTCACCCCACTGCAAAATGGATGTGACTTAAAAAAGGGCAGAAATATTATTATTACTTTTTGTTTAACCCTCCCCCCTCCACAAATTCTAAAAGACAGAGACAGCACTTCATTTCTCATTCACTTGTAGAATTAGACTCTCTTAATCACCTTGAAATCATTTTTAAGCAGGCAGTGATGCCCTATTTTATGAATTTAATTATAATGGGAAGAAAGTAGTAAAGCCATTATTGGGTTCATTTTCCCTCAGAAATGTACAACTTTCTAATCTAGTAATAGTACAGTGTGAATCGTTTCGTGTCAAATACAGCCTCTAAGTACCTGCAGGGTAAAGCTTTGGGTTTATTGGAATTAGAGTGAGAAATTATTCAAGAGGCAAGACTATAAAAAGTTGTTCTCTCTGTATGTAGTGGCTTAAAACACGGCCCTAGATACTTAAATCCACTTTTCTCCCTCTGAAAATCATGGTAGTTGGGCTTATTTGAAGAGCTAGAGGCAACAGCTTCCTATGCTCTATCTGCAGGACCTAGTGGCTGGGCATTCTCAGTGATGGATGGTCTTTGGCTGTGGAGTTTACTTCCCCAACAGGTTTGCCAGTGCCTGGACCAGAAAACTTTCAGAGCATGCTGAAAGGACTCACCTGCTATTCCCAGCGTTTTCTGGAATGGATGTGAAGGAGGGGATAGATTGATTTGTAATCTTTTTTAGGGCCTGGTAAAATTTTGGGAGGTGTCTCTCTTCTTCTGTGTGTAAAAGATGTTATGTATCTTATTAATTCTCACAATATGCCTAGAAAACATGACCAGCATAACCGGAATGAAATCTAAACAAACACCATTTAACAAATAGTGAAAGTTTTAATAAAAACGTTTTAAACTAATCAGAAGGATGATGAAGTTTGTTTTCTGGACAACAGTAAATAGGATAATGAATTTTGACAATTAGGAACAATGCTTGGTAGATATATGAATTGAACAACTAAAGAGAAGTCAAAAATATTTACCCCACTTGAGCTACATATTTTGAAATGGCAAGGCAAAGAGAAGAAACAAAGTTCTGTTGAGAATAGACCTTGCACTCAGAACCATCACTATTTACACCACAGTTTTAAACTTGGGTACCTAAATTTGGACATCTAAATCCATATTTAGTTACCTAAACCAAACTGGCCTCATTTTCAGAAATGCTCCCTGTGAAAATCAGGCCACTTACTGTGTTCCTGTGTGATGCCAACCTCAACTACCCATTTGATCATTTTTCCGCACAAGCACCGCTCTACCTTCTTCCATGCACCTTGGAACACCCTCCCCAAATTCATCCATCCTCTCAGTCAAATCTCTATTCAAGACACTCCAAAATAAACATTTATGTGAGTCAACAGTGTTAAACACTGGGTTTCGTTGTTTTATGTATGCTATAAAAGTCAGTTTAATTCACTTATGTTCATTGCAGTTTATTTGAGAGTGTCACTGTCCACCGTCTCTCACTGGAGTTGCATGTCTGGCACTGTGAATTCACAATGCAGTGACACAGTCACTGTTTGATTACAAACTTGTCCAGTATTCTCTAGATCATTGCACGATCCACAACATTGTCAACCTCCTTTTCAAGGTGATATAGGAGGTTAAGATCATTGAAGCCCCTGTACTTTACATCACATCCTTTATTGGGGTCGAGGATGGGACAATTACCTCAGCATCAGAGTTCGTTTCTGCATCATTTTCAAGTTTCACTTCAAAGTGGTTTCTGATATCAGTCACAATGTCCTCATCAGAGAGAAGTTTCCACAGCAGTAGCATTGTTGTTCTTATCAATATGGTGCGACACCATGTAAGCCATTTGCTTGCGAAAGTACACCTTGACAGTGCTGATAATTCCCTGATCACATGACTGAAGGACAGAAGTTATGTTCTTTGGAAGGAATTCAAGTCAGATATTCCTCAGTGCTACATCTTGTGTCATGTGGGCTTTCCAGTTGTCCACAAGTTGCAAAATCTTTCTCCTTTTCTGGCCGAACTTTCGATCCACGTCCTTCAGCCATTAATCAAATAGATACCTGCTCATCTAGGCAGCTGCATTGGCAGTGTAGCAGACTAGAAGATGTCTCACATTTTAAAAACAATGTGAGTTTTGACTTTTCCTGATGATGAAAAGGTTCTTTTTCTTACCAGTTATGGAACAGAGAAACAGACCAGTAATCCTCTCTTTATACCTTTTTCCTCCTTTTTTACTGTGTGATTTGAAGGTGAGAGTGCCATCAGGCAAGACTTGAAAGTAAATTCCACTTTTATCTGTATTCCAAATGTCTTCTTCAACAAAGTCATGTCTAATATTGATCCACTCATTTTCTAGCCATTCATATCTAACATCCACATCTTGGGCTTCTCCATGCATTTTCTTAAAAAAAAAAAAAAAATCCCCCCTCATTTTTTAAAGCACTGAAACCAGCCAGTGCTGGCCTTGAAGTCACTAACATCCAGGTAGTTCTTTCACTTTCTGCATCACCAGTGGTCCTCTTAGTGCGGCATTTCTCTTTCTGGCATTTCTGATTCAGTTTGTAAATACCACCTTGAACCTAGCTGCCTTTCCTGACCACATTCTTTTTCTTTATCCTTCATTTTGCATGTTGCTTGGCCTGTCTTTGAGAATATTATATACTGAAGGTTGTGGGATACTCAATTTCTGAGCTGCATTTCTTGGGCTGGTCTTGGAAAGACTATCGTAGGATTCCAGAAGGTGATGTATTTCATCTGCAGAAAGTGTCTTTCTTTTCCTGATACATCGACTCACACATAAATAGCATAAATTGTTTTTTCTACACAAGGATTATAGTTTATACATGCTATATGCCTAATAACATGAGATATTATCAAATTCAAAACAGCTTTATTGGCTTATTACATGTCATTGCATTTGATTGTGTATTGTATTATGTGTAGTAGGTTTGCCCTGAAATGATTCTTACAAGCAAAATATTTTAGCATGGTTAGTATAGGAATGATTTTGATCACTATAGATGATCCCCATATCTATTCTAGCGACACCATCGGAGGACTCAACCACATGAGCCACGCCATCAAATGCTCATTTACCTGCATATGTACTAATGTGCTATATGCCATCATGTGCCAGCAATGCCCCTCTGTCACGTACATTGGTCAAACCATATAGTCTCTACATAAAAGAATAAATGGACACATATCAGACATCAGAAATGGTAACATACAAAAACCTGTAGGATAACACTTAGATCTCCCTGAACATTCAATAACAGATTTAAAAGTAGCCATCTTTCAACAAAAAATCTTCAAAAACAGACTTCAAAGAGAAACTGCAGAGCTACAATTCATTTACAAATTTAACACCATTAATTTGGGCTTGAATAGAGACTGGGAGTCGCTGGCTCTCTACAAAAGCAATTTTCCCTCTCTTGGTATTGACACCGCCTTATCATAGAATTATAGAATACTAGGGGTTGGAAGAGGCCTCAGGAAGTCATCCAGTCCAATCCCCTGCTCAAAGCAAGACCAACAAAATCATCCCAGCCAGGGCTTTGTCAAGCCGGGCCTTAAAAACCTCTAAGGATGGAGACTCCACCACTTCCCTAGGTAACCCATTCCAGTGATTCACCAGCCTCCTACTGAAATAGCGTTTCCTAATATCCAACCTAGACCTCCCCCAATGCAACTTGAGTCCATTGCTCCTTGTTCTGTCATCTGCCAAAACTGAGAACAGCCTAGCTCCATCCTCTTTGGAACCCCCCCTTCAGGTAGTTGAAGGCTATCAAATCCCGCCCCTACTCTTCTCTTCTGCAGACTTAATAACCCCAGTTCCCCCAGCCTTGCCTGGTAAGTGACGTGTCCCAGTCTCCTAATCATTTTTGTTGCCTTCCATTGGACTCTCTCCAATTTATCTACATCCTTTCTGTAGCGGAGGGACCAAAACTGGACGCTATACTCCAGATGTGGCCTCACCAGTGCCGAATAGAGGGGAATAATCACTTCCCTTGATCTGCTGCCAATGCTCCTACTCATACAGCCCAATATGCTATTGGCCTTCTTGGCAACAAGGGCACACTGTTGACTCATATCCAGCTTCTCGTCCACTGTAATCCCCAGATCCTTTTCTGCGGAACTCCTGCTTAGCCAGTCGGTCCCCAGCCTGTAGCAATGCATGGGATTCTGCCTTCCTAAGTGCAGGATTCTGCACTTGTCCTTGTTGAACCTCACCAGATTTCTTTTGGTCCAATCCTCCAATTTGTCTAGCTCACTCTGGACCCTATCCCTACTCTCCAGCATACCTAACTCTTCCCCCAGTTTAGTGTCATCTGCAAACTTGCTTCATCCCATCATCCAGATCATTAATAAAGATGTTGAACAAAACTGGCCCCAAGACTAACCCCTTGGGCACTCTGCTTGAGACTGGCTGCCAACTAGACATCGAGCTGTTGATCAATAGCTGTTCAGCCAGCTGTCTATCCACCTTATAGTCTATTCATCCAATGCGTACTTTATCAGTTATTGGGAGTGGACCATATCCATCCTGATTGAATTGGCCTTGTCAACACTAGTTCTCCACTTGTAAGGTAACTCCCTTCTCTCCACATGTCAGTATATTTATGCCTGCATCTGTAATTTTCACTCCATGCATCTGAAGAAGTGGGTGGTTGCTTTTTTTTGCCCATAAAAGCTTATGTCCAAATAAATCTGTTAGTCTTTAAGGTGCCACCAGACTCCTCGTTGTTTTTGTATATTATGATTGTTCCCTTGCCCCTCCTGCATGGGGCTTTTCCTGCACATAAGGTGCCCCCATGCTTCCCTGTGCTCGTATGCCACCTTCTTCTTCCTAGGTATAGGGCAAAGCTGGCTTTGTAGAGCCTCTATAACCCCTCTCCTCTTGCAGTTTAATTTGCGCCCATAACTCCAATGCTCCCAATGATGTAGTTATGCAGACATTGTCAAAGATCATATGCTGCTACCGATATTGTCCTGTTGCTGTTTATCCCCTCCACAGCCACTAGGAGACCAAGAGGGAGATTGTGCCTCTCTGAATAATAAACTCCATCATGGGCTGATCCTGGAGCAGTGCGACAAAGCATTTAATATTAACTAAAGGTAGTGTTTGGACTATACATTTTTTGAGGCAGAAATCTGTCTTTCTGTATGTTTCTAAACCACCTAGTATATTGGGCCTGATTAGAAACTCTGGGTGCTACAGTTATATAAATATTAAAAGCAACAACAGTGACACATAGGGTAATAAACTTGAAAGACCTAATTGTATTAAATGTATCTATTATTATGGAATTATTATGGCTGGAATTATATGCGACTCTCTATGGGGGGAAATGTAACATAAGCGAGGCCTGGAAATTCAAAAGACTATACTGAAAATATGCCAGACAAGTATCAACTTTTGAGACAATAAGTGTTAAGTGGATTTCCTAGGGAGATGTTAATGCAAATTCCCTAGCTCCCATTACACAAAAATTCAACCTTTTGAAGCAATGCCCTGAGGAAGGGGCATTGTTTGCAGATTACCTGTTACAGAAGGCCAAGATCAAAGGCCTGAGCTGTATAAAGAAACTGCTGATCAGCCCAGTCTTTTTTTCTAGATCTAAGAGGGATGAATTTATAACCATGGGAAAACCCAGTTCTGTTTTTTTAAGGACTGAAACCTGCCAGAGCTTAGGTTGGAGCGGGGAATGACCTCTGGTAAGCTTTATAGCATGTATGCAGGCTTTTATTGATTTAAATGTTATCTCTGTAATGCTTTTGCCTTAAAAATAAATGTGCTTGATTAGAAGTATGTAAGTGGTAATGTAGAACTGCAGGCAATACACTGGTCTTAGCCTTCAGAGTGAAAGCAAAGCACAGGCACTGGTCTACTCAGGCAGTCTGGCTTGTTCAGGCTATCACAGTGTAAATTCAGGGAGCTGTGCTACCTTAAAACCCCTGATCATGAGAGAGTGAGATGCAGTTCTCTGCCAAAGAGAGAAAACAGCTGGGAGTAGGAATCCTTTAAGTGGGGACTCTTGAGGGACCATGGAGGAATACAGGTAAAGTTACCCTGAAACTATGACAACAGCAATTGCATAAAGCCCATAAAAGCAAGGATTTTGGGCTACGGATTTGACTTGATCATGATTTTTCACCTACTTTCATTTAAACATTTTTCCATAAGATATAAGTTTAACCAGGTGAAAAAAATCTAACTGAAAATCTTAGAATAGTATTTTTAATAATTTCATCCCCATTCAAACTTTAAACAGAATACATCTAAATGTCAAAAAGCTAGTAGCCTAACAGTATAAAATGATAATATAAGTGTATATGTAGAAATATCCATTTATCGCTAGTACTCTGCTGCTTTGATAGAAATAAATCTATACTTCTGTGTGGGTTGATTACTTTAGTGTGAAAACTGCCATCTTGTACACAATATCCTGCTAAGGGATTAAAATGGTCAACACATATAACCTCTGAAGAAATTAGCTTTGCTTTTGTACAGTGTAGCTCATTGATCTTACTCATCTGAGAAGTTGAAATTCTATCATTGTACAATATGTGAGAATCAAGGTGGAACCCAAATCGCAAAACAATTACTGTGAATTAATTGAGTGCACTCCATTTAACGTCTTTAGTAAAGAGGATGAAAGATTGCCCAAGAAAGGGAGGAAAGGCTGGGAACGAAAAAATTCTGCTGTAACTTAAGTCAGATGACTATTATTCAAAGGACACACACACAAGTGTGCATAGATAATCAACATACTGTATACAATATTTTCTTTTGGAATTATTTTTTGAAAATATTATTTACAAAATTAAAGGAAAAAAGTAGTGATTTTTTTCAAAATTTTGGAATAATATATTGTGTCTAAAATATACATATTTTGCAAGTTTATGCAAATCCAGCCATTGCACTATCATTTGAAAAATTGTTCTTAGTCTGTGTATATGTAAGCTAGGTTTGTATATTAGCAAAAAAAGAAAATGAAAACAAAAACCCACACAAACAAGGAAAAAAACACCCAAGAACACACACCATAGCCATCAAAAGGGCTAAGGCATATCAAACGATGGAAGAAAAAAGGTTACCTTTGACACCAAAACCCCAGTTCTACAGTTCCAATCAATTCAAGAGTATTACAAGCTGTTGGATTGCTCCCTTTGTGCCTTACATTGCAGTTATAAGTATTTACAAGGGGAACAAGTATTTGATAATGGACTCTTCAATCTGGCCAAGAAAGGTAAAACACAACCAATGCCCCTGGAAGTTGAAACTCCACAAATTCAGACTGGATATAAGACATACATTTTTAACCATGAGGGTAATTAATCAGTGGAACAACTTATCAAGGGTTGTGGTAGATTCTCCATCACTTACAACTTTTCAATCAAAATTGGATCTTTTTCTAAAAGATATGTTCTAGGGAAAATGTTGGGAAAGGTCTATGGCTTGTGTTATATAGAAGGCCAGACTAGATGATCACAAGAGTCCCTTTTGGCGTTGGAATCTATGAATTCAACAAGAAGAAAAAATGGTATAGTGGTTATCATTTTAAAAGTCAGCATTTTTCAATATCTAGGATATCACTAGCTTTCCCTATTCTTAACGGAGGATATTTTTATGGTAACTGTGGAAAGAAATGGCAAATATTTACTTTTTAATGGCTTCTTCAGTATTCTTAAATACTGAGCAAGCAATAAAACACTCAAGGAAGAGCATGGCAATGGTGAACTTGTCCATATAATACAGGGTCAAACTGAGAGCAGAACCCTTGCATGTATGCAACAGAAAGAGAGCTCCTTCTCCAACGTGTACCTGCAGGAGGGCAAAGTATAATTAACAAGTCAAGTTACAGGAATGTTTAAAAGGGTTGTGCTTTTCAGAGAAATTAATGCCCAAGGTTTTACAAATATGTACATGAATAACTTTATCTGCATGACAGACCCACTGAAATCAGTACGACTACTCACATGCGGAAGGGTTTACAGGATTAGGGCCTAGGTTTTGAGGTGTTTAAAAAGGGAATACAGATTGCTTGTGAACTGGTATTTGCATTTGCAACATCTGTCTATGTGCTAAACACATTGGTCAGAAAGAAGAGAATGCTCTGTTCCACTATGACATTATTAAAAAAAAAATAGGAATAATAGGCAGATTGGTCGTATCAGCCATGCAATGAAGAAAGTAGTGCATAGATCCAAGTCTAATGAAGGCTTAATGCCATGGTTAAATAGAGGGCATCTATGGCTGGAAGAAGTACAATGGAAAATGAAGGTTAGGTTAGAGAGACGACAAAACTATTAGTATATGATCTACTTCATAGCAGCTTTTTGTAAGAACCTAAAATAAGGCCAGACACATTTTCTCTGCAGCAGCAGAAATACTACAGGTAAAAATTAAAAAGCCTTTCAAGGTGACAACGGTAGTAGGTATAGTCCATGATACACCAACCATGAAAGATATGCAGAATTATAAGTAAATTTCACTATTATCAGCTTTTGTTTTTCTATAAGTCACTACACCTGAACACACACACACCACAAGATACAAATACTTTGGTATTATAACGTACTCGTTATATGAATGTTTGAAGCATGGTTAGAAGAACAGCTGACAGTATGTTATCCCCATTGCCAATTTATTTCTGGGTGAAATTTAAAGTGTATATATGATCCTTTATCTGTAAAGCTCAAAGCAGGTCCTGACTACAGGAGATACATCTCTCCCCCTGTTGAGATCAGATGAAATTCTTGAACTGGTAATCTCCTGGTTTTTGTGAAATTTTAAATGGAACTCCATTTATCTTAGGTACTTATATGTGAGGTGCTCAGGTAATAGTGCTTATATCAAGTGTTTATCCTTACAACACCTCTCTAAAGTGGAGAAATATTATCATTCCCATTGCACATATGAATGATTGAGGCAAACAAAGACTTGCACAAGGTCACACTGGAAGGGAATCAAACCCAGGTCTCCCACGTCCCAAGCTCCCACCCCAAATACTGGACCATTTTGGTCATTCTTCTTCCTGCTAAATGGAGTTATTCCTAACTTATACTTGTGAAACTGAGGGCTTGTCTACACTTACCAGAGGATCAACGCTGTGGCAATCAATGCATTGGTGATCCACTTAGCAGGTCTAGTGAAGACCCGCTAAATGGACTGCTGATCAGTCTCCTGTGTACTCCTGTACTCCCCCTGATCAAGAAGAGTAAGGGGAGTCGATGGGAGAGCGTCTCCTGTCAATCTTACATAGTGTGGATCCCGCAGTAAGTAGATCTAAGCTACATTGATTTGAGTTATGGTATTCACATAACTCAAATTGCATAGCTTAGATCGACTTTTCACTTTAGAGCAGACAAGGCCTGAGAGGAGAATAAGGCCCACTATATCTAGGGCCATGCAAATCTGTGGATATCCGCTTCATATCCATGGACAAGTTTTGTAGATAGTGGATTGGATGCCTGGCCTGCCATGGTGGCGCCTGGCCTGCCATGTCCGGCCTGGTGGGCACATGTGCTATGGGCCAGCAGCCAGTGGCTGGGGATGGGCAGCAGGCCAGAGTCGGGCTGTCCAGCACCCAGTTGCTGAGCCATTTCCTATCCAGAGGTTTGGGTCCCTTAGGCAGCACCAGGGTCCCCACCATGGCCCTGCCCCAGCAGCACTGGCTGTGGTCTTGGCCTGCTGGCTTCTGGGCAGCAGAGCCTGCCCCCAACTGCAGGAATTGGAGGGGGTGGGGACCCTGTGATGCAACACACACTGCTGCTGCCATTGCTTGGGAGCCCCCAGGAGCAACATGCAATGTGCTGCCCCTTCCCCCCAACCCCTGTGATGCCCCGTCTCCTCGAGAACCCACCCCGCACCACCTCTTCCCTGCAAGACCCTGCCCCTGCTCGCTCATCTCCTCTCCCTCTCCCCTTGCTAGTCCTTGTGACATGGCTTGCTGCTGCAGGTGGATACACATAAAAGATGGCTAGTGGATCACCGGTTGGATCATGGGTTGATTCTGGCAGATGTGCATCGGATGCAGATCCACATTTTTGTATCAGCGCAGGGCTCTAACTATATCCAGTGGAAACTACAGAGGGAACGTAGGGAAGCTGAATGTAACTATCTATAATTGAACTTTCTTAGGATTCTAGGGTTATCCCTACTCTTATAAGTGCTAGAGGACTTTAAGTGACCATAAATCATCTGTAGCAGGGGTCTACATTTCATCCTAAAGATAACATCTCCAATAAAACAGTAGCTTCTAACATCATGCCAACCCTCTTTTCACCATTGATTCAGAGGGAAGAATCCTGACTAATGATGCACAAAAACACTTTCTGTGACCCCCATCCAAGTACTGGCCTACCCTGCTCAATGTTGCATAACTCATGAAACCTTATGAGCTCACAACTCAAGGTGACACGGCTACAGGCTGAACAGCTGAAAACTCAGGACTTCACTGAAATTGCAATCAACCTACAGACATATACAAATGTACAATATATAGGTTTTAGTTAAAACATACTGGCAGGATTTTCCAAGTTTCTCTTAATTCGGACTTTAAAAATTGTAAGGCTTATATCCAGTCTTAATGAACAGGCGGTTCCTGACCCTTGCGAATTTCAGTGTCCTGTTCCCACAGCTGTGTAAACTGTTCCCAATCAGCTAAAAGGGGTCTCTAGTGACCATGGAATGCCACATTCTCCAGCTGCTTCGTTCTCAGAGGTGTGTGATTTCATATAATCCTACACAACCTAGCTCATGGGAATTATATAAACAATTCTCTGAGCTCCTGTCATGAGTTCCCTGATTGTTAGGATGAGGTTCCTCCTTGGTTTACCCTGATGGTTACACATTAAAAAACAAACAGTAATATTATCATGCTACAAACTAAACTGTCTTTATTCCTGATTCCCATGCAAGATAACCATATAGGAAATGGCCACATTACTTCTAGGAGCTCCATAAAAAATTAACTGAACTGTCAGATTTTCAGCTACGCTTGAATTATTCCTATTAAGTTCTTTACTTCTAATGTTTTAAATCCATTTCAGATGCACCATTATTTATTTGATCAGATATCATTTATTTGTTCTTAAAGTGAATAATGCAAGGCTGAAAATAAAATATACATACACAACATGGGCAACTATATGCTGCAAATATGCATGATACGTTTGTTTATATATTTATTCATAAACAGACAAACACACATATGCAAGCAACCCTTTTACAACCAAATAAAATGTTAATATGTTTTGAATGGATTGCAGTTATAATAAGAGGTACCATATTCTTATTCAGCAGTTATGGTTTGTTTGTTCTGTGAAACAACCACCAATGGAGTAATTATAGATAAAGATTTTTACACACCATAAGTGATTTAGAACTATAATAATTAAAAAAACAGGTATGTGTGTATACGCACGCGCATACACACACACACACTCACTCAGATTAATTACGGTAGCACAACGAAGCTACCGCTGCTGGAGCCAGAACCCGTGGAAGAATTCTGCTGCCCCAAGGACACCTCCCAGGTACAAGGAATGCCAGACCTGCCCAACACTGAGGAGCTGCTGGAATTGCCACTGGCAGCATACCCTAGAGAGACAGAGTATGACCCCAGGGTTCAGATACACCCAGAGAGGAGGGGAGGAAGGATCCCAGGGACAGCAGACTGCAGTCTGGCTGCAGGGGCATCCGAAACGTGGTCAGCATATTGCGGTGGCATTCCCCACTGATCCAGTGGAAGACCACTCTGCCACTGTTAGGGCCTTGGTCTGGGATGCAATGTAGTCAGGTGGGCCTGCATCACCTACCGCATGGGTGGTAGTACTCTCCCTCCTTAGAGGAAGAGACCTGTGTGTCTCTGTCGCCCACTGGAGCCAAGATGACAGACTGGGTTGGTGTTAACCCCTGCCGGCCCCCCTAGAACATTTGCTGGGTGCCCTGCCCTGACTGAGGGTTTGCTCCCCTGAACCACTCGCAGCTAGCCTGTCTAAGGGTTAAAGCCTTAGACTGTATGGTGCCCCACCCTGGCTGAGGGCTTGGGACATTGAACTATTCATGTCTCTACCCTCCCTAAAGGTTTGAACCAGAGACTGCTAAGTTCCCTTATTACTTAGACTGTGGTTTCAGGAGCATGTCAGCAAATGGGCATGGCCTCCCTCAGAGACTGACAGCAAGGGAGAGCCACACCCACCTACATGCTTACAATGTATTAAAGGAATATGTTAGATAATGGAATGACATAATGGATTTTTTAAATATGTTATGGTTCTCGTATGGAACTGATTCAACTGATTTACACACTTTGACATTTATTTATAGATCCATACATGACCAATTCAGGCATACAAGCCCCTACATAATTCACATGATGAGCAGTGTCCATGTCCTCTCTAACATCACATATCCCAAACACTACTATGGACAACTGCGTCCATCACACACTAGATAAATTGAAATCACAGACTAGAAGTGACTGATAATATGAAAAACTTTTATGATCATTCCATCATTATGCATACTTAATGATCCATAATTCCATTCTGGATAGTTACTAAATATACTTTTACATAATGCTTTTACAGCCTTAAGTTTCAAATCTTTGCAGCTCCAAGATGGCCATGATAGGCCCAAGACGCATGTGACTAAACATGCTTTTTTCACTGTTTGCACTCAGCCAGATTGTGACCATTCTTCAGAGGTACACCTTGCTACTGTGAGCTTTGTCCCCTCAACAATGGATTACTTAACATGGAGCTACACACTCAGAGTATCCTGAAACCGAAGCTGGTGCAGAATGCAGAAGTGCACCTGGCATGTGGAATATTTTACCTGCAGCACTTGACACCAATACTCTGGGATCTATACTGGCTGGATGTGGGTTTCCAGGTGGGACTTAAGATGCTTGTTTTGACTTAGGAAGTTCTCAATGACTTGAGACCTGCCTTTTTGAAAAACTATTCTCTCCCAGTTCCAAGCTTCCACAACTGGAAGGCACTAGCTGGACAGTGTGTCATTACCTGAGAGATTTTCAAGAACCTGTTTAAGGGCTTTTTTCTGCAATAATAGATAGAGGGAAAGGTGGTGGAAATGAATAGCTCCTAATTGATTGCAGAACTGGTAGACTTGATGTACACAGTGAGAAAACATTCAAAACCACACTCTATACTTCAAAAAAAGACAGTTACCTTTTCATAACTGTTGTTCATGTCCATTCTATTCTAGGTGTGTGTGCTCACCACATGCACATGCACTTTCCCTCAGTAGTATCTGTAGGACTGGCTTTGGTGCCCTCTGGAGTGATGCGCATATGCACCGGTATAAGGGGTATGACTGGCTCCCCTGTCCCTCAGTTCCTTACTGCTGGAAACTCCGACAGTGGAGAAGGAGGGTAGGTCATGGAATGGACATGAGCAACACATCTAGAAGAACAACATTTATGAAAAGGTAACTATCTTTTCTTCTTTCAGTACTTGCTCATGTCCATTCCATGTGACTCTCAAGCAGTATCACCATAGGTGAGTAGGAGTTTATGGACATATCGATTACAACACAGGTGTGATGAATCAATCATAGAATATCAGGGTTGAACGGGACCTCAGCAGGTCCTCTAGTCCAAACCCCTGCTCAAAGCAATCCCCAGACAGATTTTTACCCCAGTTCCCTGAATGGCCCCCTCAAGGGCTGAACTCACAACCCTGGGTTTTGCAGGCCAATGCTCAAACCACTGAGCCATCCCTCCGCCCCCCATCATTTCTGGCCTACTGAGTGACAGTGTAATGCATTGTGAAAGTGGGTACCGAAGACCACGTCACGGCTCTACATATATCATGGATCCCAGGGATATGCACCAGGAAGGCAGATGAAGACATCTGAGCCCTAGTTGAATAGGCCTTCACTATTGCTGGAAGCACAACCTGCACCAACTTATAACAAGTACAGATGCAGGCGGTGATCCAATTTGAAATTCTTTAAGAGGACATCTGAAGGGTTCATACTATCAGCTATCGTGATAAAGAGCTGGGTCAATCTGCAGAAGGGCTTGATGTGCTCCAGGTAGAACCCCAGGGCGTGCCTGACATCCAGATTGTGCAGCCACCTCTCCTCATTGGTGGAGCAAAGCTTTGGACAGAACACAGGGAGGGAAATATTCTGGCTGACATGGAAGCGTGACACCACCTTATGCAGAAAAGCCGGACGGGGCCGCAGCTGGACCTTGTCATTGTAGAATACCATGAATGCAAGCTCCAAAGTGAGCAAGCACTCAAAGAAGAACAAAAATGTAGGGAAGTAATTCTTCACATAATTCTCAGTCACCCTGTGTAACTCATTGCCAGAGGATGTTATGAAAGGCAAAAGTTAAAAAAATAGATAAGTTCATGGAGTTCACTGTACATCAGTGGCTATTAGCAAAGATGGTCGGGGTACAATCCCAAGGTCTGGCTGTCTCTAAGCCTGTGACAGCCAGAAGCTGGGACTGGATAACAGGGGAAGGATCACTCGACAATTGCCCTGTTCTGTTTATTCCTTCTGAAGCTTCTGGCATTGGCCACAGTCAGAAGACAGGATACTGGCCTAGATGAACCGTTGGTCTGACCCATATGGCCAGTCTCCCATTTCTTCTTAGTGGAGTAGTTTTAGGGGTAAACCATGGCTTTGTTTTTGTTGTACAGTTACTTTAAATAATGTGCAATGTGCTTGGAACAGTAGATGAGGGCCTTTTATCTTCTTATAAATGATAGTAATTAAATAATCAATAAAGTGCTACAGTTTCACAGTGTGGATAGATTAAGAAGCAGTGAGGCAGGTAAAGGAACAGCAAAGCCCTTTTCAGCTACATGCAGATGGGGGAGAGGAGAGCAAGCTTGGGGAATTGGCAAGAGTATGACTGACTGATCCAGGAACTGTGCAAATTCACTGATCTCAAACAGAAAGGAAGGATAATTTTGTGGGTAAACCACTGGGCTGAGACTCAGGAAATCTGATTTCTGTTCGCACCCCTGCCACAGACTTCCTGAGTGAGCATAGCCATGTCTCTCTGGGGCAGATCATCAGCTAGTGTAAACTGTCATGCATCACTGCCATAATTTCACTGAGTTCAGTGAAGTTATGACAATTTACGCCTGCTAAAGTTCTACCCTTTCACCTCTGTGTTTCAGGTTTCACAACTGTAAAATAGGGATAAAACTTTTTCCCTATCTTCCAGTGGTGTTGTCAAGACAAATTCAATAGTGTAGGTGGGATGCTTATATCTTACATTGATGAATACCACCGGAAAGCCTATAAATATAAACAAACACAGGGCTGCTGGACTGGCCTGCTTGTGCAGGTGCCTCGTGCAGGATCTGGGGGGTAATCCTCTATCTTCCATTTTGATCTAAATACACAATCCTTCTTTTGTGCACTGGAAAAGTATTTGGCTATTAGGACCTGATCCTTGTCCCACTGAAGTCAATGACAAAGCTGCAATGAATGGTGTAAGTTATGAATGTCCTGCAAAGCACTCCTTATTAATTTCTTACATGAGCAAAATTCCTATTAACTTTAGGGGGAGTTTTGCCAGAGTAAGGGGTAAGTGAAAGAGCATGAAACAGGCCTCACTGGGGTAAGAAATCCTGCTAACTACTGCTGCTAGTCAAACTAGTAATATTATAAGGTTTTTGTTGTGTTTTATAATATTATTTTTTCTCCTGTACCAGATCTGTCAGTTTCATGTTACTGGGTGATTTTAAATACAATTATTATATTATGTGAGGAAACATCATGATACTATCGGTTGGAATTAATTACATAATTCTAGTCCTAACCCTGAAGAGTTATGCTTCCTATTGTATATCACACTTCATTTTTTATTTCTTACAAGGTTGGTTTGTTACTAGCAGATTTTTTAGGGGCATGATTTACTGCATTTGCTGTAACATATAGAACACTTTCTCAGACTTAATTACAATATGATTTTGTGAAGAATTAAGAAAAAGGACAAATTCATAATTGCTAAACAGATGAATTGTGTATTTTATCCTTTTTCTATAAATACTTTATTGCCATCAATTATAAAGTTGGAGTTGTCATGCAATGAAGCAAGATGAAATTTTAAAAACACTGAATGTTTATGTGCAAATCTACACAGCCCAGAGTTTAAAAGAAAAAAATGTAAGTATTATGAGAGACAGATTAACCTTTAGTTTAGAACTTTGAAAAAGAATTTCACACTTCCATAACAAAAAGTATTTAGTAGCAAGTTTTGCTGTTGCCAGATGTTGTAAATTCTCATATGCAGTTTTAAGGATGAACTATTTAAATAGTTCAGTAACTGTAAAAATGCTAACTTAAATATTTCACATTTCATCAGTATGTTGAACAGTTTTATGAGGTGATTTTTCAAATCTCCATCAGTCAAAGATCTTTTTCCCACTATGAAGAAAAAAATTATGCTTCAGAAGATTAGTGTGTTCTCCTTAGCTATCTGACTGTGACCAGAAAGTACCAGAAAGTGCCGAAGTTACAGTGAATATCTGGTATTTACACAACAACAAAATCAAGCTTTAGGATACAAATGGTTTTTGTTTACTACAGCATTCAGACAGAAATTAGAGTAGATGACAGTATAATTTGATTTTTAGAACTAAATTTAATTGGCAAATGTGAAGTTAACGTACTCAGTATCATGAAACAATGCTTAGTGTCTCCACTGTGCCACTGAGTTTTAAACAGAACCAGGTATTGAAATTAATGGGGAGCTCTGTTTATTAACAGATGGCATGTTATGTCTCTATATACATAGAGAACAGACAGTCTAAGCAAATGAACAGGTTATACACACACACACACTCCAGAATAATTATTTTTAGAACATATATCAAAGCAGAAGAGCACTCAGTTTTATAAAACAAACTATGATACATCTCAATGTATTAAATTTTCTACTAGTGAGCAGCTTTCAAAGGTTATTGTAACTGATAGATACATGTGTTTTCAACCATTCCAACATACTTCAATAGAGACACGCAATAAAATGTAACATACTGTATATAATAAACCCTATGTTAGATTCTACTTCTGTTTTAAAATATCAGATAAAGGAAACAAACCAAAAAAAGATTTCACAGTCCACAGGTTTTTCTCACTTTTTCAAGCATTTTCACATTACAGGTTTTTATCAGACTAGCAGTCTGTTTTACGTAGACAGCTTTTAAGCTGACTAGATACTACAAACAGCACAAACAGTGATTGACCACTTTACCTTCTGAAAAATCAATCAGTCCCAGCAAATGAAGCAGCTTCAGAGACGCAAATATAATCACAACAATACCCACTGTTTGCAGTCCCTCTGACTCCCACTCTAACGTCAACATTCTTCAAACAAACAAATCATTCCAGTCTTCAAGCCAGTTCGTAATCAGAGGGAAATTAGAGGATTTTACCAATATTTTGTTTTGAAAAAAAGTTGCAATGGTGAAAAGCAACCTTGTGCTGTACGGTGGAAATTAACTGACTGCCCTAGCTGAGGCAAAATATTAGCAAAAGCCTTGCATCTCATGCTTCTCTAAGCATTTGATTTCATTAGTAGTGAGTCCTCTTAGTACGCTGAGGTGGACCACTAACCCCTTGATATGACATTGTATCCAGCAAGTAATGTTACTTCAGAGCTGCTGGAAAAACATCTGTTTCAGAACTGAAGACTTTGCTGTGTCAGTTCAAAAAAAGAAACACTCCCAGGAAACTTGCACTAGGGAGCACACTGCCACCAGTACTGTGCATTCTAATACTCCTAGACTCATGCTTTAGGATTCTACCCAAGAGCCTATTTTTACAGTTTTTGTTTTTTTCTGGGTTTTTTTTTTGGGGGGGGGGGGGGTTTAAAGCTGACAAATGCCAGTTTACTGAAGACATTTGTTTTCACATGTCAAACTCTGCATATCAGAAAAATACTGTTTTTTGCATCTTAGTGCATGGTATTTACAAATGCTGTGTCCCTTCTTGAACAGCACCAGAGCCTAGTTAGAATCTCTAATGAAAATGACAATGAAATTAAAGGATAACATTTTTAAACATGATGATCTCGTGTCCCTGTTTAATAAAATGTAAAGTTGTAAAAGGGCCACGCCTTCCCAACCCCCAATTTTTGCAACATAGGTACAGTATGTCTTTTAGGCATCAGAAGAGCTTCTTTTTTGACTAAGGGTTTGAGCCTGCACGTTCATAGTTTTTAATTGAATTTAATGATGCTCAACTACCATGAGGAACACAGCAACTGCCAGAATTAAGCCTGAACTACACATCAAGAAAAAGGCTCTTTACCATTGCTGATTTATCAGTAGGCTTTTATAAAATTAATCTATTCTCTGTGTTCAAATGAATAGAAATAAGGTATATAATGTACAGTGCTTACTGTAAGAATTATTTATGAAGAACGAGCCTTCTCGTTTAACTATAGAATCCAGCGTATTCAGCCATATTCAGGTGAATAAAATAGCCATCCTTTCCATCCCCCCCAACTTAGATATAGGATATCTGCAGAAGAAGCACAATAAAACAGTGGATCATAAATAAACTAAATTCACTAATATGTTGTGTGTATCTTCTTGCTTATTCTAATCTTCCTCGTATTTATGCCCTTTAGTTCTCATTGTCCATAAATGACCCATTTGATCCATCTCCATATTCATTTTCTATTCTCTCTCATTTCTGTGCACTGTTTTTATTCACAAACTCTTCTCTCTTTGAAGAGTAGCATCTCATTCCCTCTTTCTCTCATTTTTCTATTCACCCCCCCTTTGCTTTCCACCCCTTAGCTTTTTCCCATTTCACACAGTTTCCCTTTCTTTTGTCTCCATCACGTTTTTCACTTTATCTTCATCTCTCTGGCTCCTTTGCTCTCTCTTCTATCTCCCTGTCTCTTTGGGCTTCTCCTTTTCTTCTTCTCTCTTCCAAATAATGTTAACATTTAGTTATGGTCAGATTTTCAAGACTGCTCAGCAACTAACATACAGAAAGTCCCAATGAAAGTTGAGCTTTTTTGAAAATATGACTCACAGTGTTCTAAAGACATTGACAAACTAATCCTAACATTCTGCAGCCCAAGAGATAAACATTATTTTCCACACTAACTAGTGTTAGACACACTATTGGAATAAAAGATTCTCCCACTCTAAGTTCTGGCTTAGTCTCCTAGATCAGGCCCTAAATGGGACCAGAAGCCCCACCAGTCTCTCCACAGATGTGCCAGAAGAGGAAGTGCAGTTACCAGCAGCCTAGGTGGTACCTTACTCTCTGGGTTCCCACGTCATCAAACTGATCTGGAGTTCCTCTAAAAATTTGAGGGACCAAAAGTCATGTATTTCATGGGCCCCACTGATGAGCCCTGGCAGCTGTGTGTCAGTGAAAGGAGACTCTAAGAAAACAATCACTAAAACCTTGTCACAAAATCGTGGTGATTCTACAGAATGATAGACGGGAAACAGCAGAATAAAGACAATGGATTTCAAGAAGGGAGACTTCAGCAAACTCAGGGAATTGGTAGGTAAGATCCCATGAGAAGCAAGTCTAAGGGAAAAAAACAGTTCAAGGGAGCTGGCAGTTTTTCAAAGAGACATTATTAAGGACACAAGAGAAAAACTATCCCACTGCATAGGAAATATAGGAAGCATGCAAGAAACCACCCTGACTTAACCAAAAGATCTTTAAATATCTGAAGCTCAAGAAAGAGTCCTACAAAAAGTGGAATGTAGGTCAAATTACAAAGGATGAATATAAACCAACACCACAAACATTCAGGGACAAAATTAGAAAGGCCTAGGCTCAAAATGAACTTCATCTACTAGAAACAAAAAGAGTAACAACAAATCATTCTACAAATACATTAGAAACAAGAGGAAGACCAAGCACAGGATACACTCATTACTCAGTGAGGGGGGGAGACGATAACAGAAAATGTGGAAATGGTTGTTCCAGTTTTCACCAAAAAGGTTAGTTCCGATCAGACATCTAACCTAGTGAACTCCAGTGAAAATGAGGAAGGATCTGAGGCTAAAATAGAGACAAAACAAATTAAGAATTAGACAAGTCAGAGGTCTTCAAGGTGGCAGGGCCTGATGAAATACGTCCTATAATACTCAAGGAGCTGACTGAGGACATATCTGAGCCATTAGCGATTATCTTCAAAAACTCATCGAAGACAGGAGAGATTCCAGAAGACTGGAAGAGAGCAAATGTAAGTGTCAATCTATAAAATGGGGAATGAGGACAATCTAGGGAATTACAGACAAGCCATCTTATTAACTTCAATATCCGGAAAAATAATGGAGCAAATAATCAAGCAATCGATTTGCAAACACCTAGAAGATAATAAGGTAATAAGTAACAGTCAGCATGGATTTGTCAAGAACAAATTGCATCAAGCCAATCTAACAGCTTTCTTTGACAGGATAACAAACCTTGTGGATAGAGGAGAAGCGGTAGATGTGGTATATCTTGATTTTAGTAAGGCTTTTGATACTGTTTCACATGACCGTCTCATAAACAAACTAGGGAAATACAACCTAGATGGAGTTCTATAAAGTGAGTGCACAGCTGGTTGGAAAACCATTCCCAGAGACTAATCATCAATGGTTCAAACTTTAACTAAAAGGGAATATCGAGTGAGGTCTTGCATGGGTTGGTCCTGGATCAGGTTCTATTCAATATCTTCATTAATGATTTAGATAATGGCACAGAAAGTATCCAAGGCAATCTCCATGGTAAAAAGGGCTAGACACATACTTTTTTGGTTATTTTTAAAGAAAGTTACACTTAGCACTGATATTGTCAAAGTCAGAGGGCACACAGCCATGGACTTGGTGAGCCTCAAAGTCTCCGCTCTGCAAATTAATGCAATATGGACATGACACAAAAATGCATGCAGGTGAAAAGGACGCAGCATTATATTTAATGCACCATGCACCACTTTCAACTGTGGCATTAAAATATGCTGAATTCCTCCTGTAAACAATTCATTAAAAATAAATAAGAAGTGAAAATTTCCTGCCTCATAGCATTGGAAAGTAAAATAGAATTTGGGCAAAGTTATCAATCAAGTACAGTCACCGTTTGTATTTTGAGCACTCTTAGAATCCACAACCGAATGTGATTTTTCTCTCTTATTTTATATCCTGAGAACCACTTAAGAAACATTACTATATGTCTTTATGGGAATGTCTATGCAAGCACTCCAAGGAAAATTTAAAAAGTCTTATTTTTCAGAAAAGAAGACTTGTGGGTACTACCAGAAAAATACTCAGTAAAATATCCAATTACAAAAAAAAAAAAAGACAGACACTTCTCCGCTAACACTTCTCTGCTGCTGCTTCCAGAAGCTCCCATTGGCCGGGAAAAGTCAACCATGGCCACTGGGAGCTCTGGGGGGGCCATGCCTGCGGATGGTCAACATCAGCAAAATGTCTTGTGGTCCGCAATCAGATTACCCTGATGGGCCGCATGAAGCCTGTGGGCTGCAGGTTGCCCACCATTAATGTAGTCTGACCTTCTGCCTAACACCTGAATAGAATTTCCCCAAAGTAATTCCTGTTTGAACTGGAGCACATCATTTAAAAAAACTTCCCCCCATGATTTAAAAAAATGTCACTGATGGGGAATCCACCACAACATGTGGTTAAGTTGGTCCAATAGTTAATTATTCTCACCGTTAAACTTCATGCCTTATTTCCAGTCTGAATAGGACTAGCTTCAACCTTCAACCACTAAATTGTGTTATATATCTTCCTTTGCTAGATTGACTATAGGTACTTACAAACTGTGATCAAGTTACTTCTTAACTTTCTCTTTGTAAAGCTAAATAGATTAAGCTCCTTGAGTATCACTGAAAGCTATGTCTTCTAATCCTTTAATTATTCTCATGGCTCTTCACTGAATCCTCTCTCTGATTTATCAGCATCCTTCTTGAATTGTGGGCATCAGAACTGAGCACAGTATTCCAGCAGTGGTCGCACCAGCGCTGAACACAAGAGATAAAATAAGCACTTTACTCCTACATGAGAGTCTTCTGCTTATAAATTCAAAGATTGCTGTTTAAGCAATTAAAATTACTACTAAGCACTGCATATGCTGGTACCTAATACCAGCCTCATCTGGGTTTCACAAACTGGTGTGGGAGACTTTAAAAGTCTACTCCGCTTGGAGAAACTCCTATTAATATCCTTCCAGATTACTCTTAAAATAACTCATGTACATTAAAAGAAGCACAGGGCTATATTGTTCTTTTCCCTCACAGGTGTGCAAGGAGGGAGGGTAGGAAGGCTGTATGTAATTGCCAAGCCCCAGGGCTCTGTGAACCTAGCATTACTAGCAGAGCCAGAAACCCTCAAAAGGGTCAAGAGGAGGTGAATGAGGTCTTGGCCCTGCCCAACCCTCCTCCTTCCCTGTAGGCCAGAGCAGTTGGTTGGTCACACAGGAAACACAAGCTTTTCCCTCTTAATAGTACCATAGAGGCACCTACCTATGTGCCACAATACTGGAGGCAACAGCATCTCTCCTGAGGCACGGTGCCTCCTGGAGCTCCCATGTAGTGCTATGGATCTGTATTCTCCTCAGTAGAGACAGTGTCTGTTGGACCAATCCAGCCCCCAAACTCCTACATGCAGTTTTTTCCACAGGAAAAAAAAAGATTCTTCTTTTTCAATGCCCTACTTATTCCTATACATATTAGAAGTAACATCATTTGTCATGTGTAAAAAAAGAGTGTATTAAATATTAGAATGGACTGTGTAGAGTGCAAGCACTTAAATCTTTGTTGTGTGGACGCATGCATGGTACCTAGTGCAATGGAGCCCATACCCTTATCTGGTCTTTTAGGGTATGTTTACATGAAAAAAAAAATCCTGGCAGCAAGTCTCAGAGCTTGTGGTATGGGGCTAAAGCCCCCTTTCTGGTTTCAGAGACCAGGCTCCAGTTCAAGCAGCAGCATCTACACTACTGATTTTAGCTCCATAGTATGAGCCTAAGACAGACTCTGAGACTCACTGCTGTGGATTTTGGTTTGATCTGGATTTTTCCTTGCTTTGTAGATGTGCCTCTAGTTTGTACTGCAGTAACATCAACAAATGTCAACCCGTTAATCAGGATATTTTGCTCCCCAAGTGAATTGTCTGTACAGTTTGGAAGTAGAAAACCAATACTGAAAATGGTTTCAATAATTTCATACAACTGAAGTGGAGCAAGACGACAGGAATTGCCATATTGGATCACAACAGTTCTCCAGCTAGTCTAACATCCTATCTGTAACTGGTACCAAATGCTCCAGAGGAAGGTATAAGGAACCTTGACGCAGACAATTACGGAATAAACAGCTGATAGAAAGTAACTTCCCCTGAGCCCAATCAATTAGTGGATGGTTTACTCCCTGAAAGTTTATAAGACCTTTGAAAATTGTATCTGATGTAACTGTGGACATTCTCATTACCCATATAAACAATATCTAAATCTGTTTTTTAGTCCTACTAAACTCTTGGCTTCAATTTCAGCTTGCAGCAGTGAGTTACACACTAATTATATAATGTGTACATACATTTTCTGCAATCAGTTTTAAAATTTATTACTAGTTATTATAATTATTACCACCACCACAGCACCCAGGAACCATAGGTAGACCAGGATCCCATTATGCTAGGCAGCGCTAGACAACATAGGACAAAAAAAGATGGTGTTTCCCCCAAACACCTTATAATCCAAGTCATACAATTTTCTGCCTTTTAGTTACCCCTTGTTCTTGTATAATAACTTATGAGAAAGGGTAAATAGGAATGCTCAACTGTTTTTCTCCATATTGTTATATATTTCATAGCTATCATGTTTGCTTTTATCAATCTCTTTTCTAAATTGAACCGTTGCAGTCTTTTCAATCTTTCCTGAAATATATGTTTGCCTGTAATCATTTTCATTGTTGTTCGTTGGATATCTCCTATTTTTGCTATATCTTTTTTGAGATGAGGTGACCAAAACTGAATACATTTTTCAAGGTGAGAGCATCTATCAATTTACAGAAAGGCATTATAATTTTTCCTAAGTGATGGCATCTGCTTAGTGTTATAACTAATTTAAGGAAGAGACATAATTGACTAGTAAGGAACAGTACTTCATTAGAAACTGGCTATTTGATTTTTTTTCCCCAAACGTAGTTAAAAAAGGAAATTGCTGATGAGTTAGAAAGAGACACAAAGTTTGGAGGGATTTAATTAGCTGCCCTTCTTTCTGCACTCCGCTTTTCCACAGGGAAATGTCAGTCAGCCAGAAAAGAGTGAAGTTTTTAAGTAAATACAGAAAAAACCTAAGTATAATGCATACTGAACTGAATGGCTTCTTGTATTTGTTTTGAGTGCCAGATCAGAATTTATTACAGAAATTCTGGAGTTAGTAACGACCTTAGCCTTCCTGTTAAATATCTGGTAAAGATTCCATTCATCAGTAATAATCCACAGTTTTATGCATATGGAAAACTGACAAGAGATCTTAGATCTGCAGCAGAAAACTTGTTCAGTAGAAAGTATGGCTGAAACCCAGGGAAGTAATTTTCTTAATTTATGCAGATCCAGACAAGGATTATCCACAGAGGAAATGAATTCATGTTTCTAAATACTACATCCCCTGTGTACTCTGCTACTGATAATCGTATAATATCACACATTCATCCCAAAGTGATTAAAAAAAATAAGAGACATACATATGATCCTTTGTTCATCCCAGCAATATGGCAATGATTTTACAGCAGAATACGACGTTAGAAGAATAATTTATTCAGTCAAAATTGCTGACAGTCTTTAACTAGGTAAAAAGCGACAGAGTCCTCTGGCACTTTATAGACTAACACATGTACTGGATGAATACCCACTTCGTCAGATGCATGTCAAAGCTTATGCTCCAATACATCTGTTAATCTATAAGGTGCCACAGGACACTCTGTCGCTTTTTACCCAACCAGACTAACACGGCTACCTCTCTGATATTTAACTAGGTAGAATTCAATTACCTGAGCTGGAAACAAGAAAACATTGTTTGCTCCAATTTTCAAGTTGTGGTCTTGGTTGTTTTTTGTTTTGTTTTTTTGAAGTAAATTACATTGAAATATTGCTGTGGCTTTGACTGCCTAAAGATTTTTCTCTGCATTCTGCTTGTTCTGAGTTATTGTACCAGAGTTCTTATTTTTATTCTGTTTCTGATGTGTCTGACACTTACTTGGTCTTAAACATTTACTTTTGACCTTCCTTGAACATACATTAAAATGCCACAGCCACCACTGAACTGAGATGATTTAGAACGCTGACTGTATAATAATTTACTTCAAGTTCATGTAAAAATTCTAATGCATAAAAATATAAAGGGTAATCATTCATCTGGTTTGCAGTCTAGAACTGATCAATACACAGTAGCATTAGGCTGCCTAATATTGTTGAATGCTCATAGTGACTATGTCTCTGAATATATTTTGTGCATGGTCTCCCTTCAGATCAGGCAAGAATAGCTTGATGGGGAGGAAACCACGTACTCTGGAGCAATTCACATGTATTTGGATCCGGTATCTTTGGGGCATCAATTGTAAATGAGAGAGAGCGACATTTAGAAGAGAACTGTCTTCATAGAAAAGCTTCTCAAGGTTTCTGCAAGCTACAGAAACATTTCATTTTTTCTAAAATAAAGCCTCTGCATAGTTGCACACTTTACAAAATTCTAGGAAAGGTATGTCCAAATTTCTTATATTCCTCAGCATATATACATATGTACTTTAACTTTCACTTGGCCCAAATTCTGATGTATTAGTCTGCCAATTAAGGTAGATTCAGTTGTTTTTTTTAAAACAACCACCCCCAAATGTTCCCTATGGGGTAGTTTGAGGTCTTGCAGTCAATTTTTTTGAATAAACATAAACGTATAAAAACAATATACAAATTAACTTAGTGGATAAAATACAAAGTGGTTTGCAAATTAAACTGCCTCATTCAGGAAACAATAGTGAAGTTTGCACTTTATGAGGATAATACAAAGTATTAGAAAAAGGCCAGCTCCTTCCTAAAATCATATTAAATTATATTTTGCAACAGCAGCTAATAATCAAACTGTAGTTTATTTTACTATAAAACCCACTTGGTTGGCAAATTGTACTGCCACTTCTGGCAAAAATACTATGTTTCAACTATATAGCAGTAGGTTATAGCACATAAACCTTATCTTCCCTTTTGAAATCAAATAAAACTGAGTCTTTCAATAGCAAAAGCTGCTGTTGCTAAACTTGCAAGAGTAAAACTTGCCACACAACGTACTCTGGATTGGCTGGAAAATAAAACTGTTCTTTGCCTTTCTGGCAAAGGTATTGCCTTTCAACTACGTGAATGCAGAACAAAAAAATCCAGGCTCAATTTCTCCCTCTGAAGAGGTCTATTTAGAGCACTAAAAAACAACATAATCTCCACCCGATTCTTCTGACTCTCTCCCCCACCCCAAAGTCCATTTAGCTTGTTTGGTTTGCCAACCTCTAGCCCTGACTCACCACAATGTCTGCTTCCTCCATTTCTACTCTTGTGCTGAGGAGAAAGACTGGCAGAAATCCTGTGATCAGGCTGACTTCCTCCACTATAAATTATTCTCTCCTCCTACAGTTCTTTCTTGCTTAAACAACACTACTTCTCCCACACACTTGAATCTCATGCCCACAATCTCAGCCGCCTTTTTACCACCACTGACTCACTCAAACTTTCCACTCTTTCTGCCTCCATTTCTTTTTCTGACCAGGATCTCGCCAAATTCTTCCTACAGCAAATTGACAAAATATTACATAACCTTCCCTGTCCTCTCAGCTTTCCTTCCCTTCTCCCTTACCCACAACAACTCTTGACTCCTACCCTGTCGCAGACCCTTCAATTGCTGCAGTGACCCCCATCCCATCTCCTGATTTCCCTTGCAATCATGCTCATATCTTCCTTACTCTTCTCTTCAACCTCTCCCACAGCTTTCCCCCCTCAAAATACAAAAAAATTTCATCCCAGACCCACTCCTATCCTGTTCGCATTTCTTGCACTTGATTGAAACTGCTCTTGCTGAAGTCTTGAATTACCTGTTCCTAGCTAATGTGCAGAAACCCATTACTCCATTCTCATCTTCCTCAACCTCTCAAGCTGCCTTTGCCACTATGGACCACGCTCCTCTTCTTGAAATCTTGACCTCCCTTGGATTCTGTCACTATATCCAGAAGATCATCCTCTTTTGCCCTCCAACTTTCTGTGGCAGGTTTCCACAAGTCTCTGTCCTTGGTCCCCTTCTCTTCTCCTCTACACCTTATCTCATATGCAAACATAATTTCAACTACTATTTCTATGCTGATGACTCTTAGATCTACTCCTCTGCAACAGAACGGTCTCCTTTTATCCAAACCAAGTTCTTAGCAAGTCTCTCTCGCATTCCCTCATGGATGTATAGATGTTAGCTCAAGCTCAAGATGGCTACATCAGATAGGGTGACCAGATGTCCCGATTTTATAGGGACAGTCCTGATTTTTGGGTCTTTTTCTTATATAGGCTCCTATTACCCCACAGCCCCTGTCCCAATTTTTCACACTTGCTGTCTGGTCACTATAAAACCAGAGCTCCCAATGTTCCCTCACAAGCCCTCCCTGTTATTTTCTTTCTTCATCACTGTAGACAACGTCACCATCTTGCTTGTCACTAAGGCCATAACCTGTGCATCATCTTCAACCTGAACTCCTCTCTAGGTCCTCAGATCCAGGCTATATCTAAATCTTGCCAATAATTTTTTTGCATAATATCTCAAAGACATGGTCTTTTCCATTGATCCACAAAGCTAACACTCATCTAGCATCTCGATTACTACAACATCCTTCTAGCCTTGACAAATGCAGATTTGCCCCACACAGGATGCTGTCACAAATAGAAGTATCATAGCCCATCACTTTGTCCATGTCACTACTCTCTTTTTATCCCTCCATTGACTCATCTTATCACCACATGAGCTGTTTGTATTCACAGTCACAGTCCTTGATGGTCAGTCCCCTCTCTACTTATCTCTCATTTGCTACCGAGCTGATGACGCTTGCCTGCAGTCAGACCGTATCAGCTTCCCTTGCTCATTCATTAAATATACGAACAAGTACCTTCATTCCTTTTCCCATGCTGCCCCTCATGCTTGGGAGGAACACCCCATAAACATCTGCAAAGCTACCTCATTATCATCCTCCTAATCCCTCCTCAAACACTCTCCTTTGTCTAGAGCCCCCTACCAACCCCCGCCCCAAAACCAACAAAAACCAAACACCAAATATTCACTGCTATTTTTGTTAATATCCTTTTGAATTAGCTGACATTTATCCTCAATTACATTCCTTACATATACAGGAGTTCAAGAGAGATCTACAGGAACAAGTTGGCAGAAGAGGTAGAACACAGAAGCAGAATATTTAACTCCACGTTCAACTGCAAAGCTGAATTAGGAATACATTCATATATTCTCTACCACTCATCTTAACAGCTACCTTTCTGTGGACTGTGCAGGTGTTGAGGACCCCAAATGAGTTCCCAAAGGAAAAAAAAGACATGTACCTGAGCCCAAATTCTCTTGCTTCGTGATATACAATAATTACTTTGAATATATTTAACAGTCATATTGATTTAACAACAGAATTGCATTATGCAGTAATAATACATAAGAATGTAATATTCAGAACTGCTCTGTAGCATCTCCTGTATGGGCTAATATTTATTTGATTTATTAACAGCTTCTAAAGCATACATCACTGTCTATTTCTTACCCTACAGTGACGAAACATCATTTACAATCTTTTTCAGTGAAACAGCATCTTCAAAACCTTCTTTCCTGAGTAGGACATTTTAAGGAACTCTAACTTACATGTTGTATAATCTGAAAACATGCTGCAGAAATGTTTATTTCTTTAGGACAATAATTTTAGTTTTAAACCAGATTTCAGCCCTCCTTAATGTTAAAAAAAACCCAATTACCTACCTTTTGTAACTGTTCTTTTGAGAGGTGTTGCTCATATCCATTCCATTCTAGCTGTGTATGCGGACCCACGTACACAGTTGTCAGAGACCTTTGCCTTATCGGTATCTGTAGGGTCAGTTGTGATGCCCCCTTGAGTGCCTTGCTCATGCATCAGCATATTGGATGCCGCTGACAGTATGCCCCCTCAGTTCGTTCTTGCTGACAACTTCGACAGAGGGATAGGAGGGGAGGTAATGGAGTGGACATGAGCAACATCTCAAAGAACAACAGTTACAAAAGGTAGGTAACCCTTTTTTCTTTGACCGCTTGCTCATGTCAATTCCATTCTAGGTGACTCATAAGCAGTATCTTCAGGAGTGGGCTTGGAGTTCACAGTTTAGTGGCTTGTAGTACAGCCCCATCGAAGCTAGCATCATCCCGGGCCTGCTGGGTAAGTATACAGTGGGACGTGAGCTTATGGATAGAAGACCAAGTGGCTACCCTACAGATATCTTGGATAAGCATTTGAGCCAGAGAAGCTGCCAAAGAGGCCTGCGCCTTGGTCTAGTGGGCGGTTACAATCATCGGGGTGGCACCTTCGCCTGATCATAGTGGTAGCGAATGCAAGCAGTTATCCAAGAAGAAATTCTCTGAGCAGACATTGGGTGACCTTTCATCCAGTCAGCCACCTTGACAAATAACTGTGTTGACTCGTGGAATGTCTTGGTCTGGTCAATGTAGAAGGCTAATGCCCTCCTGAAGTTTAGGGAATGCAGCCTATGCTCCTCCTCCAACTCATGCAGCTTTGGAAAAAAGACATATGAAAAATGTCCTGGCTCTTATGAAACTGAGAGATTGCTTTGGGCAGGAAAGCTGGGTGTGGCCTCAGCTTGCCCTTACATATCATGGTTTTAGCAGTCTGCCGCCTGGTGCAGCACCTGCAGTGCAGGTCAGTCTACTTGTTCTTTAGTCAGTGGGGCTGCTTCAGGCAATGAGGGCCCTGAGAGAGAGCAGGGTCCCCTGCCACCAGGAGGGCCCTCCAGTGGATAACCCACTTCTTTTGGGCTCTACATCAAAAGTTTACAGATTCAACACTTGTCCTTTCTATGGGATTCCCCCAAACACTTCAAGCAGCTGTCGTGAGGTTTACTGATAGGCATTGGCCTGCTGCACATCGAGCACGGTTTGAAGCTGAGAGAGCGGGGCAGGCCCCACTCTGGGATGAAGTTCCAGCCAGGACTCTAACTACCAACTAACCTAACACTTAAGTTAATGGCTACAAACCATATACAAAGAGGATAACAAAGACTGCAAAGAACCACTAATGCTCTTGTGATCTGCAAGAGAAGGTGCTCCAATCAACTGTCATGGTGTCATAAATAGATAGCTAAGGGTTAATGTTTCTTTTACCTGTAAAGGGTTAACAAAGGGAACCAAACACCTGACTAGAGGACCAATCAGGAAACTGGATTTTTCAAAGTCAGGGAGGGAATTTTTGGACTCTGAGTCTTTTGTTTGTCTCTCAGCTATGAGAGCTTCTTGTCTTTCTAATCTTCTGTGTCCAACTTGTAAGTACAGGTAGAAAAACAATATAGGCTTTTATGTTGTTTTGGTGTATTACATGTGTGTAACTTGCTGGAATGTTTCAAATTGGATATTTTTTTGAATCAGACTGTTTATTCATATTTTTCTTATAAGCAATAAGCCCTTATTGTCATCTTGTTACAGAGAATATGTTTTGTGTTTTTTTCTTTCTTTTTTTATGAAAGCTTTCTTTTTAAACCCTGTTTTGAGTTTTCTCTGGTTAAGGAGAAAGGAAAGACAGGGGTGAGGGGAAACACTACGCTCTGTGTTTAACCTCTCTTAGTGTCCGCAGGGCGGGAAGAAGCTTAAGGGGGAGGAGAGATAGAATCTCTTCTGTATGTCCTTGTATTTGGGGTTTGTCTCTTTGTGGAATAGAGGAGATATGCTTCTTGGTATTGTGATGTAAAGAGATTGCATCAATAGTCCCAGGTTAGCCCAGAGAGGAAAGTCTGGGTGGGAGAGAGAGGGAAGGGAAGTGGGTTATTTCCCTTTGTTGTAGGCTCAGGGTTTCTGAGTCTTGGGATCCCTCCAGGGAAGGTAATGGGGAGACCAGAGGGGGCCAAAACCCTGGAAATTTTTGGATGGTGGCAGCAAGATCAAAGCTAAGCTGGTAATTGAGCTTAGAGGGGTTCATGCTAGGCACCCAGATTTTTGGACGCTAAGGTCCAGATTTGGGAAGAGGTTTATGATACATGGGCAGTAAGAAGGAACTGAGAGGCTGTAGGGTCGGTGATGCCTAATTTACTGACGCATGAGCGTGACACTCAAGGGGGCACCACAGTTGACCCTAAGGATACCACTAAGGCAAAAGTCTCTTGACAACCGTGTACGTGGGCATGCATACACCTAGAATGGAATCAACACGAGCAAGCACTCGAAAAACAACTTGTAGAGCCAGATCATGCTCTTAGCCTGCAGAGAAGACATTCTGCATTAAGGGCTTTCTGTGGATCCATGGATTCATGAGTGTGGTGGGCACCAGGAGATTGTCGTAGGGACCAAAGGGAGGCCAGAGAAGTAGCCAGAGCAATGTATATCTTCCACTTTACACACAACATCAAAGGTAACAGAGGCTGTATCCATTTTCATGCAGAGGTTCTTGTGCATTAGTAATCTCAGGGAAAGTCACTGCTTGACGATTCCTTGGCAATGTAGATGAGGCAGACGAGAGAGGGTCCAGAGCTAATGCAGAGCTTAGGAACTCCATGTGGATCTCAGGAGATTCACAGGTTTGTGGTGGATGTTGTACTTGCCACCAGTTGTGTATGAGGACTGTTTGCTGTAAGGAAATCCCACTAGGGTGACCAGATGTCATGATTTTATAGGGATAGTCCCAATTTTTGGGTCTTTTTCTTGTATAGGCTACTATTATCCCCCACCCCCATCCCGATTTTTCACACTTGCTATCTGGTCATCCTAAATCCCACCCTCCAAAAATATTTAATAATGAGCTCTTAAATCTAGCAGTGAAAGATGTAATACAATCCAGTGGGTGGAAGTTAAAGATGAACAAATTCAAACTGGAAATAAAGTGTCAAATTTTAACAGTGAGAATAATTAACCATTGGAACAATTTAACAAGGGTTGTAGTGGATTCTCCGTCACTGAAAACTTTTAAATCAATATTGGAAACATAGCAATGAATAATACAGAATTGTTCCTGACAGTCCATTTTCTTGTGCTTTGTCCACACTAGTGAAGTAAGCCAAATGATGGGTCTTCTGACACTTCCCATGGGAAATTACTCTAGAGTCTAATAGGCCAAATTCATTAGTATCTTCTCTTCTGATATACTGCCTGGGCTCAAGATACTAATGGCTATGGGAGATGTAGACAGAACAGGCAAGTAAAACTCCTTCTTGACAAGTCTCCAAAAAGGTACCAGATTTGTTCGGAATTGATACTATTTCAATAACCAGCCTCTCTTCCTCTTTCTCACCATATCTCTGAAGAAATTACTACAGCGCTAAGGCTATAGTTTCTGTGGATATAGTGGGCTGGTTATGTGGATGTGCAGCTCATTTTGGTGTGCTCCTTTACATGCAAAAGACTGCACCCAACACCCCTCTCATGATCCATTCCACACTAGGACAACTATTAAAAGAGTGGCTAGCCTAGTTCAAAACTGGTTTAAGTGTCAGTAAGGGGATTACACAGCTATTTTACCATTTAATCAGGATCCAGGATTTGGTCCTTGGTGTTTAATTTCAAATACTCAGACAGTTATTTCCGCCATTTATCATGTCTTATGCATTTTAACTCCTTTAACCTTCTCATAAGTCATTCCCCCAGATTCCTAATCATTTTACTCTTCTCTGAACTTCTTCCAATTAGGCAATGTATTATACAAAAATAAATCTCTCCAAAATAATTCTATTTAAATTTCACCTTAATATTATTAGTCAGTCTGATATTTTAAAAAAATAAAAGCAAAAAACCACTTTATTTTTCTATTTTCTTTGCAGCATCAGAAACACTATACAGTATGCTGAATGTGCATGGAGCTGGTGGACTATCTGAGCTTTACTCTATTGAAAGCGAACTCTCCATCATCTGAATTGAGGAAAAACTCTGTTTAATCCGGTGATGTTTATTTGCAATCCTATTCTTCTCAGCCTCTCTATGTTGATAACAGCAGCAAGGCCAGATTGCGATACTCTTAGACCAAGTAGTGCATATTCCTCAAGCAGTTCCATTGACTTCACTACTCATCCAGCCCAACTAAGGAGCAGGGCCTACCTGTGCTGCCTCGGAAACAGAACAGGACTAAAGTGTCACTGAGAAGTCAGAGTCTCAGCCCTTCTCTCCGTCTTGCTGTGTGTGGTATAAGCAGGGCTGGTGTAACCATTTAGGCGGAGTAGGCGGTTGCCTAGGGCGCCAAGATTTGGGGGTGCCAAAAAGCAGCGCCCTCAATTTTTTTTTTAAGTGGTTGAGCGGCCCACTGCTGCTAGGATGGAGAGGGAGTCTGAGCTGCCGGCGGCAGCGGCAGCAGCAGCAGGCAGCTCAGGGTGTCCCTGGGTCAGTGCACCGCCACGGCAGCCAGCAGTCCAGTGTCCCTTGGCCCAGGGAAACCTGGGTCAGCGAACCGCCGTGGCAGCCTGCAGCCCAGGATGTCCCCTGGGTCAGCGCACTGCCACCGGCAGCCCAGGGCTTCCCCTGGGTCAGCGCACTGCCACCGGCAGCCCAGGGCTTCCCCTGGGTCAGCGCACTGCCACCGGCAGCCCAGGGGATCCCCTGGGTCAGCGCGTTGCTGTCGGCAGCTGCCAGCCCAGGGGTTCCCCTGGGTCAGCGCGTGCCGCCGGCAGCCCAGGGGTTCCTCTGGGTCAGTCCACCGGCAGCTGGCAGCCCAGGGGTTCCCCTGAGTCAGCGCGCTGCTGCCAGCAGCCAGCAGCCCAGGGGTTCCCCTGGGTCAGTGTGCTGCCGCTGGCTGGCAGCTCCCCGCACCCCCGCAGCAGCTCCCCACCCCCGGCAGCCCAGGGGATCCCCTGGGTCAGTGCGCCGCCGCTGGCTGGCAGCTCCCCACACCCCCGTGGAAGTTCCCCACCCCCGGCAGCCCAGGGGTTCCCCTGGGTCAGCGCATCGCTGCCAGCAGCCCAGGGGGTCCCCTGGGTCAGTGCGCCGGCAGCCTGCAGACCAGGAGTTCCCCTGGGTCAGTGTGTCGCTGCTGGCAGCCCTGGGGTTCCACTGCGCAGTCGCTGCTTCACTTCTCCCGCCTTCTAGGCTTGCAGCGCCAATCAGCTGTTTGGCGCCGCAAGCCTGGGAGGAGAATTAGAACAGGACAGTGTGCTTGCAGAGGAAGCAGAGCAGAGGTGAGCTGGGCTGAGGTGAGGAGGCAGTGCAGGGCTCCTCGGGCCAGGGGGTGGGAAGCTGCCGCGGGGTGCTGCCACGGGGGCAGGGGGGGCATACTTCAGGGTGGGGGGGGATGGGGAGCTGCTGCAGGGCTGTGGGGGCACAAAGTGGAAGTTTTGCCTAGGGCGCGAAACTTCCTTGCACCGGCCCAGGGTATAAGCCTTACCTACCCCACCGCAATGGCTTACTTGTGCTGTCTGGCACGCTGACAGGGTAGAACCAAGGCTTTGCTCACTCTCTGCCTACCCACCATCATCCACATGTGTGGGAAGAGAGTAGTACCCGGGCAGCAGTTGCTCTCTCCGCCACACAGAGCCTGACACTGCATGCTGCCCATGCAGTAGGAATACGTGAATACCTTATGCCCCATTATTGCCCTGTGCAGGCTAGAAGCAAGGCTGATGATTGAGCGCAAAGGATCTGGCTCATACAGGCAGGATATTTTATAGAAGTGTCTTGGTAATTGATTTTTACAGAAATCCAGTGTTCTAGCATTAGAGGGGGGTCTTTCAATGTACACAGGACAAGCTAAGGGAAACTACATCACCAGCAAAAAAACACTAAAAAAAACAGTTACCCAGAATTCCATCTCTGGGTACAGAGGCACACTTGTGCCTGTATCAGGTCCTGATCAGCTGACTGAGCTCTAACCCATCCTGAGAGTTAGATTATAAATACATTATCTTTTTTGTTGTATACTAACAAGGTTTAATACAACAACAACAAAAGATGGAGATGATATCTGTCATAACTATAAAGGGAAAGGTAACAGCCCTCCTGTGTACAATACTAGAAAATCCCTCCTGGCCAGAGACACCAAAATCCTTTCACCTGTAAAGGGTTAAGAAGCTCAGATAACCTGGCTGACACCTGACCCAAAGGACCAATAAGGGGACAAGATATTTTCAAATCTTGGTGGGGGAAAGGCTTCGTGGGACTAAGAGGGACCAGACATCAATCCATTAAAAAGCCAGCATTTGCTGGAGAGTTTCAACAGTTTCCACAGGCTCATTTAACTAAAGAGGGAAACCGTGCTGTCACATACCTTGTGTAACAATTGTTGTCAAATGCTGACTTTTTAATAGAGGCCACTGTAACCAATGCACCTCCACTACCAAGAACAACATAGGAGAGTTGAAAAAGAAAAAGGTAAGCACTACCAAACAAACTATATTAACTTTCCTTCTTTATTGTACTGGTACAGACAGTGGCTTATGTCCTTCTGCTGCCAGCTAACTGTTATGTAGTTCAAGTTGTAGCAGTCTGTCCTACAATGCCAAAGGTTCAGGCTTCAAAACACTGCTGATGAGGCATTATGGGAGACTTGTTATATTGACAATACATAACAGTATAACTAACAGTCCAGTTATATTGACTATAATTTGGTTTAGGTTTAATCACACTCCCCTCATTTTGAAATAATTCTTAGGCTGAAATATGAAACACACTAAAAGTCTAGAAATAATAAAATGTTTTTGCAACCTTAATTCTGCACCATGATGTGTGTGTATTAAGATACAATTTTTGATTACACTTGAGATACTGGCAAACCAGGTTCCAGATTATGCTGACATGCCTTACTTGGATACTAACAAATACATAATTGGAATTTGTCTGACTCACCTGTGTGTTAATATTGTTAAAATAGGTTTTAGAGTTATAAAATGTGTCTTTAAAAGTCTTTATTTAATGTTTGTAAGTTGCTGAATACATTAATCTCACTTATAACATCTATATAAAGTAATATTTGAACATTTGCAATTCCTGTCTGGTGATTTACACAGTTATAGAGAAGGAGACATGAATTCATGTGAAATGCTTGCTTCCAACAGAAGGTGTTTGGGCCTTTTCTGTTAGGCAGGACCTTCAACAGAAGAACAACCATTGTGGAACATCAGAGAACAAAAGACTTTGTTGACCGGTCTCAGCTGCTTCTTCCCCCCCATGAAGAGGAGACATGGAAGTGAATTGCCCTCATCAGCTGAGCAGGCAGCTCAGAGAAGGGCAGGGGAATGAAAAAAAAGTCCAAAGAGGAACTGTATCTTTATGCTGCTTGGACACTCAAGAACAAGATTTTCTAGGCATAAGCAAGAGATTCACCTGTGTTAGCCTTCTGGGACATGTAGAGCTTGCTTGTTATATTACCTTTTAAAATGGAATTCATTTTAATTCATTTGTGTGTGTATGTATACTTGCTTTAACCTTATAAATAACTCTCTAATTTCCTTTTATCAATAATAAATCTTTAGACTGTTTATTATAAGATTGGCTACAAGCATTGTCTTTGATGTGATGTAAGATGCAATTGACTTGGGGCAACTGGTTGGTCTTTTGGGACTGAGAGTAACCTGAATATTATTAAGTATCAGAGGGGTAGCCGTGTTAGTCTGGATCTGTAAAAGCAGCAAAGAATCCTGTGGCACCTTATAGACTAACAGATGTTTTGGAGCATGAGCTTTCGTGGGTGCATGTCTGACGAAGTGGGTATTCACCCACGAAAGCTCATGCTCCAAAACGTCTGCTAGTCTATAAGGTGCCATAGGATTCTTTGCTGCTTTTACTGAATATTATTGTGATTTTTTGATGTAAGGGATCACCTATCAAAAAGGCAAGCTTACCTGGGTAGCAAGATAGACCAGAGTGTCCAAGGGACTGTCTGTGACTCCACGTTAAGGCTGTTAGAGAGCTGAAGAGTTTACACTTGACAATTGGTTGGTGAAATCTAAGTCTAGAACTCACAGCTGATTTGGGGTTTGTGCCATGCTTTGTATCAGTTTGCCTTGAGGTTGATACTCATGGCCTTCAGCCACTACAGGACTGCTTGGCATTATCACATACTCTTTCTCCCTGCAAACACCCCACCCTCCTTCTGGATAGAAGCACAAGAAGACAGAACTCAGATGAGACAAGAAACCTTAGAATTGGAATTTTGTAACTTACAAGTGCTTGATTTTGTAATCTAACATTGTTCTAGATGCAATACTACATAAGACAAGCAAAATCAACTTGGATATTTATAATCAAGAGCTTACTCCATTTCAAGTATGATACAGTTCAGTGAGAGTATATAGTTCAACTGTCTTTATCAAAAGCAGTTTCTTTTAAACCTGTGAAGATGTGACCAAGATATTGTTGAATATGTCATTCAGACTGCTGCAACCCTGGTAATAAATAATGCTCAAACGTTTTTCTCGTACATAGTGTTTATGAAATACATAAAAGTGGGTAATGTGAATCATGAATTAGAAATGACAAAAACATTTGTTATTAATATACAATACTCCAAAGAAATGATGTGTAAGAAGCACAGAAAATCTTTAGCCCGCTTGTGTATGCCTTGTGTGGTACACAAGGTGCTACACAGCTGAATCATTACTTCATTGGGAATTGCATGTATTCTGCAGCTCTGAAACTCAGGATATAGGGGTCTCAAAAGTTGGGCACTTAAAAACATGAGGCACACAAAATTAGTGAGATGTGACCTGAGTCATTACTACTTTTCTCTTTTTCCTCTTGTATGGTTGACATGCAATAACTTCATTTCTATAGGAACTATCATGTAATCTCAGCAATAGTGTCACAACAGAATATTTAATAGTTAAGATATTAAATCAAGATTACAACATAGATTACTTCATCTTTAAGAATACTAAAGATTGCATGTTGAGTGCTGTTAAATGTAGCTGGGCAAACAAAGGAAATGTTTTCTACTGTATGATCATCCTTAATGATGCAAAAAAAATTAAACTCTTACATTTACTGACAAACACCAGTGATCCAGTTTACAACAGAACAATAATCCATATTAACCTATGCCTTTTTGGTCTGAGATATAATCAAAGCATCTGTTAAACATCACTAAAGATCTGTTCGCATAGATTATAATGGACCAAACTGAATACATTTTCTAATTTCTGGAATATTGCCCAATTGGAGAACAAAAAGCAAAACAAGATTAATATTTTAATTGTATTGAAACTGCTTAGGAATCTAGATACATAAGCAACTGACAATACATAACCCTTTCATCAGTCTGTCATCTTTTATCTGACGTTTACATTTTCCTTTAGAAATAACAGAAAACTATCATCCAAGCTATAGTAGCTTTTACTGTGCCTGCAGATACACTGTGTAACATCTTAAGTTTGCTATGTCTCTATGATGCCTTTTTGCCAATTTTCAAATCCACATATAATGAATACCATGTATGGATCTTAACTTGTAAAGTCAGATGAAAAAATCTCCATTATATTGGCTGATCAGAAATTTTTCCCTCCATATTTGTGTTTGCTAGCCAGTCGTCATCAATCCAATTAAACCTTTCCAGCTAACTGATAAGAGCACACTTGTTTTCCATTCTGCACTGTTGCAGTATCACCAGACATGCCAGCTGCTGATGCAGTCAGCAGTTCCATTTATTCCTCACCATGTTTAATTCCATCATTTGCTTGTTTACCATAGTGAAGACAAGCTGGTTGTATTGCCTCGTGCTGACCATGAAGGGGAGGGGGGGGAAAGGAGGGAGACGGACTCATCTCCAGATAATTCAGATGTACAAGATCTCTAACAGATTAACCCAAGCCTACAAGATAGGACAAATGTGTCACATAATTTCTAATCACTTTTATTAGCTACTAAGATTTTGACCGTGTTCATCACCTTCATATCTGAGTACAAATACTAGCGAATTAAGTTTCAGAAGAGTGTGTTTCCAAGAGCTGAGAATAAAACCCAAATCTCTTGACTCCAAAACCTGTGCCTATACTCATTCCTCTCCCTTCCCCCCCCCAAAGATATTGGTTGCCAAATGACAAGTAAATGTGCTACAAACATTCAGATTCACAAGGAAAACAACAACAACCTAGAACTGCATTTTAAAAACATTTATATTGTTATATTAAGGATACCATGATTTTCAGTGAAAGAGTTAAAGATGTCAGGCAACAATTGTCCAGAGAGAGTGTTAAGGGTCACATGAGACATTGCAAACCACCTACATCATAGGCTGCAATTCCCACTGTCTCTCACAGACGAAAGGATGCCAACAATCTAATGCATAACTGAACAGTGAGAACTCCTAAATGGCTACAAGCCCATGATTATGCTTTATTCAGATTAAATGTTTTTATTTTTTCTGGGTAAAAGACTTGCTCTAAAAGTGTGAAATCATAAAGAAAATTTCAAAATAAGGACAAGTGAAAACCTGCAAATGGCATGGAAGAAAGGCCTTGTCTACATGAACACAGTTTTTGGCAAGCTGGGATGTAAATCTACATTGCACTAGCCTGCTGCATGCTAAGGTTATATCTATACTGAAATTAAACACCCATAGCTGAAACATGAAGGGGCATACGAATATTTGGCACGTAAATATCTGGCACGTAAATACCTTGCAACACCAGCTACAAAAGTGCCATGCAGATATGCCTGTTCTCACTTTCAGGTAACATTGCAAATAAGAAGCAGGAAGCATCATTTCCTGTAAATGTAAACAAACTTGTTTGTCTTAGGGTACGTCTACACTGCACGATTATTTCGAAGTAGCTTAAACAGATCTAATAAAATCGGTTTTAGCGCGTCCCACAGTGGATCACATAATCGATTGTTGCGTCCATGTCCAAAGCTACCATCGATTTAGGAGCGTGCCTGTGGGAGCTTGTTCCTCACTATTCCATAGTTCCCACTTCCGGGTTGAGAGCACAGTACCTGATGGGGCAGAAAAACGATTCCCCGGTCGTGCTGGGTACAGCCCTCGCCCTCCCTTTGTGAAGCACGACAACCCTTTGGCTCGCTTTTCGCGGAGTGCATTGAGCAACGCCATAGACAAGCAATCATGGACCCTGAGATCACACGTATCCTGACCATTTCCAATCACCTCGCGTACTCTCGTGCTGACTATACTGAACAATGAACTGCAAAGCAGGAGAGAGGAGAGGCAGCTATTGCTGACGGCGAGGACAGCGATGACGAATGGAGGCAGAATTTCTCCATACCGCTGCCCCAGCGTTTTGAGCTACTGCTATTAACGGGCATTCTTCTACCCATTGAACGCCGAATTTGGCATGGAAACAATCACAGACTGTGGACCGCATTTTTAACCGGTGTGGGACATCGCAGTGGGCTGCAAACCTTTCGCATGCGTTAAGAGCACGTTCTTAGAACTGTGACATGCTTCCCCTGCCCGAAACGCCATTAAAACAAACATGAGAGCAGCACCTCACAGTGAGAAGCGAGTCAATAGCCCTCTGGAAGTTGCAACGCAGACAGCTACTCAGTTGAATTCAATTATGAGTGGCGCAAATCTACTGTGGGGCTGCTAGTGCAATAGCAAAAGCCAATCGTTTAAGCTGCTCTACGAATAGTGTACTCTGGAACCGTGGCAGTGTACTGAATGGGCTTTGCGCAATGGTTTTCCGAACTGTGGTGGCCATAGATGGAACCCATATCCCTAGTCTTGGCCCAGAACCCAGGCACCAGTACCAACCGCAAGGGTACTTTCAATGTGCTGCAGCACTGGTGGACCACAAGGACGTTTCACCCCACATCCACGTGGGACGGCCAGAAGGGTTCATGACGCTCGCGTCTTCAGGAGCACTAGTCTGTTTAAACGGCTGCAGCAAGGATTACTTCCCCAGACCAGAAAATAACCTTGGAATTTCAAATTCCTATATTATCCTGGACCAGGCCTACCCCTTTGATGCCAGGCTTACTGAAGCCAACACTGGCAGCCTGGACATGGTCAGGAGCTGTTCAACTAACAGGCGAGCAAGTGCGGATGGTTGTTGAGAATGCATTTGGCCGTTAAAGGGCGCGCGATCATTACTTACCGCTCAGACCTCAGCCAAACCAAGCCCGCTGCTATGCTGCTTGCTGTAGTGCTCCACAATCTTGTGAGACTAAGGGGGAGACATTTATGCTGGGGGAGGCTGAGGCAAACACCTGGCCGCGGAGTATGAGCACGCCAGAGACCAGGGCGATTAGAAAAGCACACTGAGCCGCTGCGCATCACAGAAGCCTTGAAAATGAGTTTCAGACGGCCCAGGGTACGGTGTGACTCTGGTCTTCCCCTTTATGAACCCTCCGCACTGATGGACTTATCAGTTAAGCAACCCACCCTCCCCCTTTTATTACATGTTGCTAAGGAAATAAATTCTGTCTCGTTTAAAAATCATTTATATCATTAAATAATATTAGCATCTGTTAAAATCATTGTTTGGCCCTTACTACTTTCCCGTAAACAACCCACCCCTCCCCCCTTTTCATTATTCTTTATTACAAAGTAACTATAAAAAAAAGCAGAGAATAGAAGGTATCCCTGGCTGCATATTGTGCTTTGGAAGGAGGGAAGGAAAGGCCATAAGCACATGTAGCTATTACGCCTTTTCCTGAACTCTCCAGGGGGTAGAGGATAGCGGCAGAAAGCCTCCCCCACGCGTCTTACACGTCTAGTGAGGGAATATGGACGTGGGCTGCAGGAGTTATACAGGGCTGCAGCGGCACTCTGCTACTGCGCCTGCTCTTCCGATATATCCACCACTTGGAGATATCAGTTTGAGCACGCAGCAGACTCCAGCGTTGCATCTCCCCACGCTGGTCTTCGCCTAGCCTCTGAGACGTTCACTGCATCTTTCCTGACTTTTGCTACCACCTTCAATCATCTGTTTACCCTCTCATTGCGTTTACTTCAATAATTTCTTAACATTTCATCTTGCCTCTTCTTCCTTCCTCCGCCGTATTCAGAGCACGCACTCTCGTGATGATTTAGGGACTTCAGAGAAATTGCAACTGCATGGAAAGGCAAACCAGGGTGATAAGTACGTGAAAATACTTTTTACAGAGCAATGATCGACTCTTCACAGAGACACTATCCACCTTACAGAGGCACATGTTTATCTCATACAAGGTCGCATTTGATATCTTTAAATCATTCAGTGTCTGTGTGACTTGTGCCAACACAGACGCAGTACGGCCAACCGTAATCCACGCGCGATCGTAATAATTTTAAAGGTTGACTTCTCTGCCGTTCATATACACAGTGTCTATAATGATGCCTTGCTCCTGTTAAGAAACCTGCAAAGCCCAAACCCGCTTTCACATCCACCAACAGCGCATGCTCCTTCATATACGATCGCTGCAGTGATCACCCTACTTCACCCCCCGCAGCGCGTGCTGGTAGCTGGAAGAATCCTGCTCCAGAGCTGAAAAATCTCCTATCCCTCCTCCCATCCCCCCGCTTCTGCCAGTAGCAAAATCGCCATGTCGCCCCCCTATTTAACATTCCTGATTTTCTACAAGTAACAAGGATATATCTCTCTCCTGACAATACCACCGCAGAGTAATCGTTTGTTATCAATGCTTCAGTGCAATGCTTTCAATCCGCAGTAACAAATGTCTTGCAAAATGCATGGCGTTGAAAAGAGTTACCCACTATGGGGAACAAGAAGTGCCTTGCGGCCAAAATGGTTCTCATATATCATAAGGCTTTTTGAGTTCCTCCACGATCCGATCAGAATTAATTTGAGATTTCGCTCCATCCCCAACATTTAACGAAATTTTCCGTAACAGTAATGGGACCTCGACTGCAGCAAAACCTGGTTCAATGCGATCTAAAAAGCATCTTGTTTTAAATCGTGTTTGAACAGAATGAGGACACTTACCGGAGGTCGCTTCCATGGCTCCTGTCTGGCTGTCGCTTGGAGCGCAGGGACTGTAATTCTTGATCTCAAAAAGTATCCTGGCTGTTGGGTTTACGGACGCTGTTGCATCACTACGGTCCTCTTCACTCCTATCTTCCTCTCCATCTTCCCCTGCTACATTTCTCAGAAACACTTATTGTCAATCCCAAAGTCTGAATCCACACAGGGTGGGGCACTGTACGCTGAAACCCCAAAATGCATGTAGTTCAGCAAGCGGCATGTTTTCGGCTCAGAGCCTGACCTTCCGTTGCGTCTCTGGCTTTCTGGAGCCCATGTCTAAGTCTCCTTCACTTCACGCTGCACGCAGGGATTCGCGCTGCGGCCCTTTCAGCCAAGACTTTGAAATTCTCTCAAAAACTTTTTCATTTCTTGAATGCGTGCTGACACTGAGTCCTCACCCCAGATACGGATCAGATCAAACCTCTGTTGGTCCCAAGCTGTCGCTCTTCTTCATTATCAGGAGACTGCATTTACAGTGCATATGACTCTTGTGCACCTGTGTGTGTGCTACCCTCACGTGGACCAATCAGGAAATGAATTCAAAAGTTCGCGGGATTCAGGCTTTTTCCGTTACCTGGCCAGTGCATCACAGTGTACTGTCCCTGCCATCATGAGTGCCCCTGTCACCAATGTTCTGAAACCAATGGAGTGAGGCCCACTTGGACAGGTCAATCGCTCCCTTTCTGGTCTAAAATTGAGACGTCCTGCTGACTGTCATAGCACCGGCTGCTGCCCTCCAATTTGCCCCCCCCCGTTTATGATGAATAAGTCTAAGTTCTTATTCTTGTATTCCTCCCGACTGCCATGGACATAAATGGTGCGGGCCTACACCCGGTAGCTGCCGGAGGTTGGGAGAGAGTGAAGCAATGGTGTGTTCTTCGGAAAACCCCCTGTAATACACCAGGAGTAGCTGCGCTCTGCATACCTGACTCTTCTCAGAGGTAGCCGTTAGTCTGGACTGTAAAGCAGCAGAGAATCTGTGCACCTTATAGACTAACAGACGTTATGTTAGTCGTATTAAGGTGCCCAGGATTCACTGCTGCTGACTCTTCTTTAGCCGGACAGACTCTATTTTTAGAAACCATAAGGAGGATTGACTCAGTCCAGTGAGCAACCCAAGTTTGCTTTTGCGTTGCCCCGTGTTTTAGCCAGGCACTCATATAGCAGGACAGTCAGAGAAGGAATAACCTCATGTCATTTCCGTTTTCTCGCAGTAGACGACGAACGGCATGGTACCATCTCTCTATCAGTGCAAAAAGCAATTTGAATGCTGGTGGTATAGCGCTCGAGTCGTCCCTCTGTCTCCAGGGCATCTAGACACAAAATGTGACGGAAAAACACAAGCGACGGTCTCTAGGGGCTTGCCGTGCTATTGTTTCTGGCAGGCAATCAAGAGAAAAAGGTGCAAAGGACTGTCTGCTGATGTTTATCCCGGACAAGAATGGCCTGACACATTACCAGAACCCCCCGACATAACATTAGCATCAGGGGGGGATCATGAGAGAAGGGGGCTGAGACTCACTATCCACAGTCCTCAGCATCTCTTGAAAAACTATTTGCCTTCTGCTGAGCGCCCCAATGTCTGTAGCTAAAACGTGTTCCATGGTTCACGGACAGCCATCATCTCTTCCCCCACCCAGCACGAGAAATAATAGTTAAATAAAGCAATCCTGATACTTACAATGTCACTCTTGTACTGAAGGCGCTGATAGAGGCATGCGCAGCATGAAGACGATTATCGCTCTTCTCCCCCTTCCTGGTGTTAGATGTACGTACTTGCTTGTAGACAGCAGAAACTGTATACCGTCTCATCTCTCTTGTTACACTATCAGTAAATGCGGACAGAACGGATAATAACCCTGTGAAAATTTTTGAAAGCAAAATGGATTGACTCATTGGGACTGAGTCAATCCTGCCCTTACGTTAATTAAAATTAGATTCAGTCCGGACAAAATAGGTATACATGATTTATCAGTGTATCACAGCACAGCTGCTCCGCGTCAGTATCCACAGAGGAGCCGCTCAAGTAACGCAAAACCGCTGCTTCCACCTACTGGCTACAACAGCAGTATCCCCCCCCCATGTTGCATGATTTTATGAAGAATGCAGGATAAGAATCACGACTAGTTAGTGAATACAATGAGGGACGGCAGCCTCCATGGCTTACAGTCAGCAGTTCAGAACTTTCTTTCACAAGAGAGAAGGTCTGATGAAACTCAGCCCCCAGTGATAAATGAAGACAGTACAGCCTTCTGTACCATCCACGTCAGAAAAAGATCATTCCCATTTTCCAACCCAGAGCCCCCCGCCAGACTCAGCAGATCAACTCACGGGCACCGTCTACCACTGAGGCCGAGGAGCGATACGCTCGTCACCGCCAGCGCATCTGTCTGCAGCAGCCTTCATACACAGAGGTACATTCAGGTCAAGGAATTATTTATTTTACTTTTCTTTCACGGCTTGGGCGGAGAGACTGACGAGCTGTTCCTGTTAACCACGCAGACACCGGTATTAAGCGAACAGACTTGCGCTCACCAAGACTGCCAAATATTTTCCAGAGACGCTTTGGAGATGGAGCTGTAGTCCTCATACCCCTCCTTCCTCCATGAGCATCCTTTGAGTCTCTGGCTTCCCGTTCGGTTGTCACGCCACCGCCTGGTATCCGGAGTTATTTTTAAACGCTTTGCATTCTGTTCTTTAATGGGCTCTGATATAAACAGATTTGTCTCACCATACAAATCAGAACTAGTATCTCCGTAAGGTTCAATGCGGACTACTTTGCATTTGAACTGCATCGCCACCCTGTGATCAGAGCGACACGTGAAACCAGAACATGTCATTGTAAAGTCTCGGCTTTTCCTCTTTACGCACTTCCGCATCGAGTTCGATGCGACCAGAGCGGTCCGTGTGCACTTCCTGCCTAGAATAATAGCAAGTTAATAGAGATCCAGTTATCAGAGAGCACACTGCTCCGTTTCAGTATTCACAGGTTGACCCTGCAAAACCGCACCCGTGCTTCCCTCTCCCTCAACCTTCCCTGGTACCGTGCAGTGCCCCTCCCCCATTTGTTCATGAAGTTGTAAGAATACAGAATAAGAACAGAGACTGTGGTGAGATAAAATAGTTGGGAGGGCATTGGAAGCATCTCCCGGGGACTATACCAGTCCATGGCAGGATGACTCTATATTTAGAAACCATAAGGAGGAATTGACTTCATATGCAAGCGATCAATCCCATTGCTGAAAAATTTTCACCCCAGTTTCGTGATGAAGCTGATAGCCGTTCTGTCATCTACTGCGGTAACCAGGAATAATTCTCTCGATTGAGCAAATTATCAGCCATGGTTTCCGTGATGGGGCAGACCTGCAGCACCTTCTACCCCCGAAGGAGATATGGAGAGGACGGAGACTCTCTTCACTCTTAGATCCCGTCTACCGCAGCATTCAGTACACATTAGGTGACTAGAAAGTAGTTCAAGGAATGATTTCTTTTCCTTTTTCATGTGGGGGAGAAAACTGAGGAGCTGTTCCCTGAACCACGCCAGACATGTTTTACCTACAGACTTGAGCTCAGCCAAGAATGCAAATAATTCGGAGACTTGGACTGGGGATAGGATTCCTCCAGGACCCTCCTCCCTTCCTGAGCGTCCATGATCTCGGCTTCCCGTTACGCTTGTCACGCAGCCTGTTATCCTGGAGTTTTTATTCAAACCTTTGCATTTCTGTTTCTGTACGGAGCTGATACAACAGATTTCCTCCCCATACACTCAGACCTAGTATCTCCCGTACGGTCTGTCTGAAGCTCTTTTTCGATTTCAGACTCGCATCCCCATCCTGCTGAAATCAGAGCTCCCGCTGGGCAAACAGAAATGAATCAGGATTCGCGGTTTCCGTTTACCTCCCGCTTCATCCAAGTTCAGATGCTGTCCAGAGCAGTCAGTGCTGCACTCTGGATGCCCCGGACCAATAACGTTCGATTTCCGCCACCGAACCCAATCCAGTTTCACATCGAATTAGCGCTACCCTCTCGTTGGAGGGAGTTCCCGAAATCGATTTAAGGCCGTTAACGCAATATTAATGCGGTCGTGTGAACGAGTACAGCGTGGAAATCGGTATATCCGGCCATTAAACCGATTTAAATCGCAGTGTTAAACCTGCCTTAGTGATTCGCTGAACAAGAAGTTAGATGAGTAGTAGGACTGAGTGGACTTGCAGGCTCTAAAGTTTTACATTGCTTTGTTTTTGAGTGCAGTTATGTAACAAAAAAGCTAAATTTGTAAGTTCCACTTTACCAGTAAAGAGATTGCACCCAGTACCTGTATGAGGTGAATTGAAAAATACTATTTCTTTCATCTTTTTTACAGTGCGAACATTTGTAATAAAAATATAAAATGAGCACTGTACACTTTGTATTCTGTGTTGTAACTGATAGCAACATATTTGAAAATGTAGAAAAAATATTTATAATATATTTAAATTGGTATTCTATTATTGTTTAGCAGTACTTTTAAAACTGATTAATTGTGATTAATTTTTTAATTAAGTTAATTTTTTTGAGATATTCACTCGAGTTAACTGCAATTAATTGTATAGTGCCTATACTGATACAAGTTATTTTGCTTTGCTGAAAACATACTGGCATAATGCATCCTATACAAGTATAACTGTATCTACGCTAGGACTTCTATCAGCTTAACTATATCAGGCTAAAAATCACATCTATAAATTTCAAAGGTATGCCTTTAAAACATTAAGTATAGACTAGGCATCATCAGGATAGCTGCCCCTTATCAAGAAAAGTTACTTTTGTATATAGCAGACATTAGCACTGAATACTATACTGAGGTGTTTCTGCTCTAAAATCATTAATTTTTGTCGAACAGTTGGGAGAAACTTCACCCTCTTCTTTTTTCCCCCTTTATTCTTGTCTGAGAACATCTTAAGGAAATTCTATGCAAAAATCTCAGCCGAAGAAATATTATTTACACAATTAAATCACACAGAAATTAGAAAATGCAAAGTTACAGTTTCACATTGTATCTGTAATTTTCAGAGAGTAGTAACAGAGATGAGCATCTGGTGGGCCAAGGGAAAAAAAGTTAAGAATAAGAGAGGAACAACAGCAGTGCAGAGAGGAAGAAGCTGGAGTTGTGAGGGAGGCATGAATGGGAGAAGAGAATTAGTGGAGAGTATAGGAAGTAAGAGGAAAGTACCAGGAGAGGGAGATAGCCTGGGAAATCCTGTCATCAGACCACTGCAACCCTTTGTACGTTATACATACTCCTTGTATCTTCCATCATGACAATGGAACCATGTTCACTCTAGCTGATACTTCTAGAACTCAGGATAATGACATTGAATATGAATGAACTGAACACAGTATAAAATTAGCAATTGTCTGCTGTTAGTATCTGTAGAACATGCAAACAGAGGTAAAAGGCTAAGCTTGTTGTATGGGTGAATGAAAAGGACATCAATTAATGGATTAGTGGGATCACAATCATTCAGACTTATAAAAAACTAACAACCACCCCACATGCCACTCTCATGTATAGATGTACAGAGGAAACTGAAAACACCACATCTGCCCCTTAGAGATCTGGACCATCTATAGCCTGAAAATGTCTCTCTGGCAGCTTGATGAAGAATAAACTTCCAAGACACTTATTTACAGGAACATAGTTGTGCATTTGTGTTTTGGCTATCTGGGAGCAGCTGTCTTCTCTTAGCTGGCAGCAGCATGCATTGATTTAAATCAAAGTGATAAAAATCACCAATTTTAATCATGATTTAAATCAGTAAGCAGAAAACCTTAATTTAAATCAATTTTAATTATTCTTTGCATTCGTACTTTTTAGTTATTTTTCCTAAAGACAGATTGGTTGATTGATTTTCAATTAAATAGAGAGTCTTTACACCAAACTTAATACTTAAAAAAATACACCTAACAAGGCATAAAGTGTATCTACACATATTTATTCAGATTCCTAATTTTTACACTTCTATTAGGATAGAAAAAGGCAAATAATACATATCTTAGTTACTACGATGAAGAGTTTTACTTGGGATTTGTGCCAAACTATTTGGATGGAAATTTGAATTCAATTAATGCACAAAAACATTTTAAAGTTGTTTTTATTAATTAATACTACCGTAAATATGTTGCATATATAAGGGAAAAGGTTTATCAAAACATGTTTTGCACTTAAAATGGATTTATAAAACAAAGGAAGTACTATCTGGAGTGAGTGAATGGATCTGATTGTTTCTCACTAGCGGGTCTTTTGGGATTTTAGAACTAATAGATCTCATCCTCATACTTAGTTTTTATTCATAGACTGGAAGAGGAAAACAAACTTTCCTAATCATTCAGCTCCCAATGGTCTCTTGATTTTTTCGGTGTCTGCACTATCAAAACTATACCCGCATAGCTACACCAGCACAACCCCATAGCATACATGCAGCCTACACCAATGGAAGAGGTTTCTCCATCAGGAGAACACTATCTCCCTGAATCAAGTTAGCTACATGGACAAAAGCATTCTTCCATTGACACAGCTGCATCTAGAGTAGTGACTAGGTTGGCACAGTTACGTCAGTCAGGGGTGTGTTTTTTCACACCCCTTACTAATGAAGTTATGTCAGTCTAACATTTAAGTTTAGACCAAGCCTTTGAATGAAGAAAGAGTTACTCACTTTGTGCAGTAACTGAGGTTCTTTGAGATGTGAGTCCCTGTGGGTGCTCCACTTTCAGTATTTGTGCGCTCTGCACCTCTAGTCGGAGAATTTCAACAGCAGTACCTGGCTGGGCCACACATGCACTCTCCCCGTCTTGCACCTGCAGCAGCAGTTAACTAGTGGAAATGGTCCTGTTCTAGTACAAACCGAAGATATTTCCTGTGCCTAGGGCATACAGAAATATGAAAATATGAGTCTTGCGGATCGAGGGCTGCAAACCAGTCCCCTCATTCTAGTGCTGGAATGATTGTAGCTAATGTAACGATCTTGAATCGTTGTGTTCTGACAAATTTGTTTAGCTTCCTAAGATCAAGGATGGGTCTCCATCCTCCAAACTTCTTCCAGGTTAAAAAATAATGGGAATAGAAACCCTTCCCTCTGTGATATACTGGGACTGGCTCTACAGCAGCCAGTTGTAGGAGATGTTCCACTCCACTCTCAGGAAGGGCTCGTGAGAGGGGTTCCTGAAGAGGGACAGAGAGGAGGGAGGGAGGGTAGGAGGGATGGGGAGTAACTGTATAGCATAGCCGGTCTTGATGATTTCCAGCACCCATCTGTTGGAAGTGATGGTCTGGCAGTTTGGATAGAATGGTATTAGATGATTGGTAAAGGGATGGCTGTTGGGAGGAAATGTTGGCAGCTAAAGTTGGGGAAGATCTGGCAAGCCCTCGACCAAACCTTCAGATCTGCTGTTTACAGGTTGATTGTTGAGATATGGTGGACTGGGATGATCTTCATCTGCATCTGGACAGTCTCTGTGTATGCCTCTGGTTATCATATTTTCTTGGCTGCTGTGTGTACGGGGCCTGTCTGGGATGCTGCAATGTATAATACCTGCCTTGTTTTTATTTTGTTTCAGGTGTATAGATGCCAAGAGACCTGAGCATGGCCCTCAAATCTTTCAACGAATGGAGCAACTCGTCAGTCTTGGCAGTGAAGGGTTTTGGACCTTTCAATGGAAGATCCTCTACTGTGGCTTGGATCTCCCTAGGGAAGCCCGACAGGTGAAGCCAAAAGGCCCAGCACATTACTATGGAGATGGTGATGGTACTTGTTGCCATGTCAGAAGAGTTGAAAGAGACTTGGAGGGCAGTTCTAGCCAAGAGGTGGCCCTCGGAAATGAGCGATGTAAACTGCTCTCTTTTGTCCTCTGATATACAGTCAAAATCAGGGGACAGAATATTTTTTTGTCCACTCTTTCACATATGGGCGGGATGATTGCAGGGATCTGCCAGATGTTGTGGTGGGTTCCATGATTGCTGAGTTAATCAGAAGGGGAATCTTCGAGGAGGTGGATGTGTGAAGTATGTCTCAGAGACCTCCTCTACAGTTATCTGGAGCGTCTCTGCTATTCTTTTGAAGAGCTCCTGGAAATTCCTGAATCATCTCCAGCAGTAGGCATAAGGGGCACAATAGTCTCATCTGGAGAAAATGAAGTGAAGGAGGCAGGAGCCATCTCCTGCTCTGTTCAGGAGGGGCAGCTGGTGGCACTGTGGGTCATGGTGAAGAGTGCCTACGTACCTCCGTGGTGCCACTTGGGGGCCCTAGGATAAAACTGTCTGTCAGCTTCCCATGGGTCCCAGAATACCCATTGAGGTGGGAAGAGCATAGTGGGGGAAGGGGCACCCAGCAGTGACCATGACATCCTTGAAATCCAGAAGGAGGCTTACAGCACTCCTGATGTGCTGACTGAACACTGCCTTGCATAGGTGAAGCGTTGGGAGAAGAATCCCCCCGCCCCCTTCATCATCTTCATCCTCCTTGGTAGAGAAAGGAGGAGTGGCTATAGTTGGTGGAGTGAGCAGTAGCAAAAGTACTGAGAAGAGGTGATTCTGCTTCCAGGGCAATTTTCAGGTCCTTCACAGCAAGAAACTGTTGACGCTTTGGTATCGATGGAAGTACCTGTGTGAAAGGCAGTATGGAAAATTGTGGCAGTCAGAGAGGACCTTGTGGTACCATTGGTACCGAGGTGGTGAACGGAGTCCAGGAATGTTTCCTCTTTGACACAATCTTGGTAGGGGGGAATGTTAGCTCTCCTCTTGCCACGTTCTTTAGGAGACAGGTCCCTTCCTTTCAGGGTGAAGGAGCAGGGTCTGTTGGAAGCCTCCTGCGGTGATATGCAGGACCGGCGCCAGGGTTTCTCGTGTCCTAGGCGCACGGCCATTTCGCTGCCCCCCGCGCTGCTCCCGCGGCTCCAGTGGAGCTGCCGCAGGCATTCCTGCGGAGGGTCCGTTGGTCCGTGGCTCCGGTGGAGCTGCTGCAGGCATGCCTGCGGGAGGTCCACTGGAGCCGCGGGAGCAGCCGACCATCTGCACGCCCATCTCGTGCAGCAGTACCCTCTTCTAGCTGAATACTCTGTCCGTCACTTCCCCTTCAGGCCCTAACCTGTATTAGGTTGTGTACAGCTCCACCATCTCCATATTACTATTGTGTTACAGCGTGTTTAAGAGCCCCAACCAATCCTGGGCCTCATCATTGTAACATTTGTATCACAAAACTGACATAAGTTTATTAAAATTTGGCATGAGTCCCCGCTCCCAAAGAGTTTCACAGCACTAACAGGAGGGATTTCAGGGTAAGAACCACTGATATCCCTGTATCAAAGGCCCTCCGCCCCCTTTGACGTTCTTATATGAAGTGCTATCATCGGGCCATTCGGCTCCGAGAACTACGTACTTATTCCCTTCTACATTACATTATTTGTCCTATAGGAACCGGCAACTCGGATCCCCACTTATCCTGATTTTCCCATGCCTCCTAACACCTCCCAGTCCTAATTGCAATATCACAAAATATTCCCATCCACATTTAGTTCATATTGTCTGTTGATACTCCTCCGTGGCATAACCAGTGACTAACGAGGTAAGTATTATTTTCTCCTTTTGAAGTGCTGTAGCTCTTGCCCCGTGAACTGACAAAAGTTTTTAGTGTCAGCACAGCAGACGAACCGTGCATGACAGTAGGACAAATGTATGATTGTAACCATCTCCTCCCATGACACGAAGCTAGACCACGTAACCCCAATGTCCTTTAAATTCACCTTACCGACTTTCCGCAGTGTAGGATTGGCCACCCATATTCATGCCTCCATTATGAAACCAAAAGGGGTTGCCCAGGAAAGCTTATGTTGAAACCCCTATTGCGACGTGCCACCTAAATTAAACAATTGAATTTCTCTGATTTACTTATTCCCAGCTTTGGACCAATATAGTCCTGAAAGTCAGGTGGTCTGCCACAGCCACACTATAGATGTTATTTTGAGTTGTACTTTTTGCTAGTTGGACTATCGTGTCAGGGTCATAATTGTGAGCTTATGGCTAAGCGTTTCTTTTTTATCGCCTAAACTTTCTTGTTACCTATCTTTGCGTTATTAGAATCGAATTTTTGTATTTTCTATGATTATCGGCTTCCTTCGGAAGTTACTTGCGTTTAAAGAAATAAAATTGTATTGTTCCTCCTCAGAGAAGATTCCTTCCTTGCCAGGTTCTGTGATATTTGTCGCCTCCCCTGTGTCCGTGTTTTAAACCCAAGTTCTTCTCCCAATTGTTACAGGAGTATATTTCAACGGCCTTAAGAAACAACAATTTCTTGTCTCCACGTTGGGCAGACCTAGTCGTGCTTGAACCCTGGACCTAGATTGCGATAGTCATTCATCCTCGGTTTACCTGATGTAGAGCCAGGCAACGAAGATATGCGCACATCCGACTCACAGGGTTAAATTTTGATTATATGCCCACATCCTAGAACTCTTCATGCTTTGCGACCAAAGATTTGGTCTTCTCTAGATTCCTCGGCTTCCTTCCGCCAAAGTTTGAATTTGTTCATAGTATGTAGGGTTTAGTTACTCGTGTACTAAACCACTAACGAATCACCTCTTCATGTGTGCCATCTCCATTTATTTTGTGCACAATGCTACGGTTCCTTTGCGCCCTGCCCATATAGCCCTTCCGATTGCTTTCTATTGTGGTCCTGTTAGCACGGCACCGGACATACAAATTGTGTTGCAATTGCACCATAAAGAGAGATGGAGACCTGTAGATGTGCTTGTCAATGGCTGATGTTCCTCCTGCTGCAGCGGTCTCCAAAGTGTCCCCATTAAGCAGGTCACATCGGGTCTGTACCACCAATGGCGCTTCCTTCTTATCATTACCAGGGTCATTGGATTAAAAATCCTATTCCATTTATTATAATAAAATGCCGGCTTAATTGATTGGATTTTTGTTAATTTAAATACTTAGTACTTTATATACATATAAACCGACCCTGTTTTTAAATTAAAATTTTGCAAACTCCTATATTGATAAGGAACGATAACACCGGCGATACGTATGATGTATTACCAATCCACTTTAAAACATTTAAATTGCCTTATTTATTGGATCCATTTGGGCCATTAGGAGCAAGGCACCCTGTAGTTAACTTGTCTTGCCCTGAGTTTTGATTAAAGAGCTCAATCTTTCACTGAAACTCTATAAGGAAGCCTGACCGAGTCAATTCTGAATTGAAGCTTCAGCGCAGTATGCTAAATCGCCACAGTCAGGGCCTAAACAGGTTTTCAGCGCTTAGGCTCATCTTATCATCACGGTGTGCAGAAGAGCGTGCAAGCATTTTCCTTTGTATTACAATATATATTTCACTGTTTAGCATCCCCAGTGAACTAGTCTTCTTCTAGATGAACGTGCGTGTGTCTCTTTGATGTGCCCACTTTAGGTTTGATTGTTCATCCCCTGCAACCTTCGTTGGACCAGTATTTATACAGCAGTAGCTATAGCTGTCGGCCAACAGGCGTCCGTGCTGTCGCGTTTCATCTGCGAGGTTGGGGCAATTATCGCGTATGTGTCTTCTGGAGGTTGGGCCACCCCCCCTTCGATCTCCCCCATTGTTGTGTTTGCCCGTTGTGGCAAGGGGTCAGGACGAAGTTTGTGGTCCGTGCCCAGTATGCCCTAGCTGTCTTCTGTTTTACTAAGATTTAGTCTTGTGTAGTTCTCCGAGTCCTGTCGTGGTCAGATGTATAACTTGAGTTATTTAAGAACTTTATATTTCTTTTCTCCCCGTTTAAAAAACAAAGTGCTGTTATTGTTTTGTTTTTGTGCTTTCCATCCTTAAGGGACCTTACTTTTTTCCTAGATTGCAGGGGTTTGCCTGGGTTTATTCTATGCGGCACTCTCCTATGTCGCAAGCGTGAATTCTTCGCATTTCGTTTGCGACTCTCTCACATCGGTCTGGTGCCCAGGAGGTAAACTGTTTGGCCAAGATGCCCCATTTGCACAATTTTGACCCGCACAAGGACAACGCAAGCTTCAACTGAACTTATTCCTAATGGAGAGTCCCTCTGTCTACTTGTCCAGACCCTCAGACTCGCAAATTCGTTGCCTTGCCACGTATCACCGGGCCGGTGCGCCTAGCATTTAGGCGAGATAGGCAATCGACTAGGGCGACCGGCATTATTGAGGGTTGCATTTGCCGGGGGGGCGGCAGGACGGCCACCGAGTTTGACCTGTTGCCGCCAGGCAGCCTTGCCAGGGCCTCGGTCGTGCAGGTGTATTTCTGCGCCTAGCGAACTTCCGATCTGTGCGCTTCCCGCCCACCCCCCCAATCACATACATTTATAGCACAATACACCAGTCACAGCTCATCTAGTACATGTTATAATTTAGAATTTATGTTTCGCGCTTTAAGTTTAGCAATTAGAACAGAAGTCAATGCTGTGGGGGAATGTCATGTTCTATATGTCAAGTTAGATAGCCCAACAGAGTCTTTGTTGCAAACTATTGATCGTTTCGCAATTATGTTTTTGATTCAACTTTGAGCTTCCGAGAAGCTTCGCGCCTCATCCATCTGGCCACAGAACTGGGAGAGTCAAGCGGATGCGAAGAGCAAGAACGTGTGATAAGGGACACTATTCTGCCAGCTTATTTTCCCTCATCATGGCCAAGTTCAATACCACCTTGCTAGGTTAACTGCTTGATGGACTCGTCCTTGACCATAGCCTATGCCAATTCACGCAACAAGGTCAAGGGCATCAATATCTTTGGATTCACCATGTTGCGCAACAGCTTTTCTCAAGATTCAGCAATGTTCTTAATTTGTGCTTATGGAGTTTTATTTTGGACTGTTAACCATGCATATATGAAGCAAATACTGAACTAATTTGCTGAATATCAAATGTGGATCTTTCTTCACAGAAGTGATACATAACTGTGTCAATGACTGCAAAGTTAAATAGTGTTCACTTGATAATTTTCTCTTTTCGGATCATAATTAGGTTTTCATCGTTTCATTGTTGACCTGACTCCGTGCATTCTTTCCCTTAATATGGGATTGCGTCTGGGTCCCAAAAGAAGTGCCAGTACACCCAACTTCCTCTGCCGTTCACCCTGCATCTACTAATGTTTTCTTCAAAGGCTGCGATCACTTCTGCGGCCCACAAGAAACTTCTTGGTTTCTTCAAGCTTATTAATGCATCACATATATATTTTTCTGCCTCTGAGTTGTTGCTAGTTATTGTGATCTTCCAAACAATATGTCATACCCAAAACAAGAGAAAAACAAGACTTGAACGAGAAGATGACTTTTGTAAGAAGCATTTTGCGCAACTCAGGATGTATGCCAGATGATCCTGTCAGCGTATTGTCTTTCATCAGATGTTCAACCAATGAAGCACGGGACGGAAAGCCTCCCCAGTAGACCTAGACAATCGATGGCTGATACCATAAAACAGGAACCGGTCCTCCAGGGCTACTAGGCCTCGACACAGGTACGTGCTCACAATTTTAGCTCAGGAACAGAACACATCATAGAGGCCCAATACTATGCATCTCAGTGGTCTCTACACTGGCCAAGCAACAGTCATGGACAACTAACCTTAAACCAGTCCATCAATTTTGTGACTGCTTCTTCCGGCACCTGGTGGGACAGGTCCATAGGCCTGCGTGCCAGACTGAGTGGCTCCAAGGGTTGATTGGGTGCACTACAAATCTTAACAACTGAGGCAAGGGCCTGGGCTACGAGGTTCCTGCTGAGACTGCTGTCCTGCACCAAGTGGAGGCCAGCCTCCATTGAGGAAGAGAACTCAACAAAATATCACGCTCCTTCTGCCATGATTCTTCCCAAGCACTTCTTCAGCAGCTTTGCTATGGGGTCATTAACAGGGTTAGGCTGCCTGTTGCAGACCCAAAAAACAGCAGCACGCTTAAACTCAGACAGGGACCACCAGCAGGGACTCAGGGGCCTTGCCGCAAGCAAAATTGTGACTCCTCATTCCCTATAAAACATTTGCGCGTACTTATAGTTACGCTATAGGAAATGTTAAAAATAACTAGTGAAATACATTCAATAAATTAATTTGTAATAAAGCGGTTGAAAATAAACTAAATACATTATTTAAACAACAGTCAAAGCTGTAATTGGTATGTATACATTTGCAATTACATATGATGGGCGTATGCTTGGGTGCCGATTGATGGTTAAGTTACCACATGGGCTGTCGTGTGCCTGGCACAAGGTGGTGCTGGGTTGGTTGCCCTGAGGGCTGGGTGGGGAGCTGGACTCTGGGTTTCAGGGCTGGTTGCCCAGGCTCACTGGGGCGGGGCTCAGGGGATTGAGGGGAGATAGGGTCAGGGGGTGTCCAGCTCAGGGGCTGGGCCTCAGAGTCGAGGGGTAGGGTGTGGGGGGGGAGGGGGCAGGGGGGGTGGCGTGGGGCGCGAGCTGGGGCAGCTCAGCTCTGCAGGCTGCTGTTCTCGTCCGCTCATCCAGCACAAGGAGAGCAGGGAGCAGGGACCAGCCAAGCCAGGGGGCGGAGCACAGGTACCATGAGGCCGATCTTGTGGAGGCTACTTACTTACCTTGCCAATGCTGAGCTTGGGGTCCTCTTTCGTCCTCGTTATCCACCCAGACCACCGCTGGCTTTTTTCTTCTCCATTGCCTCCTGGGGCTGACGTGAGAGGCTGGAGCCAGGGGGCAGCTGCTGCTTTCCGTCCAGAGCGAGCCAGGATATTGCCCGCTGATCGGGCAGCGGGCCCCTGCCACATTTTGCCCGAAGCAGAGCTGCGCAGCTGCTGCCCAGCCGCCGTGTGGGCCCTCCCTCCCCGGCACCAGCAAAATTTGCAGAGCTGGAGCCCCTGCATTGGAGGGGTAGGGATTTCTGAGCCTCTGCTTGCAGCTCAGGGATTCCCTGGGTCAGTGCCAGCGCGGCAGCCCGATCTCTGGCGGTGGCGGAGAATCGCCGCTGACCCGGCGGGCGCCCTGGGCTGCCGGGCTGCGCGGGGGCTCCCTGCCGGCAGTGCCTGACCGCTGGGGACTCCCTGGCTCCCGGGGCTGCCCGGGGGCGCCCTGACCCCGGGGCGCCCTGACCCAGGGGACGCCCCTGAGCTGCCGGGCTACCGTGCTGCTCAGGGCGATCGCCCTGACCCGGTGGCCGCTGACACGGGTGACGCCCGTGGCTCGCCGTGCTGCTGCGGGCGGCGCACTGACCGGTGGCGCCTGGTGCTGCCGGGCTGCCGCGGCCGTTACCCGGGGCTGCCGCTGCGCGTCGAACTCCTTCCAGGAGCATCAGCGGCATGCAACCATTTAAAAAAAATTTTGGGGCGGTGCAGCAGTTTGGTGCCCCAAATACTTTTGGCGCACCTACGCAAACGGTCCTAGTGCGCCCTAAATGGTTTGCACCGGCCTTCTGTGGAGGATCCCGTTGGTCCGCGGCTCCCAGTGGAGCTGCCACAGTCGTGCCTG
>NC_133773.1:112219573-112321676 GCF_003597395.2 Chelonoidis abingdonii | reverse complement strand
AAATTCAAAGTGAACTTTTACTTTGCAGTCATTGACACAGTAATACATTCGGTTGAAGAAAGATTCACATTGATGCAGCAAATTAGTTCAGTATTTGGCTTCATATATGATGTTTACAGTTTGCAAAATAAAACTCCAAAGCAAATTATGGAACATTGCTTGAATCTTGAGAAAGCTTTGCAACATGGTGAATCCAAAGATATTGATGCCTTTGACTTGTGCAGTGAATTGCAAGCTATTGCAAGACGAGTCCAAAGCAGTTCATCACTGCAAGATGTATTGAACTTCATATGGGAAAATAAGCTGGCAGATAGTGTCCCTTACACAGTTATTGCTCTTCGCATCCTCTTGACTCTCCCAGTTTCTGTGGCCAGTGGTGAGCGAAGCTTCTCGAAGCTCAAGTTGATCAAAACATATATGCGAACATCAATGTTGCAACAAAGACTTGTTGGGCTATCTAACTTGACAATAGAACATGACATTCCTCACAGCATTGACTTGTTTCTAAATTTGCTAAACTTAAAGCGCGGAAACATAAATTCTAAATTATAACATGTTACTCTGTGACTGTGTATTGTGTATAATGTATGTGATTTGGGGGGGCGGGGCGCAAGATGGAAGTTTCGCCTAGGGCGCAAAATATCCTTGCACCGGCCCTGTCCACAGGCATGCCTGCGGCAGGTCAACCGGAGCCGCCTGCCGCCCCCCCCCGGCAAAATGCCACCCCCTCAATAATCCTGGTGCCCTAGGCGATTGCCTAGGCTGCCTAAATGGTAGCGCCGGCCCTGGTGATACGGTGGCAGGAGAAATTTGCGAGTCTGGGTCTGAAGTAGGACAGAGGGACTTCTCCATTAGGATAAGTTTCAGTTGAAGGTCCCTTGCTTTCCTTGTGCGGGTCTTAAAATTGTGGCAATGGGTGCACTTTTGGGGCACGAGTTTCCCCTGGGCACCAGACTCATTGCGAGTGTCCATCAGAATGCGAAATCACCTTGCGATAGGAGAGGCAGCATATAAAGCCAGGCAAACCCTGCAATCTGAGGAAAAGTAATGTCCCTTAAGGGGATGAAAGGCAAAAAAACAAAACAAAACACACTTTGTTTTTTTAAACGGGGAGAAAAAGAAATAAAGAGTTCTTAAATAACTAAGCTAACTACACTCAAGTACTTGACTAAACTAACTAAACTAAATCTTAGGTAAAGCGAGCAAGCATACTGCTGGAGCTCTGACTCGGACCAAGGGCAGTTGAGAAGGAACTGGGAGATAAGGGGGGCCACACAGCACTAGTTAATTGCAGCTGCAGGTGCAAGACAGGGAGAGCGCATGTGTGGCCCAGCTAAGTACTGCTGTATAAATACTCCAACTAGAGGTGCAGGATGAACAATCACCTAAAGTGGAGCACTCACAGAGACCCCACTAGAAGAACTAGTCACTGATCTAAACTAGTTGAATAAATTTAAATAAAGAAAATGCTCTCTCTGCACCGACAAAAGAGGCTACTGCTGTCAAAACCTGGTTTAGCACTTCAGCAAACTCCTGGAGCTCAGTCAATGACTTGCACTAGTTCAGTGATTTGACTTTAACACTTCAGCAACAAGTACTGCATATTTAAAATTTAAATTTAAAGTGATTTTAATACATTATAACGAGTTTAGGCCTTACCATAGGTTGTCAAAATTTAATTTTAAAAACAGGTCTGTTTTTAAAGTAAATCTATATTTAAATTAAACAAAAATCCAATTCAAATTTAAAAATCCATTTTATTATAATAAATTATAGATTTTTAATCCACCCTTGCTGGCAGCCAGAGGAACATCAGCCATTGACAGCACATCCTACTCTTATAAGCAATTTTGGTATTCTCCACCAGGAAAAGTATGAGGAGGCAAAGAACTCTAGCATGTGATTCACAAAATAAATGAGATGAAAGAAGAGTGATGTAGTGGTTAGTACACAGAGAAACCCTACATCTATGACCATTCAACTTGCGGAGAGAAGCTCGAGAATCTAAGAAACATTCTTCGTTTTATTGTGAGCATTAATAAAAATTAACAGTGCATTATTGTTGGCCTTTCAGGTATACTGGAATGAATGCTTTCGCATAGCCAGTTCAACACAGGTTCCCAGAAGTTGTTTAGTGAAAATAATGTAAAATTGGAGAAGACTGAATATAGGACACGCTGTTCAAAAAGAATCTTCTTCTGGGGCAAATTTTATTTCTTAACAAGTAACTTCTCAGGACCCAAGAAATACAAAATAGATTTAACAAATGTTAAAAAGAACGCTTACCCATAAGCTCTCACTTCCCTTGACATAACTTAAAATACAACTCAAATAATATGGTAAGTGCAGCACTACTTAGCTATTGTCCTGAATAGGTTAAAAGAGAATCAATTTTTTGTGCTCATAACTTACTCTTTGTAAGCAATTGGTGACACTGGAGTTAGGTAAGTGGAATTAATGGACATTGGTAGTTCTACTTGTGTATTGCAGATTGTTACATTCATTTCTACTTCTCTGGAACTAAATTTTGCATAGCAGAGCTATGCAATTCAAAAGCAGAAATAATATCTACCCTCTTCATGTTACAAATGACCTTTTGAATATTTTTTAATCATACTGGATTTTAGAGAAAAATCAGAAGTGGAGGAGTTGCGTTCCTACTAGGAAAAAAGTAATAAAGAATAATACCTAGTTCTCATATAGCACTTTTCATATATAGATCTCAAAGGCCTTTATAAAGGAAGTCAGTGTTCTTACCCCAAATTTACGAAAAGAAAGCTCAGGCACTGAGACACAAAATGACTTGCCCAAGGTCAGATAGCTGGCCAGTGGCAGAGTCAGGAAAAGAATCTGTCTTCTCAGTCCCAATCCAGTGTTCTATCCAACAGGCCACTGTGCCTATCAAATAAGAAAAATTCTCACCAATGTGGGCAGAATCTTTCTGGCTTTATTTTGAATGTTGTTAAGGATAATTAGCATGAGTGACTCCATTTTGTAAGTTCCCCTGTTTTGTATTCATCATTAACTAAAAGCGAGCACATCACGTATACAGCTCCCAAGGGCAGCATTAAAGAAAGATAAAGCCAGAAACATGAAAGAGGATACAAAAACAGCTGCAACAGCATAAATAAGGAAAAATTCTAGTATGCAAGGTAACAGCTGGACTGTGCACTAGCCATCATGAGGACAATGATTAGCTGTTATAGGCTAAAGATAAGAAAATGGTTTGTTTATTGGCTAAGGCTTCCGATCCATGAGGGTAGCATGCACTCCTAAAAGGTATATAATTTCTATGTAATCTGCAGCCTGTGTCTCTCCCTGACTAGCAGGGGGACATCACGTTCGAACGTCGTTTGAACCTTGCGCAATAAAACTGTTGTTTGGACACACTGTAAATCTTTGAGTTTTGTACCTCAGCCTAGGAACGAACAGTGCGTGGCCTACAGGTATAATTCGCAACAATGTGCAACATCCATGTTGGCATATCATAGGGTTTTTTCCCTTGTACGTAGCTGGCCAGATATAGATCACACACATGCATAAAAGTTAGGTTTACAAATGCTCATGCAGTTAAAAAAGATAGATCCTATATATACTCCATAAAGTGTTTGTTTAAACTATATAATCTTTTCCTAATTTTTCAACTGCACATGATGAGATGTCAGGAGTATTGTTATGGTATTCCCAGGTCTACCAAAGACTTTCTGACCTTGGGGAAGTTGCCTGTTGTACTTTCCTCAGAGCACAAAATGGAGGAAAATAATATTCACATATTTGACAAAGAATTGAAAGGCTTAATTCATTAATATTTGTAAAGTGATTTCAAATCCTTTGATGGAAGCTGCTGAAATATAAACTATTGCTATCTTGTCATCTATATCACCACTTACTAAAGTTTATAAATTCCAATTCCAATGTGGTCGAACAACAAACTTTTCTTTTTCTAAGCAAATGTTATGATGAGTTGTACTTGGGCTCTTTTCTTTTTTAACCTCATCCTGAATTTTCTCTCTCTTTATTAAGTCTTACCTTATGCCTGCCTAAAGTGATTAATCAAAAGAGGGGAAGTCATGCTGATTTTAATACAAATGGTTTGGTTCTATAGATTCTCTCATATTAAACACATGATCTAATTAACAACTGACTGAATTAAGTAGAAGGCAACTGTATATTACAGAGATTTCTTTCTTTTATGAAAAAGTGTTTATTCATAGCATATTTTAGATCATTTTCTGTTAATTTTATAACTGATCTGTTCTGGTCTTCAAAATAAATTTCTATTTTTCGCTTGTATATTCATATTACAGTGGATGGATAAAATTAATGTTTTTGTGAAACATTAAAGTGCTATTGAATTTTTTAAACAATTAAAATGAGTTCCAAATTTAAACAAACTACATGAAATTAACAATCCTTTATCAGAATCCTGAATTTATTGCAACACATTTATCATATTCATGAATTCAACAGTATTCTAGTGGATTCATTAAATTAGTAGCAAAAAGACTAATCAAAAGTTTAAGTAGACATCAGCTAGCACGAGGCACAAAATTAACATTAATTTACTGGATTAATTATTTTTCCCCACCCCACGGTTTCATGAATCAAATAGGAGGCTGGTAATTTAATGATAAGTGTTTGATATACAGTATTCATGACTCCCATATGATTTTCAATTTCATGTAGGCATGTAAATTGAAGTACTCTTGAAACAGTTTTTAAAAGATCAATAGGAATTCACTTATGTAATGAAACCTTCATTTTTGCAAATTCTAGAAAGAGCAGTTTAAAAAAAATTCAGTTTAACTAACCTATTCAATCAAATCAAATCAGTGGACTACATCTATTATATATTCTAATATCCTGGTCCCATTCAAGTCAATGGCAAAACTCCCATTGACTAGAACAGGGTCAGTATTTCACCTATAATGTGTATCATTTAGAATCCTGTAGATATTCCCTAGCAAAACTTTAACGAATTCAAGTGTTGATACACACAGTGCATCATAACAATAGTATTCCTTTAGCTTTGAAAAAAAATATGCTTTACGACAGTAAAGGTTGTTAATATAAGAAATGTCTTGCGCCTTCAATTATAATCACCGGGCCTTTATTTATTGTTTGCGGAAAATTTCAATGTTATCTTATCAGGTGGCAGGCACCGGATGTCAAGTTGCCAAATACGGCACTTGGTACCATGATTCCACCTATTGTATTCAGTACGATAGGGTGCTGTATTTAGACAAAGAGCCATTCACTGTTGCCTTATTTTCATGACGTTTTTTAAACCCACAATAAATGATAAACTTAGAAACAATTGTATATAAAGTAAGGAAGCTACTGAACTATTAAAATCTGTGAGCAGCCTTTTCACTTGACACTGATTAAATTATTTATTGTTTATAGTATTAATGGTTTAAGTTTTCTAAACAGTAGGATGTATCATCAGTACTCAATGCTTTTTTTGCCTTGGTCTTCACAGACAAGGTCACCTCCCAGACTGCTGCATTGGGCAGTACAGTATGGGGAGGAAGTGAGCAGCACCACAGTGATGAAAGAATAGGTTAAGGACTATTTAGAAAAGCTGGACATGCACAAGTCCACGGGGCCACATGCAAAGCATCAGAGGGTGCTGAGGAAGTTGGCTGATGTGATTGCAGAGCCATTGGCCATTATTTCTGAAAACTCGTGGTGATCAGGGGGAGGTCCCGGATGACTGGAAAAAGGCAAATATTTAAAAAGGGAAGAAGGACAATCCAGGGAACTACGGACAGCCTCACCTCTGTCCCTGGAAAAATCATAAAGCAGGTCCTCAAGGAATCCATTTGGAAGCACTTAGAGGAAAGGAAGGTGATCAGGAACAGTCAACATGGTTTCACCAAGAGCAAGTCATGCCTGACTAACCTAACTGCCTTCTATGAGATAACTGGCAATGTGATTATGGGGAAAGCAGTGGACGTGATGTATCTTGACTTTAGCAAAGTTTTGATATGCTCTCCTACAGTGTACTTGCTAGCAAACTAAAGAAGTATGGATTGGATGAATGGACTATAAAGGATGATAGAAAGCTGGCTAGATAGTTGGGCTCGTGGATAGAAAGCTGGCTAGATTGTCAGGGTTAAAAAAAGTATGGTGGTATGATCAATGGCTCGATGTCTAGTTGGCAGCTGAGTTATCAAGTGGAGTGCCCCAGGGGTCGGTCCTGGGGCCAGTTTTGTTCAATCTTCATTAATGATCTGGATGATGGGATGGATTGCACCCTCAGCAAGTTGCAGATGACACTAAGCTGGGGGGGAGAGGTAGATATGCTGGAGGGTAGGGATAGGGTCCAGAGTGACCTAGACAAATTGGAGGATTGGGCCAAAAGAAATCTGATGAGGTTCAACAAGGACAAGTGCAGAGTCCTGCACTTAGGACATGGAAGAATCCCATGCACTGCTACAGGCTGGGGACTGACTGGCTAAGCAGCAGTTCTGCAGAAAAGGACCTGGGGATTACAGTGGATGAGAAGCTGGATATGAGTCAACAGTGTGCCCTTGTTGCCAAGAAGGCTAATGGCATATTGGGCTGCATTAGTAGGAGCATTGCCAGCAGATTGAGGGAAGTGATTATTCCCTCTATTCAGCACTGGTGAGGCCACATCTGGAGTATATTGTGTCCAGTTTTGGGCCCCCACTACACAGAAAGGATGTGGACAAATTGGAGAGAGTCCAGCAGAGGGCATGAAAATGATTAGGGGGCTGGGGCACATGACTTATGAGGAGAGCTGAGGGAACTGGGCTTATTTAGTCTGCAGAAGAGAAGAGTGAGGGGGATTTGATAGCAGCTTTAACTACCTGAAGGGGGTTTCCAAAGAGGATGGAGCTAGGCTGTTCTCAGTGGTGGCAGATGACAGAACAACAAGCAATGGTCTCAAGTTGCAGTGGGGGAAGATGTAGGTTGGATATTAAGAAAAGCTATTTCAGTAGGAGGGCGGTGAAGCACTGGAATGGGTTAGCTAGGGAGGTGGTGGAATCTCCATCCTTAGAGGTTTTTAAGGTCTGGCTTGACAAAGCCCTGACTGGGATGATTTAGTTGGGGTTGGTCCTGCTTTGAGCAGAGGGTTGGACTAGATGACCTCCTGAGGTCTCTCCCAACCCTAATCTTCTATGATCAGTGTATTCTTTAGAGAAGACAAACTATATGCAGTTATTTTCTCTGACTTTTGTTTTACTTAATTTGTGAGGAGTATTTTCCAGCATCCAGCACTTTTTTCCACATTTACCTTTTCTCTAAACAGCTTGTGTCCAAAAAACTTCTCTAGCTATGGACAGTTAGACACCAGTCAGAGACACAAAGACAGCCTTTACAACTGATTGCAAACCAAAGGTTGTCCATAGAAATGATGTTAGGTGTTGCTCTCCTAACCAGGATCTGGATGTGTTGTTTCTACAATGTTATCACCACCTTGTAGGCTTTGGAATCAAGATCGGCCCCCACCCTGGATGTCCTGCTGGATGTTTTGAGCTATCAGTAGGTCACCAAACAAGTCTCACTTTTTTGTAGTCTTTAAAGATATTTTCCTACTACTCACACTGTAGACTGGGGCTGTATGCCCCATTTCATTATACAAGTTAATTATTCTGCACCCAATCAAACATCAGAAAAACCTTTTGCCAAAATGGTGCATGTCAAATACCTATATAAATGTTGTGTGGCAGGATTTTTCTTTTACAAACATACATTTTTAAATTATCTGAAGCCATCAAGTTATGCCACAGCCAACCTACATGAAAGTATGATCTCATTACTTTACCCTTGTCTTCCCTCATATTGTTTGTCACAATCACTCGAGGCACCTAGTTTCAAATTAGAATGTAAGCTCTTCAAGCCTCTCTCTTATGTTTATTTGTACAGAGCATAATTCAAATGCACTCCCAACACTGACTGGGTCTTCGGGTGCTACCACCATATGACACAAATAAAATAATGGGTAAAGCCTTCCCTCTTTGGTCTCCTCATTTACTGATAAGAGTCTTTAAAAAGAATCAACATAAACACCAGAATTTAGATGATATAGCTACTGCAGCTGAATCCAAGACTGGCATATTAACCTTCTTTTGACTTAAAATTTGTGCCATAAAACAGCTTGAAACAACTAATATTTATTACAATTTGAATCAGCTATGGATAGAAGAACACAGTGCATGCAATGTGTTGCTTTGTCACTTTGAGACTCTTTGGATCTTTTATTGATTGGAGAGAAAAATTTTGCACAAATCCAATGAAACAGCATGCAAATCTCTTTCTGACTTAAAGATCAGTGTATTTCCTGTGGGGAAGTTCAAATCACAATATTTTCAAAGAATTGAACCAACCTGGATGCAGAGAAGTGGAACATAATTCATAATAATTGCAACAGATTCTCAAATGGAAGTTCTCTTCCCAATGCCACTTTGACTCCCCACCCCCCCAATCAGTAGGGTTAAGAGGGGAAGCTACATCATATTTTTCTAAAGTCAACCTAGTAATCCTATTAACAACAACATTTCCACTGGATTTTATAGTATTTGTAATTGTACTTCACCGATGTGGACACAGTGGCAAAATGTGGGCAGGCACATGCATGGAATTAAACAGCAGGTTTAAACTTTTCTTAAACTTTTAACATGAGGGAGGGCACTACCCACCCATCACCCATACTCCCCTATACCAGGCATTAAATGGGGTCTAGGGCAGGGATTACAGGGCCCCCCACCATATATGCTGTAACTGGTGTCAGTGTTACAGGACTCCTCACCATATAAACTCCCCAGGACCCAGCTCTGAGTCCTAGCACTCTCCCCCCACTGGAGGGACAGAAGGTGCAGCACGGTAGGGACCTTGGCCTGCAAGAGCCATTAGGTCTGACCCTGGCCCAGGTGTCACCCTATCACATGAGCCCAAGACCCTTGACCAAAAATCCTGTGTCTTTTACCTCTGGGAATCATTCACTGAATTCTCTTAACTGCACTGGAACCTGGCCACCAGTTGTGATGAGTAAGCAACACCACCCCAGTATCTTGGTTAGGTACCATGCACAGTCCTACTTAATCCACTGTGGTTTGCAGATGCTGCAAGGAAGGAAAAACATGTTCCTGGTCCTCTACCAATTGACCCATGGGAAAAAAAGTCCTTCCTGACCCCCTAAACAGCCGATCAGGTAGACCCCACAGCATGCATCAGGCTGGGTTCCATTCCCAATTTGGGTGGGTAGGATGAGCTGCTGGAACAGAGTAGAAAGAGCTCCACATGGCCCCTATGATGGGCTAAATCCTAGGACACAATCAGCACCCCTCTCACCCCTTAGCTAACGGTTGCCAGAGACTCCCACGGGAAGAACTACCTATTGTCCCTTGACAAGTGCATCCTTCCCTTGCTACTAGGGCTGTCCCCCTTTCACCACTGGTCCCATCCATTTCCCTCAAATGTTGATGTGGGTTGGCTGCATTTCGTTTTTGTCTTTTATTGTACATTCTAAAAAGGTAATCATGTTCACAGTGCTTTTACTTTAAAGGGAAAAAAAATCAACCTTAATATGATCCATGAAGAAAGGATACTTTCTCCCTATAGTATATTAAATACAGAAATGCATTTAGCATTCTGGCTAAACCATTGCAGTGCCAATAAACAAAAGAAAAAGCGTGAAGACAGACTACGGTTGTATGAGGAATGTTTCCTTTTAGTGCATGTGTACATTGGGGTCTGGCATTTAAGGGTGTGAAGCAATTCCTGATGTCTGCAAACTTAACCAACTGTCCACATTACCAAGCCATTATGCAGAAAACCTGTGATAGAATTTTGGAATAATCAACCCATGAGATGATTCTGTGCCCTCTACTCCACAACTTAATTTAGAATAATGGATAAATATATCCATGCACCACCCTCTGTTTCAGATTCAAAGAAGTCCTGTAACAAAATCTCCCACACACACATCCACTAGAGTATTTTGTGTACATCTGTGGTAATAGCCTCCTGTCCCAGATCTGGACTTTAGCGTCCAAAATCTGGGGGCTTACCTGAAACTCCCCCAAGCTCACTACCAGCTTGGATATTCTCGCTGCCACCAGGTCAGGAATTTAATTTATAGGGCCTGACCCCCCCTTTCCTCTCTCTGGTATCCCCAACTCTTTCTTTGGGGGACCCCCAAGACCCAGACCCCTGGGTCTCTCTCTCTCTCTCCTCTCCCAGCTTCCCCCCCTTTCCTGGGTTAGCCGGTGCAATGCTATACTTCACTCCTTGAATACAACCGGAGAGGCAATCTAGCTTCCCCGAGGCTAGGCATTCACCTAGTCAGCTCACACAAGAGATTCCCCCTCCCTTTGTCCTGCGGCTTTTCCCGCCCTGGGACAATAGGAAGGTGAGACACAGAGTTTGGGCTTTTCCCTCCCCCCTCTGCCTCACTAGGAAAAGAAACTTCCACAAGGTTTAAAAAGAAAACTTTATAGAAAAAAAAGAAAGAAAATATAAAACAATAATCTTGCATTAAGAAACTCAATACAGGCTCTTGCTTATAAGAAAATATGAATAAACAGTCTGATTTAAAAGATAGCCCGATTAAACCAGTCCAACAAATCAACATACATGTCAATACAACACAAAGCTCATCATAGCCGAATTACTTTGCTTTCCTTTGTACTCACAGATGTTTAGGAGAAACTTTGAGATAAGATGGAGTTAGGGGAAAGCTTGTCCCTCACCGCCGAGGAAGCAAAAAGACACAGCAATCCACATCTGTACATCCAACACAAAGCTCTTCATAGCCGAATTACTTTGCTTTCCTTTGTACTCACAGACTTTTAGTAGAATATTTGAGATAAGAGGGAGGTAGAAGGAAACTGTGTTTACTCATAGCCGAGAAAACAACAAAGACCCCGAGTATACAAATTCCCGCCCCTGACTTTAAACAATCCAGTTCTCTGATTGGTCCTCTGGTCAGGTGTTTGGTTACCCTTTCCAGGTAAAAGAACTTAACCCTTACCTTACCTATCTACTTATGACAACATCCGAGTGCATTTTATTCAGATATCATTCCTGTCTCTTCTCCAGTTATTTAGCATTGAATCCAGAGTGACCAATACAACAGAGCACATTTCTCAAAACATTTATTTGAGGGAGTTGGGTTGCGTTTTTTTTCCTTTGCAAATGATCAGCAAACAGACTTAGAATGTACCACAGCATCTGTTAAGCTACAAGAATGCATTACATGAATAAATGCTGTATTGAAGCATCTGGGGCAGGAATCCCATCCAACACTTTACAGTATAGTGAACAGAATTCTAACTTCACTTTTTCAAGTGCCCTACTCTGTATCCATATTGCTATTAATGTACACTAATCTCCAATATCTAATGTAACATAATCTGGTTAGATAAGAATCCAAATGCAGACCCCCCTGCTGCAGCAATATGTTTAGGATTCTAATCAATAATACACTTTTCCAACAGTTTTCACCATTTCACCCTCAGAATCAAGACAAATTCAGTAAAATGTAGAGAGACATTTGTTAAAATACATTTGTCCTAACATTCACACTGTACCTTATGTATCAAAGCCCATGTTTGCTAATAAATTGAACATGATTGACAATATTATATTTTTATTGACAGAAAAATCACATAAACTAAGAAATTACTTTGAGCCTTTCTGCAGCCCATTTGGCTACCATGTATTACTAAATTCAGCAGTGCCAAGAGTATTGATTTGTATCTCACAATTCATTGACATGTACACATTAATAAACTAAATAATTTCCAGCCCTATCTCTCACACATCATATCTCTGTGGATCATGCTTGACAAGAGAAGTCCCATGCTGATCTGTGGCAGTGGAGAAGAGAAATCAATTTTGGCAGAGATGTTTTGAAAGCAAGTAGAGCAAATAAATATTGCATGTCTGATGCACTGTTCTTTAGAACAATGAAACTTCCAAACACGGCTTTTTGCTAAAGAGCTATTGGCAATTTCATGATAAACCCCCAATTTAGAGTTTTATGAGTCATCCATTTGGCTTCCTCTAGTATGAAGAATGGCATACAAGATATAACCCGGGAGCAAAAACTATCAGTGGAGAAAATTTAGTGGAAAAAAGTTTAAAAGGCTATTTTAACTTATAGTAGTACAAAATAAAACAGAAGTCATTTTCTCTGGACATTTCTATGCCTACAGGAAGCAAAAAAATATATATCTTTGATTCACAGAACAAAAAATATAAATAAAAATTGATAAATTATTAGTCTGTGATAGGATCTGTTCATTTGAGATATTCTGAAAAAAATAATCTAAGAAAAATCTCTGGAGCTACTGGATGAAATTCTGGGCTCACTGAAATCAATGCATTGACTTTTAAATAGGACCAGGATTTTATCCATTGTAGTTTTGGGTCTGACATACCAACCATTAAAAATATAATCTAAAAAATGTGTTCTTAATATTGCACCCATACATTCACTTCCCACTGTACTTCCCCTCTCCTCACTTCATTTCTTGGCAGTCTTGTCATAGAAAGTAGACTTTTAGAGCCCAATTCTGCAAATATTAACCAGCAGGTGTAGTGCTTACTACAGACAATAGCCTCGTTTTCTCCAATGAGTGTACACACATCTATACAATTTTGAAAGATTGAGCCTTTAGATTGTGAACTCTTCAAGGTAGAAAACATAACTTTTCAAATAGTTCCCTAAAATACTAGTACACTTTTAGGTGCTGTGAAAGAAAATGCTAAGGGTAAGATTTTCAGATGTTCCTACATGAGTAGGTGTCTAATTCCCATTGACTTTCAATAGGAGTTGGACTCATGAGTCACTTAAATGGCATTCATTTGTTTCCTCAGCCCCCAAATCTAATGTGTTCCATGAAGTTTTAAATCCAGGTTGGAGAACAGTACTAGAATAAGCTATTTGCTTGGTTATTGTATGATTATATTGACTGAAGGCTAGATTTCACGGTATTCTGCTATATATCTGATAAACAGCTAATTCATCTCTTTTAAATTATCTTTTAATTATTACAGTGCTAATCACTTGTTAATGGTTAAGTTAAAAATGTACCAACTATATAGTTTGTTAAAAAACATCTGCAGTATATATGCAGTACTGTTTCCTAATTAAAATATTTTTCATAAAGGTATTTGCTGTACAAACTATATCATGCATCCTAAACACGTAATTATATGAATGAACAGCATGCTTCCTTCTGGTCTGTTGCGTAATTTATATACTTTTTGACAATATTTGTAAATAGAAATTTAACTGCTTGACCAAAGAGGCTCTAAAGCAGATGGTATGATATACTAGCTATAGAAAATACAAGATTTAGTAAACACAAATCTGAGGTTGTACTGGCAGCTCCGTGAAGAAGTGAAAGAAGCATTGCTTCCTCAAGAAGGAGAGGAAAATTCTAACATCTTTTCTTGGCCTTTGCTCCTGTCTAATGGAGATGCATTACATTTAAATTATATTCTGAGACTGCATCTTCAGTCAATATTTTTGTATAGATGCAGTGAGGATTGTAAAGTATACTGCTTTATTCACACAGAAATTTTGCCTTGGACAAAGGGTGGAATGAACCCTTAAATATAATTATGTATTTCTGATATAACCTCAAGATCATGCAACCTGTTATTGTTATTCTAATTCAGATAAGATGGAGATAATACTAACTCACTCCCCAGCGAATCCTTGTTCCAGCTAACCATTGAGAAAACACGTCATTTGTGTGATGATAGTAGGATAGTTATCCATATGTCATCTGGGCATAACTGTGTATTCTCTGCTAATTTTGTGAATTTGTATATAGGCTGAACAGGAGAGTTGACAACAGAAACTCATGGCAAGCTGCCCAAGAAATGCTTGGGGGAGACAAGCTACCCACTATTGTGGATCTCAAAGAGAAAAACAGTGGAATCTATCCCCCCATCTTAGGTGGGTCAACAAAACGTTAGTGGTACTGAAAGCTGCCGATTAAACTATTAGGATTAGCATGGAAATGTGACTCTATAATAAGAGAAGGACAAACCAAGCTAACTTGTGCGGACACCATAACAAACTAAGTGTGATGGGGCAAGGCCAGATGGCTACAGTAAAGTACTGAGAAACAGGTATGTTAGCCCCAGGCTAAACAAATCCCTAGTACCCTGGTAACCAAATGGCAGTTGCTCCAGGTTAATCAAGGCACCTGGAGCCAATTAAGATCTTTCTAGAAGGCAGTAGAGATAGCTACTTTAATTAGAACACCTGCAGCCAATCAAGGCAGGCTAATCAGGGCACCTGGGTTTAAAAAGGAGCTCACTCCAGTCAGGCAGGGAGGAGCCAGAGGAGAAGGAGCGTGTGTGAGGAGCTGGGAGCAAGAAGGCAAGGAGCTGAGAGTGAGAGAGTGTACTGCTGGAGGATTGAGGAGGACAAGCGTTATCAGACACCAGGAGGAAGGTCCTGTGGTAAGGATAAAGAAGGTGTTTGGAGGAGGCCATGGGGAAGTAGCCTAGGGAGTTGTAGCTGTCATGCAGCTGTTACAGGAGGCACTATACACAGCTGTGATCCACAGGGCCCTGGGCTGGAACCTGGAGTAGAGGGCGGGCCCGGGTTCCCCCCCCAACCCCTCCCAACTCCTGATCAGACACAGGAGGAGTTGACCCAGACTGTGGGGAAGATCACTGAGGTAAGCAAATCCACCAATAAGCGCAGGACCCACCAAGGTAGAGGAGGAACTTTGTCACATAAGGCATAAAACTGGAGTTAAAAAGTTCAAGGAAACTACAAATTATGCCATAGTTGCTTTGTTACTACCATCAATATTCACCAAAACCCCCCGAAACAACAGAGTCACATCATCATCGACAGACGGCTTCTTGAGCAAGGGCCTACAATTTCTAATCTGAGAGAGGCTGGCAACCTCCCTCCCATAGGAAGGCATTAACATCTGCACTAAGCCATGGACCAATGTCTCTCCACTCAGTTGTACTACCCTGGAAGGGCATAAATTCACAGTCAAAGATTAGTCAGTTTCCAGAAAAGAGAATGCTTCTCACAAATGGATTAGCCACCACAAAAGCAGCTAATCTGATTCAATTGGAAAATTATTCATCATGACAGAGGTCTGACCCTGAGAGGAGTCAAACAAAGCAACTACCCTCCAGAAGAATTTCCATGCATTGGACTTCAAATATACAATGGTGGAAGAGTTGGACAGAATTCCTCCTGCGGGAAATAAAAGCCTTCTGTGAACCATTCCAATGCATGAAATGATACCAAGGGCATGAATTTGGCTAGAGCAAAGGCTTCAGGACTGGGACACTTGTACCTACCCAAAAGACAGAGGTTTTTTTCAGAGGAATGACTTTTTGCACAAGTGAACAAGTATCTAAATACAGTAGCTGCACCCAGTTACTACGTTTCAAGTCAACCATTTGATAATAAAATACTAAACAACCTCTTTACAGAAGTATAAGTAGTGCTAGAGGATGCTGGGTCTGCAAGCATATTAGTAGCGTGGGCATAAATGCTCCTTGCCAAATTCACATGGAGCCTGCTATTATCTCTGCAGGATCCCTGGGCGAAGGGAAATTCCCCACCAGAAGTTCCGTTTGCTTTTTAACTAATGCTTGAACAATAAGATGCAGAGTTCACTATGATACAGTATCCCGTAAATACAGACCTTTGGAAAAAGTAAATCAATAGAATTGATGTTATAGAAGTTAAAGGCTGGACTGGAAGTGATAAAAGTTATAGTACAGAACATGTTCTATTAAGCCTTTCTGAAAGTATCCATTAACTCAAATTAATGAGCTACAAAACTAACAACTGGTGCAGTGTTTTAGATTTCATTTGTCACAATCTCAGTGATTAAGGAAGTTTGCTGTGTTTCTGTCACATTTTCCTTGAGACAAACCCAAAGAAAAACACCAATACTTTCTATAACTATAAAATATTCTTTTAACAGAGGTCTGATTGAGCAATCCAAGGAATTAATACACACCTGAAAATTTTGGGCTCTATTCTTCCTTTGCAGGAAATGAAACCAACAAGTGTTACTTGGCCTTGTGGTGGGAGAATCAGACTAAATTTATTGGAGTATCTACAGAACTCATCCCTATAGTATTCAAGCACAACACAGACATTAAGAGCCAATATTGTGTAACCCTTACTCATGCTGAGTATCATGCATTCACATGAGTATTCCCAATGAAATCAAAGATATTATTCAAGAGGGGTGTGCCAGTCAGTGTATGGGGTGCAGAATCTGGTCCTAATGAGTTAAGGGCTTCATAAAATCCACTGAAGTTTATGGAACTGCACCCACTAAAAGAAGTGCACGGTATAAGGGGTGCTGCACGCTCACTCCACTCTCAGTTCCTTCTTGCCAGACACTCTGACAGAGGGGAAGGAGGGCGGGATGTGAAATGGACATGAGCAACACATCTCCAAGAACACCAGTTACGGAAAAGGTAACTGTCTTTTCTTCAAGTGATTGCTCATGTGTATTCCACAGTAGATGATTCCAAGCTGTATCTGTTGGAGGTGGATAGGAGTTCACAAGTTCTTGGGATGGAGCACAGCCCTGCCAAACCCAGTGTACTCCCTGGTTTGGGAGACGACCACATAATGCAAGGTGCAAGTGTGAACTGAAGACCACACAGCAGCCCTGCAAATGTTCTGGATGGGAACATGGGCAAAAAAGGCAGCCAAGTCCTGCGCCCTAGTTGAGTGTTCCCTCACAATTGGTGGCGGAGGGATTCCCACCAGGCCATAACAGGTACGGATGCACGAGGTGATCCAGTAGGAGAGCCGCTGAGTAGAGACTGGCTGACCTTTCATGCACTCAGATGAAGTGAACGGTTGCAAGGACCTTCTGAACGGCTTAGTCAGCTCCAGGTAGAAAGCCAGAGCCCATCACATCCAGCATCTAGAAGCAGCGCTCCTCACTGGACACACGGGGCTTGGGGCAAAGGACCAGAAAAATGTCCTGATCCATGTGATAGGTAGAGACCACCTTCGTGAGGAACGAAAGGTGTTGGCGGAGCTGGACCTTATCTTCTGAAACACCGTGTATGGGGGCCTGGAGGTCAGGACCCTGAGTTCCAAGACCCACCAAGCTGACGTGATCTCAGCCAGGAAGGCCACCTTCCACAAGAGCTGTGGCCAGGCGCACTTGGCTAGCGGCTCAAATGGGGGCCCCATGAGGGGGGGGGCAACAGCAGGTTTCAGTCCCACTGCGGCACAGGGGGCCTAACATACGGGAAGAGACAATTTCAAACTTTAAGGAATCGGCCAGTCATAGCATGGGATAATACCGTATGGCCCTGCACCAGCGGATGGAAGGCTGATATGGGCACCAGGCCCTTGGCTCTAAGGAGAAGGGGGTAGTCCAGAATGAGCTGGATCGGGGTGGCTATTGGGGAAACGCCCCGCTCATCCGCCCATCTGGAAAACTGAGACCACTTTGCCAAGTAAGCTCAGCATGTGGAGCGCTGCCTGCTTTCTAGGAGGATGCGCTAAACCCCTTCCGAGCACGTCCTTTCCTCCCTACCTAACGATTTAGCAGCCACGCAGTGAGGTGGAGTGCTGCTAGGTTGGGGTGGAAGTGGTAGCCCTAGTCCTGGGAGAGCAGATCCGGGTGGGATGGCAACAGCCGTGGCGGGGTAACTGCCAGGCCCATGAATGTCCCGTACCAATGCTGCCTGGGCCATGCCGGGGCAATCAGAAGGACCCGGGCCTTGTCCGACTTTATCTTTTCTAGGACCTTGCTGATCAGTGGAAATGGGGGAAAGGCACAGAGAAACTGGCTTGACCAGGACAGGAGGAAGGCATTGGAGATAACGCCCCATCCAGCCCCCCTCGGAGCAGAATTGGGGATACCTGGGAAGTTCCCCACACTTGGAAAAGTCTGTGCACCGCCTCTGGGTGGAGAGACCACTTGTGCTGAGAGAAGTCCCTGCTCAAGCATTCTGGGCACCTGACAGGTGGAAGGCCTGTAGGCAGATGTTGTGGGCTATACAAAAGTCCCACAGTCTGAGGGTTTCACGGCAGAGGATCAGGCCCCACCTTGCCTGCTGATATAGAACTTCAAAGTCATTTTGTCTGTGAGAACCCTGACCACCCGGCCCTCCAGGTGCAAGCGGAAGGCCATGCATGCTACCATACCGCCCTGAGCTCCTTGATGTTTATGTGGAGGGTCAAATCCTGACCCAACTACAGACCATGGGTCTGAACATTCCCCACATGGGCCCCCCATCCCAGGTCTGACACGTCAGACAAGAGTTCCAGCGACGGGGCCCTGCCCCTGAATGGGACCCCTTGGAGCATGTTTCTAGGGGAGGACCACCACCGTAGAGAAGTGATCATTGGCTCGGGCACCATGAGGACTTTGTCCATACTGTCCCTGGCCTGAAGAATTCTGAGGCCAACCAAAGCTGGAGGGCCTCATCCTGAGTCTGGCGTGACGGACCACACATGTGCACGCCAACATGTGACCCAAGAGCTGGAGGCACGCTCTGGCTGTTGTCACCTGAAACCTTGTGACTGTGTTGATGAGCCCCTTCAGGGTCTCAAACCTGTCCGGTGGCAGGGAGGCTTGGCCGATGAGGCGTCCAGGACTGCCCCGATAAACTCTATGCGTTGTACTGGGACTAATGTAGACTTGGGGTTGTTTACCAACAGGCCCAAAGTGGTGCACGTGGACAGAAGGAGCACCACATGATCCCCCCACCCGTGACCAGGAGCTGCCCTTGACCAACCAGTCAGATAAGGGAAGATCTGGACTCCCCGGCGGCTGAGGTAAGCCGCCCCCACCGACATACATTTTATGAATACCCTGGGGGCAGTGGACAGGCCAAACAGGAGGACAAGAAATTGGTAGTGTTCCTGCCCCTACTGTGAAATGGAGGAAGCGTCTGTGCCCCTCAAATATATGAATGTGGAAGTATGTCCTGCATATCAAGGGCGGCGTACTGGTCCCCGAGATCCAGGGAGGGGATGATGGAGGCCAGGGAGACCATGCGGAACTTGAGCTTCACCCTGTACTGGTTCAGGCCTCGCAGGTCCAAGATGGGCCTGAGCCCCCATTGACCTTCGGGATAAGGAAATAGCAGGAGTAGTACCCGTTGCCTTTAAATTCCCCTGGTACCACTTCCACCGCTCCTGGATCCAGGAGCCGCCCCACCTCCTGCTCGAGCACAGCCTCGTGTGAAGGGTCCCCCAGGAGGTATAGAGGTGGGGGGTGATGGGGTGGGGAGGAAATAAACTGGAGGATGTATCCCCAGGAGATGGTGTTAAGGACCCATTGGTCTGAGGTCAGCCGGGACCACTCCGAGAGGAAAGCACACAACCGATTGGAGAAGGTAAGCTTTATTGAGCATGGATCCTGGATGAGAACTAGGAGGGCGCCCCAGGCATCCCGTCAAAACCACCTTTTCCCCGCTTGCTTGCCTTTGGAGGACCCAGGCTGGGGGGCACGCCAAGATTACCTCTGTGGGTGCCTCATAGTCCCACAACTTCTTATAAGCGGTCTCGTATTTTGACTGGGTGGCCTGAGCGGGAGCCTGCTGCGGCTTGAACTTAGGTTTAGCTGGAGCTGGAACATAAAGACATAGTCTGCAGAGTTGTGTGGGAGTCTTTCAGGCCATGCAGCTTTATATCCCTTTGTTCTGCAAATAGAGCTTTGCCATCTAACGAGAGGTCCTGCAGGGAGGTCTGCGCCTCACTGGACAGCCCAGAGAGCAGGAGCCATGACACCCTTCTCATGGACACCACAGAGGCCATGGACCGTGTGGCTGTGTCCGCTGCATCCAAAGCTGCCTTCAGGGTTGCCCTGGCAGCCACTGTGCCCTCTTCCACAAGCACTTTGAACACCTTTCTGTTGCGTTCCTGGAGGGAGTCCTCGAACTTGGGCAGGGATCCCCACAAATTGAACTCATATCGGCCCCCAGGAGAACTTTGTGCTTTCAAATGAGTCCAGACTCCTTGAATCTTTATTTTTCATGGTAGGGGCTAGTTGTCCCTGCCGTTCCCTGTGGTTGACCGACTCGACTACTAGGGAGTTAGGAACAGGGTGGGTGTATAAGTATTCATGCCCGTTGGTGGGTACAAAATACTTGCGCTCCGCTCTCTTAGAGATGGGGGCCAGTGAGGCCGTGGTTTGCCACAGGGCATTTGAAATGTTTGCCACTCCTTCGTGGAGAGGCAAGGCCACCCTGCCCAGTGCCAAAAGGTCAATACATTAAACAGGGAGTCTGAGGGCTCCTCCATCTCCTCTGCTTGGAGGTGGAGGCTTGATGCCACCCTTTTTAAGAGTTCTTGGTGAGCGCTAAAGTCCTCCTGCAGGATGGAGGGAGAAGGGGCTGTAATTGCATCATCCGGGGAGGGTGAGGATGTCAGCACGGTACTTGCGTGTCCACTGGCACCGGAGGGTCCACCCCCTGGTCGGTCTCCTGGCACGGTGCTGAGGATGTACGTCCCACCACCTCCTTCCTCAGAGGTCTGGAGAGGGAGGCCAATGGTCCTTCTGAGGCTCTGGCCACTGAGCGAGCCCCCACCGGGGGCTGCATCAGGGGCTACGTTGCCCACTGGTAACTTTGGGCCAGCCAAGGGGCCCGGTGCCACTGTACCTGCTGTAGCACCGGCAGAGCCGGCTGTTCAGCCTGGCTGGCCTGGCCCATCAATGGACGACTACGAAGGGAGGCCGGGCTAACATATGACCTGCTGTCCCTGGACTAGGAGGAGCGGCGGCGCTGGGAGCAATGCTGACCACAGGACCGTGATGTGGAGGACCAGTGCCGTCAGTAACAGCTGCTCCGCATTCAGCTCCAGAGAGCAGACCAGCAACAGCAAGATGCCAGCGACTGATGCCTGGAGCTGCAGAGGTGGGATGTCAAACGGGAACGACATCAACGTTTGTGCTGTGATCGGATGCAATAGCCCCTCCAAGATAAGGACCTTTGGCATCGTCTGCCTCGGTGTTTGCTCCTCAAGGTGGAGCGGTGCCAAGAGTCTCGGTCAAATGGAACCCAACCAGACAGCCTGGTGGGCGTTGAGGGCGAGCCACGTGGACTTTGCCCTGAACAGTCGCAGGGTGGCAAACAGCATCAGGAACATTCCCTCGACTGAGACTGGTACCAAGCTGGGAGTCACTGCAAAGATTCCAGCGGCGCCTTGACTCTGGAGCGTGGGACTGACATCAGCGGTGCTCCTGGTACCGGTATGGACATAACATCCTGGGACGCCTGCAAGGCCTCCGGTGTGGAGGGCATCTGGACATCTGGGGAGGCCTGTTCCAAGTGGGCCTGGCTACTCCACTCAATTGAGTCGGAGGCCTAGACGCCAGTGGGGATCTAGGATTGCCCAACATGGGTAGTTTACTACAGGTTTACTACAGTGTCACGGGAAAGAAGGTCTCTTTCTAGCCTTCTTGGTGTACCCCAAGGACGAGGACTGGTGCCGACTAGTCGATGGCTCCTAAGGGTCACCATGCACTGACACCGTAGTGTCAGCACCAACTCTATCAGAATAGCCCGGAGCCTAATGTCCCTTTCTCTCTTTGTCCAAGGCTTAAATGATTTTCAAATCTTGCAGCGATCGCCGAAACGGGTTTCCACCAAACAGCACAGGCAGTCCGCATGCAGATCACTCAGTGGCATAGATCGCCTACACGTGTCACACGACTTACAACCTGGAGCACACGGCATGCCCCGGCCTGCGAGCTCTAGCTAAATTAATTAATTAACTATAGGTATCATACACTGAATGACCAAGCAGTTTTGGGGATGAGCTATAGCAAAGCTGGAGCAGAGCAGTTCTGAAGCACCTTCACTGGCGGCAAGAAGGAACTGAGGGTGGGCGAAGCACCCAGTGCCCCTTATACAACACCATGGAGGCACCATTCCAGGGCACTGCTAGGGGAAAAACTTCCAGCACCGGTGCCCGTGGCAAGCATACACACCTACTGTGGCATATACATGAGCAATCACTCAAAGAAGAACCTAGGTTTCCTGATGTACAGCTCAGTACTTTAGCCACAAAACCACACTTACACTTTCCAGCATAACAACTCTGATCTCAGCTCTGGCTACCTTCCCAATAGAATTTAACATGTTGGCACCCTGAATGCGTAATTTCCCAGACACAAAGAATAATGTGGGAAAGACTGCTCATATGCACAGCCCCTGGCAGGGAGTAGTGGTGGGGAGAATGGGAGACACTGGTATGGGGGGAGGAGGAAATAGGTCAAAAGGGGGAAATACAGGCACACATAGAGCCCCTGCCAAGGAAAGGGGAATGAAGGGAATGGGGCACACAAAGCTCCTGGCACTGGTGGTGGGGGGAAGGAGGAGACTGGAGTACACAGAGCCTCTGCCATGGAGGTGAGGAAGAGGTACCTGGGAATTGGAGTACACAGAACCCTTGGGCCAGAGGGAAGAGGATTGGGGGACCCTGCTATAAGGAAAGGGGCTCACAGAGATATGCCCCTGCTGATATAACTCACTGATTTTAATCATGGGTTAAACTGACAAGCAGGAAAACCTGATTTAAATCACCAATCTTGTTTTGCATTTGTACTTTTTAGGTGTTTTCCTTAAAAAAAACTGTATTTGTGTACAGTTCTATTTGGATTGAAATTAAAATTCAATTAAAATGCACAAAATTGGCATTTAAAAATGTGCTGGACACACAAGCAAAAAGGTTAATCAGAAAGTTTATCAAAGCACATTTTGCATTTAAAACTAACTGATTTATTAAATTTTAAAAAAAAACTTATCTGTAGTTAGTGAACTGAACTGATTGTTTCAAGTTAACATGTCCTTCAAGATTTTAGAACTAGTAAATCGCATCCTCTAATAACTAGGCTTTTTTTCATCGATTGGAAGACAAAAATATGCTTTCCCTCTTTTTCAACTCTGAATGAAAAAGTCATTTAACTAAACCATCTGAATAAACTAAAATGAAGATAATATTCTCTCTGCACACGTAGAACAGGTTACTGCTGTCAGGTGCTTAGCCCAGTGACTTCCTTCAATTCAGTGGTTTGGCTTTCTTTAAAACATGTCAAACACATACTACTTCATCTTTTAAATTAATGTAAATGATTAATAGATTGCAGTAAATTTAGACTTTAAAATAAATTTGAAATTTTGACAACCTATGTTAAACAGATTTATTCTTAAAGAAATAAACCTTTAGCTGATTTAATTTTTAAAAATCAGATTTAAGTAAAAAAAATCTGATTTTTCTATTTTTGTAAAATATAATTGATTTTCAGCCATCCTGCATGGAGGGCTTGTGGGAGGGGAAATGTGGTGCACATAGAGCCAGTGGCATGGGAGGAGAGGAAATGGAGGACACACACAATCCTTGGAAGGAGAAGATTGCAGGGAATCCCTGTCAAAGCAGAGGACAGGAGAGTTGTATACAGGGAGCTTGATGCGGGAGGGGTAATGGAAGGCTGCAAAAAACCTCTGGTGAGTGCTCTAAGCTTGGTCTACACATGCTACAAAGTGTGTGATGCCACATTAAGAGGAGCACTTTCTTGAATCCATAGTACAGCTTAGGTGAAATTCTGCCCTTACTTACTTTCTATTCAGTTCTATTGACCGAGTGCAAGTCAAGGAAGATTGACCCAGTGGAATGATAGCTGAAATCAGACAAATATCATTTGTGTGAGAGATTGCAGAGAATTACAGCATAGTACACTAATTTTCTTTTAGTCTTTTCCCTCCAAATTAATAAATTTTAGAGATCTGGCCATTGATAACGTGGGTTGCGGCGGGAGGGGGGGGGAGTTGGGAAATTGAGTCACAAATACCCCCAAGTTAGGCTTAATCAGTGTTCACCTTTATTTGTACTATTTCAGACAGAATTATTGTCACTTTTAGTGTATGGACATACATTTATCTCTGACAGATAACAACTGTCAAGACAGAATTGGTAAATGGGCTCAAGTTACAATTCTAGGGCACTAGGAAGCTCTTCCACCTTCCATGATAGTCATCACCTTCTCTGATCCCTTGGTCTGTTCCTTCAGTTGCTTTCTTCAATTTCTGGCCTGATGTTTCTCCAATTTGGGCCTATGTTCACTTAGGTCTTGGATACATTATAGATTATTTAATCTTTATCCAATTGGCTTTTAGCACATCAACCCTAGAGATTTTAGGTAACCCATACATAATGCCTACACAAGCTTCAATTAACCAAGTTTGGTATTTTTTCCTGTGATTTGAGTTTCTGGGTCATGTTGTTTTGTGTAAGCTATCCTGGGTCTTTCCAGAAAAAAGGTTGTGTTTTGTTAATCTATCATTACATGTTTCGGTATGTCTAATTTACATCTTCCAGCACAAAATGTTACCTTTGTTCTGTCAGCAACAAAATTTTAAGCAGATTAGAAAGTCTATATAAAAGAAGAATTGGCAAAAAAGCACCTTGCCAGCAAAGACTTGGCCTAAGTGTTACCTCATCTGTACTCACTCACTATATATAATTACAAATTATTAAAATATAGCTAACAAAGCTCTTAATCTGATCATTAACAATTCTTCATTTTACATTTCAATGCTATAAATCAGTGTATGTTATTCCCTGCTGTCTTAATCTATTAGAAAAGGGGACGGATGTTATAAAAAAATTATTCTTAAATGGCCACATTTCTTATCTTATTTAAACATAGCTTTTTAATTCAAAGTTCAGTTTTGCTTGTGATTCATTACAAAGAGACGTCATTAGAAATATTCCTGTAAATGCGTTTTGAGGAGTATCTCAATTTCAGGGCCTTGATATTCAGTAGCTTTTAATGGTACCCCAACAGAGTTCTTAAACATGGGAACACTTTACTCATGGTTACTCATTGAAGAACATTTCTGTATATTAACAAAGATCACATTATATAGTGGTCACCATTAAAAAGTCAACATTTGCCAATACAGGGACCCATGTTGCAAGAATAGTTAGGTAAATTGGCAAGATAGGGGGAAAGTACTGTTCCTTCACTAGCCTGAGGAAATACTGTCCTCCTTCCTCTCTACCCTTCTGAAAATTAATTCTGCCCTAAACTGAATAATTTTCCTTAGTTCCCACCATTGCATATGGGAACTTTCTTTAAAGAGAACCCTGGGGACAGCCACTAGATGTTGCAGTCATCCTGCTAGGGAATAATGAGGATGCTGAGTTTTCATGGAGCCTTTGATACAACAATTGGGTACAAATCTCTAGATTATTTAGATTTGTACACCATGACCATAACCATGGTATCTCCCCCTTAACCATTTCACAAGCAGTTGGGAGACAGTCAATCCAAGTTATTCTTTTTCTAGTTAAGCATTCAGTGCTTTCCAGACTGACATAATGCCAATATGGATATGAGAGTTTAATCCAAAGCATTCTCTACAGAGTTGTTGTGTCCTGTGCTACAAACCGAAAAGATTCTAAGAATATTAACTCACCCCGAGAAAGTGTCCCAATAATCCAGGGAGTCACTGGATGGAAAGCACTACTGTCACTGAAAAAATCATGGAAAGTTTTAAACTATTCTGTCTGATTTTAAAAGATTTTAATTTGTTTAAATCTAATAAGTAGAACTGGCCAAAAAACTCTGAATTAGTCTTCCACAGCTTATTTATCAAATCAAAGAGAACTCCACAGAATTCTGAAGAAGAATTACACTATTAGAAAACAATTATTTTAGCAACCTGAGCCCAAAGATAATACAAGATAAGAGGAAAAATTCCATTGATTCGGAATGCACATGACTAAAATAAAATGGATTGACACTCTTTACTAAACATATATGCAGCTATTTCTGGAATCACAATTGCATCTTGTTCCACTACAACTGGAGTAAAGTATCTGTAACAATATTTGTCATCTATTGGATAATGTGAAGAATGCAGTTCAGAAACCTACAATGTTCTTTGTTACCTAAAAAGCAGGTAAGGATGGACAGCCCACTTAGAGAGATGTTTCCCACCTTTCTCCAAAACCCCTCAAAGTCTGAAAGAGCCCACCAGAGTGCAAGTGGATCTGGGAAACAACCAGAACTTTTCTCACCTCTTCTCCAGTTCAGACATCTATATTGTACTGTGGACCAGTAACCAGGGCCCAAAGATTAGAATTGTGAACCAGAATTGCTGAAGTTTTGTTTGCGTTTTATAACAGCTACATATAGAGCACTTTTAACATAAGGATCTTAAAGAACTTCCCAAATGTTTAAGACTTACTACCTGCTGTAAAGTAAGATATTCATCTTAAAGAGGAGTAGACAAAGATACCCAGATGTTAAGTGACTTGTCCAAGATCATATAAGAAATCACTGGCTAAGTAAAATATAGAAACCAGGCATGCTGACTCCTACTTTCATGTTCTAACCAATCGAAAACACCCCCAGTTAACTAAGACAACAGTAGTATTTTACAGCAAATACTCTTATGTAATCTTTTATAGGAAGTGGTACTTGAATAACTGATTTCAGACAATCTCTCAAATTAGAGCAATTTATTATGAAGTTGCCTACTATGTTTAATCTGTATCTGGCCTCATTATCATATAGTTTCATATATAATTATCAAACCTGTCAGTTAATTATTTCCTCATGGGACAGATCTATTTTTAACAACTAGACAGGCATATTTATCAAAGATGACTTGTGTTAGGCCTGAATAAAGATATAGCAGACAAAACCAGGTATGCCAACCTGACCAAAGTCAGGCTAACAAAGGTTTGTGGGTAATCCCTGAGTGGAAAAGAACTAAGAAGCAGCATGTCTCACGAAGCGCTGGGAAAAAGTAAGATAAGAGAGAAGCTGCATTCCTGGCACAGTACCAGATGTGCTGTGTTAGAAGCAGCCCCTTTGAAGAATTGATAAGAACTCTAGCTTCCCAGCCTCCTGGTTTACACTCCCTGGTTTTGTTCTTTGTTTGTTTTTAACTCCCCTACATTTCTAACTTTAGGCATGCAAGTATACTAAAGGTGTCTAGTTTCTAGTTGTGAAATAAAGGGGGTGGGTTGCTCAAGTGAATAATTTATGACGCGACGGAACTGTCTATATAGGCTTATACTAAGAGGTAAAGAGCAGGCTGGTTCTCTCGGGAGACAAGCTGCTCTCTATTGATGCGTGCACTTGTCAATAAAGAGCTTTTGATCGGACCTTGCTGGTGTTGCCTGTCTCTCTTGTGGTCAGACAATGAACTTTGCCGTCTGGGTTAGCGACCCTGACACTTGTAAAATGAACTTGACATTCCGTACAAGTAATATTTCAGTCAGTACTTCTCACAGTGTTAAGATTTACTGAGCCCAGAATTTTCAGAAAATTCTTTTGACTAAACTCGGCAAACAACTTTTTGATTGCAGCAAGCAGTTCCGAGAATATAGTTTCAAAGAGATTAGAATGTAAACCTCATTACCAAAGCCTGTGACCACTGGCCAGTTATTTAACGTCACATCACAATGTATATAAAATTAGACTATTTTGTAAGCTGCATAAAGTTCAATAAAATGTTTATATATAATGGAATGAATTGGATTCTCCAAATTTCATGTCTGTCTAAAATAGAGTAAGTGAAAAATAGTTATAAATATTATACATATGTTTCTATGACAACTCATACAACAGTAAAGGATTATTCCTAAAAGAAGAAAAAAACAGGTCCTGCATAGGCAAGTGATCATGCATTTTATTCATAGGTTCTATATGCCTACAGCTAACCAAAAGTTAATTGCAGCCAAATACAGAGGAGTAAGTCAGGGTGCCCACATCACATTTATTGAACAAAAAAATGCAAGCCTGCTGAATCACATGATCCTAAGCCTCCCCCCCAAGCTCTAAGGGAGTAAACAGATCACATTCTACAAATATTTCTCAGATGACTACTATTTATCTTAATAAAGCATATTTCTGATTTGGCAACCAATAGATCATCTGACATCACTTTACCAAGGGTTCAACAAATTTTGACCCCGGGGGGGAGGGGGAAAGCATCCTTGAGCAGCCACCAGCTTTTGAAATCAGAGAACAATTAACAATACCATACCCACATCAGCTCTAAGGGAAATGCTTTTTATGGATTATCATTGCAATAAAAAATGCTGCCAGTGATCTTTTGCATAAAAATAGGATTATTTTGCATTTAAGATTCAACTCTAAATTCACCTACTGCTATCAGACAATTATATCACTTTAATATCTGGCACGTGTTTAAAGTAGATTAGATTATCTGGACAATATTCAATTTGTTTTAGCATTTTGATAACAATGTTGTTTTGTGGGAAGCCAGTTATTAAATTCACTTCTCCTACTCAGTGCTGGATCACAGGTTGTGAAATATCAGAAAATACAGGTAATATATACTGCCCACAGCTATAATATAATGGGAAAAGGGATCCTTATCAAATTTCTTTCTATACTCACAGTTCACTCAAATTTGCCATCTCCAAGAATCCCTTGAATAACTTTCCACATTAGGGCAGAATAAAATCTCCCAACATATATTCCACAGCATTTTATTTGCTAATTTTTTAAAGAACATTTTGTACCATCAGTCTGAAATTCAAAGCAAGAGAGATCAAAAAGCAACTCTATGCAGCTCTAAATAAAATGAGCAAAATACAGTTCGGTGACCCAATGTTCACCCCACACCTAAGTGGAAGGGGTTAATGGAGGCCTACCACACCCTGCCCCAGAAAGAAGCAGGGGAGGTAAGTCCTCCCAGCAGCCTATGAAGCAGGTGGAGAAAGCAGCCAATAGGAGGGAGGCTGCACGGAGCAGCCAATCAAGGCTCAGTGGGCTAGTACAGAAGGAACTAAAGGGCAGAGCAGGGTGAGTTGCTGCAGGTACATAAGAATATAAGAATGGCCATACTGAGTCAGACCAATGGACCAAGTATCCTGTTTTCTGACAGTGGCCAATGCCAGGTGCTTCACAGGGAATGAACACAACAGGTAACAGAATAATAGAATAGTAGGATTGGAAGAGACTTGAGGAGATCATCTAGTCCAATCCCCTGCTCAAAGCAGGACCAACACCAACTAAATTATCCCAGCCAGGGCTTTGTCAAGCTGGGCCTTAAAAACCTCTACGGATGGAGATTCCAACATCTCCCTCAGTAACCCATTCCAGTGCTTCATCATCCTCCTGTGATATGGAAGCATCAGTTAGTTGTCTACCTTATTCTTCTGATCTGATGGTCTATTACACACACCCACCACATCACCACCCTTGTTGCTCTCGCCTCTAAACTTAACCCAAAGGCTCACAACAGGCTTTGCTCCAGTTTCGTACTGGAGCTTTGAGCAAGCATACCACTCTCTTACATACAATGCAACTCCTCTACCTTTCCTTCCTGAACAGTTTATACCCATCCATGACAGTGCTCCAGTCATGTGAACTGCCCCACCAAGTTTCTGTTATTCCAATCACATCATAGTTCCTTGATTGTGCCAGGACTTCCAATTCTTCCTGCTTGTTTCCCAGGCTTCTTGCGTTCGTGTACATGCACTTAAGATAACTAGCCAATTGCCTTAATTTCTTGGTATGAACCAGGAGACTTCCCGTCTTGTACCCTCCTCCTTGTGTTTCCTCTCAGTATCCCAATTCCCCACTTACCTCTGGGCTTAGGTCACTATCCCCCAGCAAACCTAGTTTAAAGTCCTCCTCACTAGGTTAGCAAGCCTACCTGTGAAGATGCTCTTCTCTCTCTTCGTTAGGTGGACCCCATCTCTTCCCAGCAATCCTTCTTCTTGGAACAACATCCCATGGTCAAAGAAACAAAAGTCCTCTGTCCAACACCACCTGCGTAACCACGCATTCACCTCCACAATCATCAAATGATCCATCCCCTGTTGCCCATTCCTAGCTTTTGGCAAACAGAGGCTAGGGACACTTCAGAGCATGGTTTTGCATCCCTGCCCATCTTGGCTAATAGCTAGTAGCCCAAGGATTGAGGACTGTGTTCCTAGCAGGCTGCAGCACGGGTAGCACCTTGGACAGGGCAGTTGGTGGCAGGGATGGTGGAGCAAGAGGGAGCGCCTAGCTGACTGCTGAGACTTGCTGGCTGAATGCCCTGAGAAGAGGGTGAAGAAGGTGTTGGGGCCATGGGGAAGTGGCCCAGAGAACTGAAGCCACATGGAAGGAAGTTAAAGAGACACAGTAGGAGGCTGCTATCTAAAGAGTCCCTGAGTCGGATCTGGAGTAGTGGGGCAGACCCGGTTTCCCTCCCATTTGCCACTAAGGAAGTGGGTCAACCAGTAGACATTGATACCTAACCCTGGAAGGGGGAAACAGGTGGTGACAGGGCTGTAGGGTCATGAAGAGGATGCTCTCTGCAGGCAGAAAAGACGACAGGAGAGGCATCACCTGGAGAGGGCACAACGTCTGGCAGAGCCAATCCACATGATGGCCAGCAGGAGGCACCGCTGTGGTGAGTGGACCCATCAAATAAATAAATCCTAGTATGAAAAATAAATGGTTACTTACTGTAATTGTTTTTTGAGATGTGATGCAGATGTGTATTCCACTTAGATGTGTGCACACCAGAGACTTTTGCTAGGCAGTAGGGGTTGGCCCTCTCCATGACTGTGGCCTCTCCTAGCTATATAAGGTGGCACAGCCCTGACCCCTCTCAGTTCCTTTGCATCACAAGTCCATGAGAAGAATACAGTGTAGAGAGAATGGAGGATGGGTTACAGAATACACTTCTGCATCACATCTCGAAGAACCACAATAACAGTAAGTAACCATTTCTTCTTAGAGTTGATACAGATGTGTATTCCACTTAGATGACTCATGAGCAGTATCCCAATCTGGAGGTGGGTCTCAGAGTCTACTGAAATAGGAATCACAGGACTGCTCTTCCAAGGCCTGCATCTACTCTGGAAGATGCAGTAATAGCATAATGGTCCGTAAATGGAACATGGATGACCACATGGTCACTCTGCAAATATCCAGTAAGGAAATATCACTCAGGAATGCTATCAATGTTGTTCTCATGGAGTGAGCCCTTATCTGCTGAGGCAATGTAGCCGAAGCTATCTCATATGCAGGCTTGACACAGTATGTTATCCATCTAGAGATGGTCTGGCAGAGACTGTTTGCCCCTTCATGAGGTTTGCAAATGCCACTAAGAGGCAAGGCGAAAAATGAAACTGCTTAGTCCTCGGTAGATAAAAGGCTAGAGTGTGGCTTAAGGAAAAACCACAAGTAAGTACACTGCCCAATTCAGATGAAACTGACAATCCATCTTCGCTAAAAACTTTGCGTGTGGTCACAGTGTTATCTTGTCCTTGGACAACTCGGGGTAAGGCGGCTCAGCCATAAGGGCCTGTAACTTGCAGATAGGAATACAGTTTTCTCAGACAGGAGGGGCAGCTCATGGATGCAAGGGGCTCAAATACTGCCAGAAATGGGGAAAGGCCAGAGGAGCCGGTGCTTGGGGCGGAGGCAGTGCGTGGAGCACCATGCCCCCGCCGCCTAGGAGCCGGACTTTCTGCTGGCTGCTTCTGGGGCACAGCACAGTGTTGGAACAGGTAGGAACTAGCTAGCCTTAGCCAGGCAGCACCGTCGACAGGACTTCTAACAGCCCAGTTGGTGGTGCTGACCAGAGCCACCGCAACCCAGTGCCTTCCATTCTGTGATCCAGTACTGGGTTGCAACCCGCAGTTTGAAAACAACTGCTCTAGAGTTGTACCAGTGTGCAAGTGAAATCAGAATGTAGCTGAGAACATGTAGCAGGAGATAGAGAAGTAGCAGCTGAAAAAAAAAAGTCCAATGCCAGTCCTATTTGAAATAAAACTGCAGTACTGGGGAAAAACAGGTTGCTTAAAAGTGCATGAGAGAAAAAGAGAGAGAAGTTCAGGAACCACTATGAAGTCCTTTGGGGCAGAAACCAGAGCGGGTATTGTTTCTCTGTCTGATGTGCACCTAGCTGTGAGAATTTTTTTTATTAAGCCTGCTCTTCCCCCATGGTACAAATCTCTCTGAAGCAGCTGAAAAAGTGACTCAGTGACCTGGTGAAAACATCAGACCTGACCAAGTGGGAACCTCTAGGAGAAGGGAACAACAATAACAGCAGAAGAACTGAGCCAATTTATTCTTCTCTATTTGTAAATGCTATCTTATCTATGCTTCCAGAACCAAGATTCAGTCACTGAAGAAAACAGTGGTTAAGCAAAAACAACTCTGCTTACTCAGAAAAACTAGGGGTGAACATCGACCAACATCTAGGAGAATAATATATCTGAAGTATTAAAAGATTCAGATCGACATGCATATGGGTGTAAAACACACAATAAATAATATCACTTTGCCATTCTATACAATGTCTTTTATCTAAGAATCTCAGTGCAAATATGAATTAACTAAGGTTGATAAAATCCCTGTGAGGTAGATTGTTATCCTCATTTTACAGATGAGGAAACTGAGGTGCAGAGAATAAAGGTGAAATTCAGCCATGGTGTGAAAGGCCTGCACAAGGCCCCCTGCACTGAGGCAGTGGGGGAACTGTGAGAGGACAGTTCCACATCTCCTGTGCACTGTCAAAAGGAGGTCTCTGCAGCAGTTTTGTGGAGATCAGCAGAGAAAGAAGTGTGCTTATGGATGAGCCAAGGTAGAGACCACAGAATCTTTATTTTCATGTAATCATTGGTCCCGATACAATAAGCAAGTGATTAAGAGGTGGATTAGCTACTACTCCATCCTATGCTAATGAAGTAGCCCTGTAAGAACTATGCTGCTGCCCTGGGCCCTGGCACAAGGTGGATTTCATCTCCGCACTTTAAATTCTCACCGTAGGGCTTAGATATTAGTTGCATTAGTTAGAACGCATTAAACCCTGTGCAGGTGCACTCACTCAGACATAAAGCAAAGCTCAGTTTAGCTTAATTCACAGAACTAAGACCACTTTACCTCTGAATGAAAGCACTCACACAGCAGTTTAATGCACTTTAATGCATTTTAAAATTCACACATTTGGTTAATTCGGCTTAACTTTCTTGAGTGTATAGACAAGCTTCATGTGCTGGAGGGCAGTGATTACTTTTACTATATGTTTGCACAGTGGGGTCCAACACCACTCTGTTAATATTTACTGTTTGTATTAATGAGTTAGGACAACTAAAGTTTGCATTTCTCCTTGACAGGATCCTGAAGACATACCTACTGTGCAGGCCAATGTTACAGTGTTTTGGGGTTGAATACCACAGTAGCAATTTTCCATAGTTCATTTTATATAATCATGCCCATGGCAGTAAATCAATTGAACAAGAATTCAAAGTGATGATGAATTATTTGTTTTATTAAAAGCTCACTTTCTCCCTTTAGGAATTACAGCCCAAAGCCCTAGGAGTTTTAAGCCTGCATTGCATTTGACGAGCTTGGAATATATCCCCAGAACAACAAAAGTCTATTGTTGATCAGTTAAAAGTGGATTCAGTCAAAGGATAATATGAACTGAAGCATTGCAAGACAAGTCAAGTCATTTTCCCAAGAGCAGCAGGTAGGGCTAATCAGCCAGCCAGCTATAGGCCTCTGACCTCAGAGGACTGGTATTCTTTACACCTTCACAGACCCTTGTAGTGCTAGGTGCTGCACAAGCACAGTAAGAGAAAGTCCTGCCACAAAGAACTTACAGTCCAACAGCAGACAAGGTACAATCTAAATATTTAAGGTGATATTAGGAACATGTCTTAACTTCTCTTCCCTCCCCCACCTCCAAAACTATCTCTTCTGCCTCTCCCACCATTAACTCTATCACAAGTTATCTGGGACACTGGGCCATTGCTGCCCCAATGTGCCCTCCTTATCCCACTGCAAGGGGGAAAAATCCCCACAGTCACTCAAAGTGTTTGTGTGTCTAATGGCAGACATCTGGTGAGCGCTTAGGGTCAGGAAAGATCCCTGGGGTTTCACCGATCCCCGAGTCTGTAGCAACTCCCTTAAGTATAAATGTAAGTACCTGATGGATTCAAAAAGGAATCCAGGTTTTCCTAAATAAAACCAGAAACAGAAGTACAGTAATGACATGAGTTACATAAGCTGCAAAGTCTGCAATGGAGCAGACCAGGATAATGATGAATGGATCAGATTTGGTATCAGTTACAGTGGTGTAAACCTGGAATAACTTCACTGAAGTTACACCAGATTTACTCACCGAAGCAACTGAGATGAAAATCTAATTCAAACAAGTGGGTAGAAGAATGGAAAGAAAACTTCAGAAGGAAGTTAAATACATAGAGTACCCTTTTCTAACCATAGAGAATACTTATTTGGTCCTTTTGAAAAAAAAATTGATCACGGAACTCACTGATGCAGAGGTTCAACCAAATTTAAAAGCAAAAATCAGACAGCACTATTTTTCTACAAAATAAAAACAGGCCTACATTCTGAATGTAAAGCATTGAAGTAAGGCAAAATTATTACTTTCATAATGATCTTTGCTATAATAGTTAAGGTTGTCAAAGGAATAGATGAGTGCACATTCCAGAATACTTTGTTCTGCCATGGCAAATTTATTTTTCTCTGACTGTTAGGTGCAAAATAATGAAATCCCCATCCGACTGATTCACTTGGTGGTAAGAAGGAGACTATGCTAGTCACAGAACTCTCACAATGATAAAGCGTGTCTATAAACATATTCTGACTTCTGTGTTCTTTCTTTTGAATAAGAGGTTCAAAAATAGCCTGCCTGATTAACTAATGATAGTAAAATTAAGGAGGTGTAGCTCATCTGCTTGTTACATTTCTTTCTTCATTACATTTTGCTCTGCCTTGACGATGGCTTGAGAAGACTAATGAAACAGCACTTTTCAAAGTACAGTATAAAATACACCACATTCAGCCAAAGCTTTGCCAGCATCTCAAAATAATATTTGCCTAAGAAAAACAAGCATCAGTCCATGGGCTGCTTCTTCCCGCTTATGTATGGTTTAGATAAAAGCTACTGGGAAACCAAATGACCCAACAGCTAGGTTGACATGTGGATGCAGGAGTATAAGTGCTGCAACTACTTGCAAATCTTGCCATGCCCCATGCTGTTTTGTGACCAGCCTGTTAGGGCTGTGCTAAGCAGATGCAGAGCGCCAATAGCTCAACTGATGACTCCTGCAGCTGTCCTTTCTCCTTCCTCTGCTGCCTCCTGCTAGATCAAGGCTTGCTCTCTCTGTGCTCTCAGCATCTATTCTGATGCTCTTTCTTTTACATGCCCACATTTAGGAGAAGCCAGAAGCTCACAGGGTAGAAAGACTGGCTCTGCAGCAGCAGCAACAGCAACATCCATCAGCCTTCTGCTTGGCTTACTATGCACACAGGAGCACAAGAATTCATATGCTTCTTCAGGTGAGAGTATATGCATACAACTGCATGTGGAAACATATGAAAAAGCATGTAAGGAAAAAGAAGCAGATGCAGCCTGAGCTGAGAAAGGGAGCAGAGGAAGCAGCCAAGAATTCCTGGGGAGCAGTATGTGTGTGTGTTGACGGGGGGGAGGGAGAAGGAGAAATGAAGTTTTTTTGGTTGGTGCTAATTCTTTTTTTCTTTTGCATTTATAAAAAATATGCCTAGAGTTGGTTAGTAAGCAAGGCCATGGACTAGGGTATAAGCTTTTGTACCCCTGACTCATGCCATATGACTTGGATCTAAAAATAAATGATTAATCCCATATTAGTAACCTCCCTAGGCAATTTATTCCAGTGCTTAACCATCCTGACAGTTAGGACTTTTTTCCTAATGTCCAACCTAAACCTTCTCTGCTGCAATTTAAGCCTATTGCTTCTTGTCCTATCCTCAGAGGTTCAGAACAACAATTTTTCTCCCAGCTCCTTGTAACAATCTTTTATGTACTCAACAACTGTTATGTCCCCTCTCAGCCTTCTCTCCTCCAGACTAAACAAATCCAATTTTTTCAATCTTCCCTCATAGGTCATTTTTTCTAGACCTTTAATAATTTCTGTTGCTCTTCTTTGAGCTTTCTCCAATTTGTCCACATCTTTCCTGAAATGTGGCACCCAGAACAGGACACAATACTCCAGCTGAGGCCTAATCAGCACAGAGTAGAGCGAAAGAATTACTTCTTGTGTCTTGCTTACAATATTCCTGCCAATATATCACAGAATAATGATTGCTTTTTTTGCAACAGCATTACATTGTTGACTCATATTTACTTTGTGATCCACTATGACCCCCAGATCCCTTTTCGCAGTACTCCTTCCTATGCAGTCATTTCTCATTTTGTATGTGCAACTGAGTGTTCCTTCCTAAGTGTATTACTTTGCATTTGTCCTTATTGAATTTCATCCTATTTACTTCAGACCATTTCTCCAATTTGTCCAGATTATTTTGAATTTTAATCCTAGCCTCTAAAGCACTTGCAACCCCTCCCAGCTTGGTATCATCCGCAAACTTTCTGAGTGTACCGACCAACTCCCTGAGTTTGCTAAAGTCTACTTTCTTGAAATCCATTGTCTTTATTGTCTTGTTCCCCCTCCTACCATTTCTTAGAATCATATACATATTATTTACAATACAGTAACTCCTCACTTAATGTTGTAGTTATGTTCCTGGAAAAAGCTACTGTAAGTGAAATGATGTTAAGCAAATCCAATTTCACCATAAGAATTAATGTACATGGGGGGGTTAGGTTCCAGGGAATTTTTTTGTCACCAAAAGACTATATATATACACACATATATAAACACACATACACATACACACACATGTGCGCACGCACACAGTGTAAGTTTTAAACAATTTAATACTGTACACAGCAATGATAATTGTAAAGCTTAGTTGAGTGGTGGAGTCAGAGAGTGGAAGAGGGTGGGATATTTCTCAGGGAATGCCTTACTGCTAAATGATGAACTAACACTCAGCTGAGCCCTCAAGGGTTAACACATTGTTGTTAATGTAGCCTCACACTCTACAAGGCAGCACAAACAGAGGAAGGAGATACGGCATGGCAGAGAGGGAGACACGTACATACGTATGTACGTATGTACGTGTGTGTGTGTGAGAGAGAGAGAGAGAGACATGCATTGCCCCTTTAAGTACGCTGACCCCACTCTAAGTACACTGCCTTTTTAAGTAGATCAGCAAATTGCTCTGTGGAGATGGGGTACAGGAGCAAGGGGGGAAGGTGGGGGGTGGACACCTGACATTAGCACCCTTCTTCTCCACCCCGCCCCAAACCACAAATAGGAGGCTCCCGGGAGCAGCTCCAATGCAGAGGGCAGGAGCAGCACATGGCAGCTGGGGGAGGGACAACTGAACTGCCCAAGAATTGATAATCTGCTAGGCAGCTCTAGTACAGGGAATTTAGGAGAACTGATAGGGGGCTGCCAATTGACACTGGTTTCATGCCCCTACCAGCTAGCTCCAACAGGCTGCTCTTTCTGCAAGCAGTGGATAAAGCAGGCGGCTGCCAAACAACCTTATAAGGCAGCATTGTGCAACTTTAAAAGAGCATGTTCTCTAATTGATCAGCAACATAACAATGAAACAATGTTAACCAGGATGAGTTAAGTGAGGAGTTACTATACTGTACAGTAGAACCTCAGAGTTACAAACACCTAAGGAATGGTAACTCTGAACAAAATGTTATAGTTGTTCTTTCAAAATTTACATTTGAATATTGACTTAATAGAATTTTGAAACTTTACTGTGCACAAGAAAAATGCCGCTTTCAACCATCTTAATTCAAATAAAACAAGCACAGAACCAGTTTGCTTACTTTGTCAAATCTTTTTTTATAATTTCCTTCATTTTTTAGTAGTTTCTGTTTGACAAAGTAAGATTAGGAGCATAGTTTAATAATTAAACAGCACTCCTCAAAACACAGTGTGGTCTGGTAAAGTGTCTAACCTTTGCCTCAGCTTGCTTTATCCAAGTTTTTGTTACAGATGTCTTGCTATCAATTTGGGTAATGAGTTTTGATCTGCATTTTTTTCATTTCCTAGTTCATGAGATGCACTGTCTTTTAAAATAGTATCATCTTTCAGCACTCAGAGAAGTTTCAGGGACACAGAATCCTTATGTTATTTGTTGTTCCTATTACAATTCTAGTTCTTTTTCTCTTGCATATATGCAATCATCTGGTTAGCCAGAGTGCATTTCTAAATTATGGTATAGCTGTAGAAGGACCTCAGGATCAGGCTTGTGATTATATTACAGATACTTGTGTGCCACCATAGGAAAAAAACCATAATAAAATATAGGACTAATCTTCAGTTGGTATAAATTAGTGTAGATCCCTTACAATAAATGGTCTTACTAACATTGGTTACAGCTGAGGATCTAGCCCAGTGTTTTAAATTCAATTTAATCATAAATTGCCATTTTCTAACTTGAATGTAACTCATTTAGAATGACGTATATTGTTCTGTAAAGACATACTTGAATGTTTTAAGATTTGTTTAATAAAATCTTTAAGTATCTTAATATAATCTACCTAAAATATACTTGAGAAAAATAAGTTTTCCTTCGGTGTCTTCCTCTCTACATGACACTTATTTACTCTTTAAAAACTATGTTCATATTCAAATGGCAGAGTATTTAACAGACCATGTTTAGTCCATCAATTTTTTTTTAAAAAACTGCACTATAAAAATGTTTAACTTGAAAAAATATGAGCAAAATGTATGAAAAATAAGATGACAGTTTTTGACCAGTCTTTTTCCTTTTTATAGTGGCATCTTGAAGCAGAGGGGCACACACACAATTTTTTTTCCAGTAAATGGCAAATAATTTCCTACTTAATTACATCACATCAGTGGCTGCTCAAGTATATGACAGAAGAAATGTGAGTTCTTTCTTCAAAAAGGCACCAAAAATCAGCAGATATATCCCATGGGGTTCTATAAATGTAAATCAACAGGGGGTACTGACCAGAAACAGATTGCAATCACAGGGAAATATCATGAAGCACAGCAGTTGTATATTTTCATCGAGCTTTGAAGAGTACCACCAACTAGTCACATCCTAAAAAAGTGGCTTAAAAATGAAATACAGAAGGGTGGAAGTTACCTTTCAGTCTATCTGGAGATGCAAGTACAAATAATTCCTACAGCAAGCATGTGTTAAGATTTGATAAAAATAAATCACTATCAGAAGAGAACAAACATTAGAAAACAGCTATTCAAAATACTGCAAATGTACCATTAATTGGGTATGAAATTTTTTTCCTGTTGCTTGCCTTTTTTAAGAGTTAATTTCCTGTTCATACATGCTCATCTTCTCTGAGGTCTTTACACTAAATACTGCAATCATCTATATTATTTCACACTCACTACAAATGGACAACCACCAAAAATCTGATGCAAGAAATCTAATTGACATCAGTAGCATTAAAGTAGGAATAAATCTGGGCCAAAGAGAAAGAAGCCTTATTAAAAACTCACACAGAACTTAATCTTTCTGCAGAATTTTTAAACCAAGCTTTAGCAGGGTTAGAATTTGCTAAAAAAAACCTTCAGAACTCATTATTTTGTTGTACAGTATTTTAGAGTAATTTATAAAGAACCTGATTTAATTTCTTCTGGTTTCAACTAAATTAAAATTTCTATACAATTTTTTCATAAGGGGAAAAAAGTTGATCTGATTGATCCATTTCAATCACTTTGTTTGACCAAACTTAATTCTTCCTACTCCCCTCCCAGGAGCTATTAAACCCTTCTATTAGTTTTGGTGATTTCCACTCACACCATTTGGATCATTTTCTTCTCCTCTAGGAATCCTCAATACCATAATGCCTAATCAGTCATCACCTGGGTTAGATAGCTTTCTGTTCCACATATTCACTTCTGTATAGTCTATATTTAACATGTTGCTTATATCTCTATCAAATAGAATTTCAGTAATTGAAGTTATGCACTGCATGCAATCCCTGACCACAATGATGCAAAAGTACTTGCTCCTGTCACTTCCAACAATGCCTTCTCTTGAAACAGTGAAAAGTGCGGTTCTTGACAATTTACAAAGAACTAGATGCAGTCATTAGCTGCAAGGATAAAACGGGAAAACAAAATCTGTGTTCTTATAAATACTGCTGCCAGGGCCGGCTCCAGCTTTTTTGCTGCCCCAAGCGGTGAAGGGAAAAAAAAAAAAAAAGGGGGAAAAGAAAAACCCAATTGAGCTGCCGCCGAAGTGGAAGAGATGGAGTGAAGGACCCGCCGCTGAATTGCCGCCAAAGACTAAAGCAGAGCACTTCAGCTGCTGCCGAAGTGCTGCAGAAGACCCGGACGTGCTGCCCCAATAACGAACAGAGTGCCACCCCTTTCTATTGGCTGCCCCAGGCACCTGCTTCCTTCACTGGTGCCTAGAGCCGGCTCTGACTGCTGATATAGGAAGCTGAGTTAAGTGCCTGGCCTACACAAATAATTCAAGAGAAGTATATCTAAACAAGCCACATAAAACTTCTGTGGGGACGGAAGGCCATAAAAAATACTGACATCTCTTCTTTTTCAGAACAAATTGTGAACTTGACCATTTCTTCTTGTAAATTAGAAATAAAATCTAGAGACTATGTTTATTCACATGAATGTTGCGGGTCTTACTGATAACTGAGCAAGTTCAATTTTCCCTTTCATTTGCAAACTGGAAGATCTCTCCAGCAACAGGATTATCCTCATCCTTTAAAAATCTATTCAAACATGACAAAAAGCTGTCATAAGTTTGTTAAAAACCTACTGGAAAAAATGTGTGCATATTTTCATAGTTTTATTTCAAGTAATTTTTAATTCAATATTTCTTTGTGAATTTTGGCAAAATGAAGTTTAATACTGATAGGTAGAAAAATTAAAGTATGTGTGTTTTGACACCAAAATTAATCTTGTCTAAATAAAATTTCCAGTTTGGAAGGTTTTACTAAGAAATAGCACCATTTTTTATTGAAATAGGCCCATCTTTCACATCTACAGTTCTTTCCTGTTTCAGTCTTTCCAGTGAGTCTCTTCTCTTCCTCCACTGCATGAAGTTCAAAATTCTGGTCCTTGCTTTCAAGGCCAGCATACTTCTGATCCTCTCTACATCTCCGTCATTGTCTCTTTACCTGTTGTTCCCCATCCCCTCCATTTCACCAAGAATGCAAGCCTGGACCTAGTATTTGTCTGCTTCTTTATCAAACATCTCCATATCTTCTTCAATATTATCCCCTTATGAATAGGAAGCTCTTTTTCCTCATTCAAATCTCTCCTAAAGATCCATATTTATTCTCATATCTACAGGTAACTCCTATAGTATGGCTGAAGGCTAATTTAGGATAGTCTATGCATTCACACATTATATATCTGTATCTTTTTATCAAATAATTGCATATTCAAATCTTGTATGAGCAAGATATTGCCAATCACCTCTTGTCCATCTTGCTTGTTTGTTGCTCATTTTCACCGATCCTTTGTGTTTTTTTCCATTTTTTGTTGTTTTTTGCATGGTCTCGATGGGCTACGCTCTCCTTGCAAGGTCTATGTTCCCTTGAGGCGGAGCGGTGCTTGAAACCCCTACCAGTCAGTACCCAGCTAGACAACCTGGTGTGGGTCAACAGGGACCAGCAAGAACTGACACAGGGCGATGACAGAGTGGCGAACAGCGTTGGGAACCTCCCTCAACCGTGAGTGGTACCATACAGGCACTGACTGAGGGTGGTCCGAGCGCAGCTTGCCTCTGGACCGGGGAGCCAACGATGGCGGTTCTATTGGTACCAGTAGAGACATAACATCTTGAGCCACCTGCAGGGCCTCCAGCATGGAGGGCAGCTAATGTGGCCACTGGCATCTAGGGAGGCTGGCTTGGAGTGAGCCGGGCTACTCCACTCAACTTGAGTCAGAGGCCGCTAGGCCAGTGGGGACTGAGAGCTGCCCAACATGGGTCTACTCTCTCCCCAAGTCTTGCTCCGGTTTCTTGGCGGAGAAGACCTCTTCTTCGCCTTTTTGGACAGGGACTAGTGCCAAGCAGTGCCAACTGATGAAGGGTACCAAGGGACGCCACAGTGCTCAGTGCCGACTCGGAGCGGTGCACCTGTGTTGGGGCCAGGCCTGACTCCAGGACATTTGGCTCTGAGCCATTTTGATGTTCCTTATTGGTCTGAGGTATGAAGAATCTGCAAATCTTGCAGTGGTCACTGAGATGAGTCGTTTGCAAGTGTAGCACGACTTAGAGCCCGCGGCACAGGGCATGCCCCTACCTAGATGCACTACTTTAACTACAGGGACTACTAACTATGAACTAAGAGGAAAAGCTATAGCAGAGCTGTTCCGAAGCACCTTCACTGGCATCAAGAAGGAACTGAGGGTGCGGGAGAGCATGTAGCGCCCCTTATACCATACTATGGCAGCAGCACTCCATGGGTTGCTGGGGGACTCCCCTATGGGTACTTCTAAGGGGAAAATTTCCGGCACCAGTGCACATGGTGAGCACGCACACCTATTGTAGAATGCACATGAGCAGTGCACTTCGAAGAAGAATGATCATTAAACACCTAAGGTTTCTTGATGTCATCAGTTATTAACTCTCCTTCACCACGAAATAGAAGGCCTACATTTTTTTTTTAGTCTTTTTCTTGCTTTTAGTGTATTTATGGACCCGCTTCTAATAGTCTTTGATTGCCTTTGCTAGGTATAACTCATTTTGTGCCTTAGCCTTTCTGAATTTGTTCCTGCATGCTTGTACTATTCTACCGTACTCATCCTTAGCAATTTTGTCCATATTTCCAATTTTTCTAAGATTCATTTTTGATATTTAGGTCATTGGAGAGATTCTGATGCAGCAATATTGATCTCTTACTTTTCTTCCCATCTTTAATTCACATGACGTTAGAGTGCTGGGGTTTTTTGTTTTTTTTTTGTTTTGTTTGTTTTTTTAAGTAAAAACTGCAAAATTTCATAGGAATTTTATTCAAATTGGATTCTTTTTGCGAAAATGGAAGAGAACCTCAAATTTCCCCCTTACGGGCACAGGAAAGAAACAGGCACAGAGCACCGCGAGCACAGAACTGACAGTTGTGCTGTGCCAGAAGGGGTGACACAATGGCTTCTTTCTTTTTCCATCGCACATCCATGTAAGAGCAGCCTCTCCCCCACCACACACCATGTAAACCAAGAGGTGTGACAGCTTGAATTGTCCATGAAATATTTTTTCTTCCAATGTTTACATACAATCCCACTCATTGTGAGAAGCATTGTCTCCAGTGTTTGTTTATGGAATGTTCATGACCATATGAGTTATACGTTGCAAAACCAAATATAAAGAAAGAAAAGGAGTTTGACAGAATGTCTCTAGGTCATTAGGAAATATAGAATTTTCACTTAACTATCATGGCTTGTTAATAAGAACCATTTCTAAAGCCGTAATTTTTGCTTATGACTACGCATCAACCGTGTCAGACCCTGCTGCCAGCATCTCATTCCATAGGGCTTATAATTGCATTAGCACTTCATAGACTTTTGTTATGATGACACGAAATTTAATTTCCAACACAAATGTTTTTTTATGTTTTAAATTAAAACAAGTAACACAATGTACTAATTGTAATGTTACACTTGCTATAATAGCTTTTATTCTAATCTCTATAAAGATTATTATTGCAAGAATTCTTTAGAAAACTACATTTTAGTTTCCCAATTTGGAGGATGTACAAGATGATCTTCCTTTAGAATCTTAAGACTTTAAACTGAAATTCTGAAGTTATTCTCTGCTATTTTAAGGTCCAAGTTTACATTAATCATCCATACATAACTTTATTTTCATTCAATGATGTGCACCAACATAGGATTGGATTTGCGAATGCAGTTTTGTATAATATTTTTTGTTCAGGTTGCACGTAACTTTCCATATAGTGACAATTGAAGGGAACTTTTCTCCTGTGTTACTTTTATTCACAACTTATGGTAGTAATCTAAGCTACAGTAATACATATCAGCTGGGCTGGCTCCAGGCACCAGAGAAGGAAGCAGGTGCTTGGGGTGGCCAACGGAAAGGGGCAGCACATCCAGGTCTTCAGCGGTGGGTCCCTCAGTCCCTCTCTTCCTCTTTGAGCTGCCACCGAAGTGCCACCAAAGAGGAAGAGAGGGAGCGAAGGACGTGCTGCCAAATTGCCGCCGAAGACTGAAGTGGCACGACTGAGCTGCCGCCGAAGTGCCATCGATTGGCTTTATCTTTTTCGCCCCCCCGCCACCTTGTTCGCCACTTGGGGTGGCAAAAAAGCTGAAGCCAGCCCTGCACATCAGTAACTAGAGTAGGTACTATGGCCAAAATTCATCAAGGTTTTAAGCACAAGTCTAACTTTAAGCACTTTAAGTAGTCACATTTACTTCACTGAGAGTACGTATATGCTTAATATTAAAATGATCTTAAGTACTTTGCTGAATCAGGACCTATATTACTAGTATCATTCAACTTAATTCATTGAGGGAGGGGATCAGTTTTCACACCCAGGTGAAAGGTTTATGTAGGGCATATATAGTGCATAGAGTTGTGTGTGGATCCTCTTTATTGGGAAGGAATTTCATATTGGATGAAAATAATTAATATTATGATTCAGCTTGGCAACACCTCCAGTCCCATGTCGTTTTTACAATATTTGTTAAAATAAATTGTAAAATAAAAAGTTAGAATAATCTAAATAAGAGGTTTTTTAAAAATCTTTTGGGTCTAATCCAATAGCCCTATGAGTAAAACTAATTGAATTAATGAAATTTTGGGATTCAGGACAGGTCCTAAAATGTATAAATAATTAAAGATAAACAGGCCTCTTTTACAGATGCTATTCTAATATTAGGATCTCTCTAGATATCCAGTCAACATATTAACAAATGACATCCCAAGTCAATGTAGAGATCACAAATCAAATCTGAAAGCTAACCTGCTTGACACTAATATTTACTTGAATTTTTTTTAAAAAAAAATATATATATACACACAAATGTACTTTTCCAAAATCTCAAAAACACACTTCTGCCATCCACTTAAAACTATCTAAATAAAATCAAATGCAACAATTGTCTCAAACAGAGAGAGGAAAAAAGTCCCCTCTCCAACCACTAACCCCAGCCACACAAAACACCTCTAAAGACACCACCTCCCTGCTCTCTCCTGTGGGAAGAGAGATGAGGTGTGGAATATGCCCTAAAGATCAATCTATTCAAGCTATTTCACACCAAAGGGTAAATTCACAAGCCTTTGTTCTTTAGTTCTCTGTGTAACCCCTATTAAGTGGTAGCACAATGGAGTACAAGTAGAAAGAAGTTTTCATTGAGAATTAGAAAATTTTGATGTGACATGCATTAGCTAAATTCACATAACCTATAACCAAGATGAAACAAAAATGGACTCAGTTTTTAAACCAAAACCAAGTACACTGGGCCAAATTCCTTGCAGGTGTAGCTTTAGTGACTTAAAATTACCCAAAGAGGCTTTTAACCCAAAACGTGTTCTCTATATACCAGCAGTTCTCAAACTGTGGGTCGGGACCCCAAAGTGGGTTGTGGCCCCATTTTAATGGGGTCACCAGGGCTGACAGACTTGTTGAGGCCCAGCACTAAAGCCCAAGCCTGACTGCCCTGGGCTGAAGCAGAAGCCCAAGGGCTTCATCCCTGGGTGCTGGGGCTCAGGTACAGGCCCCTGTCTGGGACTGAAGCCCTTGGGCTTTGTCCCCCCACCCAGGGAGGAGAGGCTCGTGCAGACTCAGGCTTTGGTCCCCGTCTTGAGGTTGTGTAGTAATTTTTGTTGTCAGAAGGGGTTGTGGTACAATAAAGTTTGAGAACCCCTACTATATACTGTGTGTATAAATTCACTTAATAAATAAATAGCAGAAACACACACACTAAGTACGTAGCCAAAGAAATTGCAAGTGGTGATTTGCTGTGTCCAGAGGTCTGATGGATCAATTATCTCCTTTACAGGCTGAAGCCAAAACTCAATTCCTCTCTTAAAAGAGATACATAGATCAAATCAATAAGGCAGCTGTTACTTACATGTGAGCACCTCAAGCATTATTTAATGTTATTTAAACATTGTGACCTCAGCCTTATTTTCTGTCTGCAAGATATGATCTTACTGATGTGAAAGGTAATGATAAAAGCTCCTCAAGAAATGCAGTCAATTACACACACTGCAACAATTCTGTTTGTAACAATGACTTATCCGAATTTTGATAGAATTAAAAAACCCTTTTAGAATGACTATAATACTGCCAACAGTCAAAATGTTACCAGGGTAAACCCTGTAAATAAAAAAAAAATTGTTTGCAGTGACCAAAAAGTTAAAATAGAAACTATTAAGATTTGAGGTTTTGTTTACCTTTTTTCCTCCCCCCTTAGATTTGTTTTAGTCTCTCTCTTTGTGCTCTCATTTTTATAGATTTTCAGAAGAATTTACTTTTCTCATGAAGAAAGTCAGTGAAGGACAGATGACTAGTAATGAATAGAAATCAATGTTTTAGAACATATTGCAGCGTATTGTATTGTGATCCACATGGGATTATCTATAGTACCTCCATTGGGAATTTGTAAAATGACAGTTTCCTATCACTCTAATATCGAAATGTGAAATTGACCCCGATGCAAGAGCCATACACCTCTTATGTTTCACATATTAGCCAAAACACAACTTAAGCAGTGCACAGGCTTTCCCCTGGTCCCTCTGCACATGTCTGTATTTCTCTCTAAGTGCTGAATTCACTTTGCATCTGTCAGTAAGTATTTAATAAGTAGGGTCCTATCAAAATCACAGTCCATTTTGGTCAATTTCATGGTCATAGGATTTTAAAAATCATATACTTTATGATTTCAGATATTTAAATATTAAATTTCATGGTTTTGTAACTGTAGGAGTCCTGACCCAAAAGGTGGTTGAGGTCAGGGGGAGGGGAAGGAGTGCAATGTTATTGTAGGGGGAGGATCATGGTATTGCCATCCTTACTTCTGCACTACTACTGGCAGTGGTGCTGCCTCCAGAGCTGGGCAGCTGTTGGTTGGGAGTCCAGTTCTGAAGGCAGTGCCACCGCCAGCAGCAGTGCAGAAGTAAGGATAGCATGGTATGGTATTGCCACCCTTACTTCTGCACTGCTGTCTTGAGAGCTAGGCCCTCCCTGGTCCAACAGCCACCACTCTCCGGTCACCTCACTCTGAAGGCAGCCATGCAGAAGGGTGGAATGGTATGGTAGTGCTGCCCTTACTTCTGCATTGCTTCTGGCACCGCACTGCATCCAGAGCTGGACACCTGGCCAGCAACCGCCACTCTCCAGCCACCAAGCTCTGAAGGAAGCACAGAAGTAAGGATGGCAACACCATGACCCCCTTACAATAATCTTATTCCCCTCCCATGGCCCCCCTCTTGTGTAGGGACTCCCAGTTTGCAAAACACTAGTGAAATCAGTATATGTAGGGTAAAAGTACACAAAAGACCAGATTTCACAAGTGAGACCAGATTTCATGGTTCATGACATTTTTCACAGCCATTAATTTGATATGGCCTTAATAATAAGAAATGTACATTAACCCATTATGTTAATAAAAACTTGGTCCCAATTTGGCCTGCAAGATGCTAAGCACTCTGGCCCTGATCCAGAAAAAAAAGAGGATGTGCTTCCAAGCATTAATTACATTTGTGACTGAACTCCTTGTGGTAGAATTGTATGCCTCCTGCTCTGTTTTACTCGCATTCTTCTATATATTTCATGTTCATAGCAATCTTGGATGATGACCCAGCATGTCATTCCTTTTAAGAACACTTTCACTGCAGATTTCATAACACACAAAGAAAGTACCGATGTGATATTTCTAAAGATAGCTGCAGTACTCAACTCAAGGTTTATGAATCTGAAGTGCCTTCCAAAATCTGAGAGGGACAAGATGTGGAGCATGCTTTCAGAAGTCTTAAAAGAGCAACACTCTAATGCGGAAACTACAGAACCCAATCCACCAAAAAAGAAAATCAACCTTCAGCTTTTGGCATCTGACTCAGATAATGAAAATGAACATGTGTTGGTCCACACTGCTTTGGATTCTTATCGAGCAGAACCAGTCATCAGCATGGATGCACGAAGGGACGTATGAATCTTTAGTGAATCTGGCATGTAAATATCTTGTGATGCCAGCAACAACAGTGCCATGAGACATCTGTTCTCACGTTCAGGTGACCTTGTAAACAAGAAGCAGGAAGTATTATCTCCTGCAAAATTGTAACCAAACTTGTTTGTCTGAGCGATTGACTGAACAAGAAGTAGGACTGAGTGGACTTGTAGACTCTTAAATTTTACATTGTTTTATTTTTAATGCAGTTTTATTGTACATAATTCAACATTTGTAAATTCAACTTTCATGATAAAGAGATTGCACTACAGTACTTGTATTAGGTGAACTGAAAAATACTATTTCTTTTGTGCAGATACATGTGATCAAAAATAAATATAAAGTGAGTACTGTATACTTTGTATTCTGTGCTGTAATTGAAATTAATACATTTGAAAATTGTAGAAAACAAAAAATATTTAAATAAATGGTATTCTATTATTGTTTAACAGTGCAGTTAATTGCACGATTAATTTTATCGCTTGACAGACCTAGTAATTTTTTTTTAACTGTTAGTAGAGTTGTCACATGAATATACTTTATGATTATACTCAGTTTTGTCATTACAGAAAAAACGTTGCAAGGCTTATTTTTTAGGTTTTTGAAGTCTTAGGAAATTTTGACACCTCTTCCATTTAAAATGGATGGAACATATTCTTAAGTCCCTGTGGTGCAAGCAAAATTTATTTCTTACTGGTACGCTGCACATAGGTGACTTATGGGAGGAACACAAGCGGGGGCACCAGCTAAAGGGGGGGCATGTGATCCCCCATGTGACTCCGCCCCACCCCCATCCCATGTTACCTGGGCAGGGGGCTCTGTCCTCCTGCTGAGCCAGATACAGACTTCTGAACCGCCGGGCTCTCTGGAACCACAGCAGCAAAAGGAGCAGAATGTGGGGCTGCTGGATGGCCCCATGCCGTCAGCTCCTCTGGCACAACTGTACTGCCCCCAGCCCTTCCACGCAGCTGCATTTCCTGTCTAGGGTCCGTACAGCCCCACCAGAAGAGCTGCCAGCCACTGGGGGCAGTGGGCAGCCCTACATTCTGCTCCTGTGTCTTTCCAGTACGGCATACTGGCAATACATATCTTAATGGTACGGTGTATCGGACCAAACCACCCTGCTTGCACCACAGCTAAGTCCCCAGGACTGCTTTCAAAACATCAAACTAATTTGGGAGGAAACTGAAAAAAGAATGAATAGTCCAATTGTCAGCCACCTCCAAAATTTATTTATTTGCCCATGTCCGGTCTCAAAGAAATTAATAATTTCACTTGTTCTAACTAACATTAAAGACAACCGCTGGTCATATAATCAGTCTATATGATTTGGCAAACAAATCAGTATTATCAATTCACTGTTGAAGAATAGAAAATTTCCTTCAGTACAATTGTTAGTAGCCTGTTTTGGAGATGAAGAGACACAATTATGTAAATCAGACATAACTATGAAAGTCAAAGCTTTTCCCTCTCTTTTCTTAATGTACCTTGATTTTTTATTGGATCATTTGTCTTACAGTATTTCAAGGGTCTGCCTGTCCTTCAAAGCTGTACTTCAGGCCTCTTGGGAGAAGCAGACAAAAAAAAAAGTACCTATCTTGGAGCACCTAGCTGAGGCAACCCTTAAGGTTACATTTACAAATGGAGAATGAGTCATTGCTCACTTAAGAAAAATAGGATGTAACACAAATCATAGTAAAGCTTAGTGGTATGGCCTTAATAATAATGCTTCACACTTGTGATGCTGGTGGACCACGTGCCCACCTTTGCCAAAACTATAGCCGTCATCTGAGCACTGACAAATTCAGAACTGGAAACCAGAGCAGTTCACCTGCATGTTAGTGCTGTTCAAAAGAGGTATTAGACTTCTATGCATTCCATAGACATTAAACACATTTTTGTAAGTTGCTGCATGCTTAAATTTCACTTGTAAAATCTTTATTCCATGCTATAAGATGATATATAAGTTTTGCTTTGTAACTGTAAAAATGCTTGCTCTGAACCTGTGAACACAGTCAGGAGAAATAGTCCATTGCCCATCAAGGAGAGTTGTCAAAACTAAATGGGCAATTGTGGAATATCCCAATACAAAAAGACTACATTAACCATAATGGCCCTCTCAAACCCATGAAGGTGCTATGGGGAAGAAAGCTTGTCCTATCAGTTTGAATTCTGAAAGAAAACAGATAGGTCTGCTCTGTGAACTCACAGGGCTGGAGCTGGGAAATAGAAACAGAAATCCCCAGGGTCAACTTGGGTTAGCCCTAAAAGGCATCTAGTGCTGACAGATTACTACCATTCTGCCACCTTTTGTAACCATAGATTGTCACTTATTTGTGTATATATGTTGCCTGCTTTAATCTATAAATAACTTATTTTTCCAAGTCAACACATCCTTAGTTTTGCACAGGATTGGCTACAACAGTCTTTGGTGTGAGATTTGTGGTACAAATTGACCTGGGGTAAGTGACTTATCTCATGGGACTGGAAGGAACCTGAATCTTTTGTGATCTTTGATGTATGGCCACCAACTATCACTAGCAAGATAGACTGGAAGGCTGAAGGGATCTATCTGTGACTCCACTGTAAGAATGTTATAGTGGCTTCAGGAATTCACATTTGTTACTGGATTGGTGAAATCTAATTACAGAACACACAACCAGTTCAGACTGTCTGCCCTGTCTTTTGACAGTCTTCCCTGAGGCAGGCGCCCATAGTCATGAACCACTCTAGACAGCGCAACAGCACTTACATAGCATCTTTCATCCTAGGAGCTAAAGACACTTTAAATTGGTATCCAAGTAAGGTTCTTCACCCTTCACTTATAGATAAGGAAGCTGAGGCACAAATTATGAGGCTTCTTTATTGTCAAATAGCATGGAAGTGCCAGAGATTGGGTGTAGAACCCATACCTGCTAACTCCCAGTCCTTTATCCTAAACAAAAGACAGTGTTGTCTCTGATGGAAATACAATTTGCAATTAGATATTTTCTGGTCTTTGTTCTTGTGACGTTATTGATATAAACTAGGACCACATAGAACATGGGTTGCAACCAAGGTCCTGTAGTGGCACCAGATCTTATGTAAAAGGGGTCATATAAGGTGTCTAAGACCAGGTTATGGGTTACTGGTTATGATATGCTGTCTGTATGTCTTCGTATCATTTTTGTAGTTGAAGTTCATGAATATTGGCTGTATACTGTCTATATTTTCAAACTTGTGCTGTGTTACTGGAAAACGATCCAGAACAAGTTGGTGCCAGCTCCAGCTTAGCACTGTTTTGATGCCCATTAAGGACGCATTAGCTACACACTTTCGACCCATTGAGAAGGAGGGAGATATGCCTTGTGAAACTTAGCGATGTGCAGGAACTAGCCCATGTGTATGCAAACTGCCATTTTGCTGTAACTTTCCACAGTAAGACAAAGAAGTGTCCTCTACATACCTGGAAAAGCTAATAAGGTGGAGGCCTCATCTCCATCTTGTCTTCATCCTGCTTCTTACTCTGAGGGGACTTTGCTACAAACTGAAGCTCTGCACAAGGACGAATGCACCCATCCCAGAAGGGGATGTATTCAGAGACTTGATTTAAACGTGCAGTGTTACTCCATCACTGCTACAAGCCTGAACTAGAACTTTGCATTACTGTATGTAATTGATTCCATTTAACAATTCTAGCTCTCATCTCTACCTTTTTTCCCTTTATTGAATAAACCTTTAGGTCTAAAGGACTGGCAACAGGGTGATTTGTGGGTAAGATCAGATGTGTATATGGACCTGGGTCTGGGGCTTGGTCCTTTGGGATAGAGAGAACCTTTTTCTTTTACTGAGGTGTTGGTTTTCATAACCATTCATCCCGGACGAGTGGCATCTGGTGGTGATACTGGGAGACGTGTGTCTAAGGAAATCTTGTTGTGTGACTTGTGGTTAGCCAGTGGGGTGAAACCGAAGTCATTTTTGTCTGGCTGGTTTGGTTTGCCTTAGAGGTGGAAAAACACCAGCCTTGGGCTGTGACTGCCCTGTTTGAGCAATTGGTCCTGAATTGGCACTCTCAGTTGGGTCCCGCCAGAACCGCATCGTCACAGTTCTTTAAAAGCAATTTTTGAATTAAAGATTACAAACAAACCAAGGAGTCCATTCCTCTACATGGCAATAGCTATGTCCTGAATTTAAAAATGATAAAGCTAGCATGAAAGTCAAAATTCCAATTAAGATTTAGTAATTACTACCAAAACACTGGGGTGTTTGTTAATATTAAAACATAAGGTTGCAGCGCCTTCAAGCATCATTCCTTTATTATATGAGCATTTTGAGAAGAACAAGCTTGCAGTATACAGCCTAGGTGGCATTGCATGTCTTTTGGGCAGTAGAGAGGATATTTATACACAATAGGAGATTTTAGTATCATCATCAGCATGCTCCGTGAACTCCCTCCAAGAGTTAGTTTTGGCCTCAAGGAAGTAGCATGTGGCATCATTATAGTTATGGTTACAAATTCTTCCTGTAGTGTTATACTTTCTTTTCATCATCTTTGTTAGTTAATTCTGCAGAGAAAATTCATCTGTGAAGTCAAGTGTGAACACAGTATGACACTTATAAAGAAATAAAATTGGTTTCTAGCTGGTAATGTATGAGGGTTTTTTTCCCTTTAATTAGCACTTTTGGTACAGGCAAAGTTGTAATATTTTAAGGGGTGAAAAATGTCTAAGTAAAATGTAAAGTGTTGGGTTATCACCATCAGGTGTCCTCTGAAGCTTGGAAGAGCAGAGATGAGGAGATGAGAAATATCCCTCCCTGTATACTGGCTCTTCTGCCTTCCAGAGCTCAGAGGGTAACTTGGAGAATTTCAGGCTATTTAGCAGAAGCATTTTCTGCAGGTAGAAAAGTCGAATTAAAAAGAAAATGAAAGAAATGAACAAGAGAAAGTGTGTCCTGGATCCTCCATGAGTGGGAATGGCTCAGTAATCTAAATATCAGATTTTAAATTTATTCTCCCCAGAGCAACAGATAAAAATCTATTTACAGCTTGAAAGGCAGAACCAACCTCTAGGCTGAAAAACTGAGTCCCATGCCATTTACTGGGAGGATTTTTCAGAACTCACCTTGGTAACTGAAGCCCAGGTCTGTTATTTGTGGATGTTAGAGTGATGCTATGTTTTATAGAAATAGAGCCTGAGCACAGGACCAGAGACCAGGACTGCTAGCTCACAGAATTTAAGGCCAAAAAGGGTCATCATACTAATTTAGTCAGACAGCCCACAAAGTAGACCACAACACTTCACTGAGTGAATCCTGTGTTGACTCCAATAACTTCCATCCATTTGATCTTCCTATGCTTTTATTTGATAGATTTAAGAATTATATTGCACCATACCTACTGTTTATAAAATTGTGTGATTCAAGTCAGCTCATAATCTTTCTTTGGTCAGCTAAGTTGTTCATTTCTTATTTTAAGTGTGTTTTCCAGTACCTGAATATTCTTGTAGCTCTTCTCTAAACCTTCTCCAATTTTTTCAACATCCCTTTTCAAGTGTGGATGCCAGAAGTCAATACAGTGTGCCAGTAGTGGTGTCAGCATTACAGAAGTAAAACCATCCTGCTTACCCTGCTGAGCTGAGTGCCAGAGGTTGCCAACCCCTGCTCTAGATTCATAGATGCTAAGGCCTGAAGCAACCAGGGTGATCATCTACGTGGACCTCCTGAATAGCACAGGCCATAAAACTTCCCTAAAATAATTCTTAGAGCATCTCTTTAAGATAAACATCCAATTTTGATTTTACAATTGTCACTGGTGGACAATCTACCATAACCCTTAGTAAATTGTTCCAACGGTTAAATTACACTCGGTTAAGATGATAGACCTTATTTCCAGTCTGAATTCATCTAGTTTCAACTTCCAGCCATTGGATCATGTTATACCTTTCTCTGCTACTTTGAAGAATCCATTATTAAATATTTATTCCCTATTAGATACTTATAGACTATAATCAAATCACCCATTAATCTTTTCTTTGTTAAGCTAAATATATTGAGCTCTTTGAGTCGATCACTCTAACGCATGTTTTCTAATCTTTTAATAATTCCTGTAGCTCTGAACCCTCTCCAATATATCCACATCCCTCTTGAACTGTGGTCATCAGAACCGGACACCGTATTCCAGCAGCAGTCTCATCAGTGCCAAATACGGAAGTAAGATAACCTCTCTACTCCTATTCAAGATTCCTCTATTTATGGATCTCAGGACTGCATTAACTCCTTTGGCCACAGTGTCACACTCGGAGCTTATGTTCAGCTGATTATCCACCATAACCCCCAAATCTTTTCAGATCATTTCTTCCAAAGATATGAGTGACTCTCCCCGCCCCCCCCCACTGTGTAAACATGGCCTACACACATATACACACGAGAGAGCATATTAAAAGGCATATTATTTGCATGCACCCGGTTTACTAAGGGATCCAAATCGCTCTGTATCAGTGACCAGCCCTCTTCATGACCTGTGCACTCCTCCAATTTTTGTCATCTGCAAATGTTATCAGTGTTTATTTTTTGTTTTCTTTCAGGGCATTGATAATGTCTGTTACAGCTATCCCCCTATTCCATTTTGTTTCTTACAGCTGTCCCATACTCAATTTTGTTTTTGTTCTCCTCCTGTGGCCGCCCCTCCCTGGTTGTTGTTTACCAAGAGCCATTGCCCTTCTCAAAGGGATGGCCACTTGTGCTGCGTGCTAAGTGGGACCACTGCCCTGTTCAAAGGGTTAGTCCTGTTATCACCTTGTTAAACCTGGGCTTGGTGTAGGGTAGGCAATGTCCAGAGCTGCAAGACCTATTGTGTCTTTCAGATCCTGGCAATGAGTCATAGCCTTCATGTGCTTTTGAGTCACCTATTGCACAGGACTCTGCCCAGGCATGTCTCTGTGCTCACCTTCAGTTTTTCCCTGTGCCTACTCCCTGTGACAGAGGGAGCCTATCAGGATTACTGGCGGGAAACTGCCTGAGTTTTGCTTTAAAAACAGACATTTTTGAAACAAACATCAGAAAGGTTCCTGCATTGCTGCCTGGTCTATCAGCCAGGGGTTCTGGTCAATCCTTTCTCCGCTCTCATTTTATTTTTGAGCGACCACCGTTTTTTGAGACCCCCCCGCCCACGAAGAACGAATTGCTGCCTGAGAGATCTCCTGATACTCGAGACGTACCTAGCCTCCTGATGTTCTTTGCTGCTTCTGCCTTCACTGCTACCTGGGGGCTGGTAAGGAATCCTCGGTGAAACTTTCTATACTTTTATTTTATTATTTTAGCTGCTGGCTCTGTCTCCTCCAGACACGAGACTCAAGCTAAACCTGTGAGTCTGGTCTTTAAAACCTCTCCCTAACTTCGCAGCACCTTTGCCGCTAAAAATAAATTTTTGCTGCTGCTAAGCGTCTTGCCTCCTGTCTGGGCTTTGCCTCAGGCTCTCTTCTTTCAGCTGTATCCACTGCGCCAGCACCCATCCCTTGGCTTCCTTGAAGGCTGAACCTGTGGCACATACCACTCTGCCCCTCTGCTACTTCCCCATAGCTTAAGGTGACCAGTAGGTTGTGTTTTTTCGTTTAATAAGCTCATAGTTAAGGATTGTAGAGCTTGTAAGTTTCACCTGCCTGTTATAGTTTCGCTGTTTTGTTGCGTCCGATATTGTGCTTGTTTATATTTGCTTAGAATTTGTTTTGTTGTTTGGCCTTCGTTGGTTAACGAGTAGATAGTTTTGCGCTTAAATTCGTCTTCCGCTGTCCCGACTCTCCCTGAAACTTTTTCCCGTGTCTGTTTTCCCCGCTCCTCAATCTCCCTGTCTTGCTGCTTCTCCATCTCCCTGTTTTATAAACCCGTTGCTCTTTGTCCCCCGCATTTGCATCTCTCTGAAACTTCCCACTCCTTTGCTGCTTCCCCGCCCCCCCGCATCTGCAGCACCCTCAGAAACTCCCAAACCCCTTGTTGCTTTCTCTTCCTGTATACTTCCTAAACCATTTGCTGCTTTTTTTCCCTTGTTTTTGGTGTCCGCTTGTTGCTGTAAAACCTCTCTCTAGCCCTTCTTTACACTTCTCCGCTGCCCCTCCCCTACAGAAGATCACCATCACATGCTCATTTGTCCTTACCCCGCAGGGCTCGAGTGCTCTTGTGCTTCCAGCGCACTCTCCTCTCATCAGTTGCCACTAATCATTCAGCTCCCCTCCCCCCTCCTGTTTTCCTCTCGACCCGTGTGTAGGTACACTCTTGCAGATATCTGCGTATCCCAGCCTCACAAAAATTAAGTCATTAATTGTCTTTTTTTTATACCGTTAATTGCATAATTGTCACTTATCAGCCATATTGTATTATTGCACTGTGATTCACTTTACTTGTGATTATAACACTCCATTGGTTGCCTCACTTTTCTATACACCTTTGTATTTGCATTGATAACCATTGTGTACGATTGTGTATAAGGCCCACTAACCACTTAATACATTCTATCTAAAGATGTTGACCATTCTAAAAAGCTACCATATTTGCATCTCTTTTTGGTACGTTTTTACATTCCACACTGTGGTCTAGAGTGTTCCTATATAAGTTGAGTTGCTTATTACTGTTCTGTTATCCCATTGCTGCGTAACCCCCACTACTGTACCCCACTGTAGAACTCCCTAACACTGCTTCAATAAGAAACCCCCCATCACTGTCTATTGTAAACACCCTATACACCCCATCCCATCGTATTTCATTGTTAAATTCCCACCACTTCCTTTTTCCTTTAATAAAGAAATTAATTGGCACCCCACCTGTGTGGTAATTGCTCCCCAAGATCCCATATACCTGCAGGCAGGGACAGATAAAAAGTGTTAAATAGCATAGGGCCAAGAACCGATCCCTGAGGGATCCCGTTGGAAATGCAACCACTCTGTTCACAGTTAAATTTAGAGGCCTATCAGTTAGTCAGTTTTTAATTAATTTAATGTGTCATTTTAATTTTACATCATTCTAGTTTTTTAATCAAAATGTTGTACAGCATCAAGTCAAAGCCTTACACAAGTATATTATGCCAACAATACCACTTTTATTAACCAAACTTGTCATCTCATTTAAAAAAAAAGAAAGATGTCAAGTTAGTGACAGGATTTATTTTCCATAAACCCATGTTGATTTGTATTAATTACATTACCCTCTCCCTTAGTTCATTATTAGTTGAGACCTGTAACAGCTGCTCCATCATCTTGCCCAGGATTGATATCAGGCTGACAGGCCTATAATTACCTGGTTCATTCTGATTACCCTTTTAAAAAAGTGTTGGCTTTCTTCCAGTCATCTGGAACTTCTCCAGTTCCCCAGGACTTCCTGAAAATCAGCATTAATGGTCCAGCAAGTTCCTCAGATAGTTCTTTTAACACTCGTGCTTTGAGGTTATCTGGCCCTGCTGATTTAAAAATGCCTAATTTTAGTAGCTTTTCTTCAACAGCTTCAAGAGATATTAGTGGAATGGAGTGTTATTCTCTGTTCGCTCTTATTCACTATTTCTATCCTCAGACATCTAGGGATGTTAGCGTTCTGATCTTGGGAGCTCATGTTTAAATGTATCAGAGGGGTAGCCGTGTTAGTCTGGATCTGTAAAAGCAGCAGAGAATCCTGTGGCACCTTATAGACTAACAGACGTTTTGGAGCGTGAGCTCCATGTTTAAATGGTTATTTACCGTGACCCCAAGTTCTGTCAGAGTCACTGCTGCCAGGATATAGTCCCACATCCTGTAAGTGTGTTCATAGATGTGCAATTTTGCATTTGGCTGTTAGCATTTTGTTTGATTATGCTCAGCTTGCCAAGCAATAAAGATCATTGTGTAAGTGCTCTGTCCTCTTCATTATTCACCGTTTGACCAATATTCATGTCATCTACAAACTAGACTTTACATTTTCTTCCAGCTAAAAATTCTGAATGTTATTGGGCTCAGAACTAACTTTTTGAGCATTCCTCTAGAATTAGATCCACTCTTGGAAGATTGCCCATTAGCAATTAAATTTTGTGGTCTATCAATTAGCCAGTTTTTAATTTATTAGATGCATTTTGATTTTTCATAGTTCTCATTTTTTAATGAGAATGTCACAAGGTCAAATGGCTTACAGAAGTCTAAGTCTGTTATGTCAGAGTTATATTAACCAACGAAATTTGTTATTTCAAAGGAAAGCATTTCTTCTAATGCAAACTCTATCACAGATTCTCTGTGTGGCCTTGGGGAATTCATCAAAGGTGATTGGAGAATAAGTTTTCCATTTTGCAACAACAGTGAAGGGTCCGCAGAAGGACCCAATCCTTAGACTAAGGCAGAAGGACAGGGCCTGCCAGAATCCATGTTATGGTTGGGGTTAATTCTAATAAATTTATTAGCATGCGTGTAGGTTTTAATTGTTTTTAATGTGACTTCTCTGTAATGTTTTTTTACTTTGAGAATAAAATAGGCTTGCATTGGAAGAACTATGTGGTGCACAAGGTAGATGCACCTCATCACAGGGTACTGGGTGATGTATGGTCAAAAGAAAGGGAAAGGTTGTACCACAGCTGCGTAGGTGCTATGCTAGTGACCCTTACTATAAAATGTGGTAGTACGGCCTAGTGGCTGGAGTCAATCGAATGGCTCTTTCATCCAGGGCTCAGCGGCCCAATGGCCGGAATCCATAAAACAGACCTTCCATGCCGGGCTGTGTGGCCAAACAGCCAGGGTCAATAGAACAGCCCGTCTGCTCAGGACAGCGTGGCTCAATGGCCAGAGTCAATAAAGTTGCCTATCTCTGTGGGGGTTGTGAGGCCTATTGCCCAGAGTCAATAAAGCTGTGCACCTCTTAGTGGCTGTGTTGGCCTATTGGGCCATTGGGGACATGGGGCACCAACTAGGGGCATGTGGCACCTGGGGTACAGAAACTCAGGAGCTGCCTGCTCCTCAGAGTTCCAGCCCAAAGCTCTGGCAGTGGTGAGGGTTTTAGCCACTGAGTCAGCATGGATCCTCCTGAAACAGGCTGGCCTGTTCCCCGATTCCCCAACTGGAGCAATGTCTAAGGCCCCCTAGGCTGCTTCCTCCCCTGTCTTCCTGTCTTGCAGTTGGGGACTGGTCCTGCTTTGAGCAGGGGGTTGGACTAGATGACCTCCTCAGGTCCCTTTCAATCCTGATATTCTATAATTCTGTGATTCCTCCGTGATGGACCATGGTTCCCCTGGGTCTCTGGGGCCCTCAGGCGGTGTAGCTCATGATGGCTCAGTCCCTCCTCTGGATTCTGCAGGCAGTCTTGGGTCTGCAGCCAGGACCTACATCATCTCCTGGGAGAGAGCCTGCAGTCTGCATCCTTCCCCTTCAGCAGCCTACCCATACTGAGCCGGGCTGCTTCCTTTTATATTTTGCCTCCAGGCTAAGCATACACAGCCGAGGCAGAGAGGCATGGTTTCTTCAGCCTGCAATAGGCAGTTAACCCCATGTGACCAGTACATCCCACACAGATACTTATAATTGGACCAATTACAACTGTTAACCGTTTCTAAAGAGAAAGCAAGCAGATATCCTTAGGCAACCTTCTCTGTGCTGGGAATAACAGTGAATTGTACATCTTGGAAATACCCCAGTTGGGAATGAGAGAGACATGTCTCTACCCAGAAAGCCAACAACTGGGGAGCTGGAACTGCTTGCTGAACAACCGAGTGGAACCACAGATGCAATTACCCTGCAATGACACTTGGCACTTACTGTGTCTCCTTCGCAAATTATGTAGCAAAACATTCATTTGAGGTCCCGTTTACCATGCTACAGAAACAGCGCTAGAACCCAGGTTATTGCTATAGTTTCCACCATGGTTTCCCTGATTAATGTAGGCAAGGCATAAGTCACACTAGCAAACAGCACGTCTATAAAGACCCATTAATTCTGAAATCTGCTATAAAGAAATGTAGTTTACCCAAGATATTTTTTTTTAAAGCCAACATTTCTAGTAATAAGAGGTGGTGCTTTCCCATTTTTCCTGATTCTACTTGTTTCACAGGTATACACTATGGGGTTTCTTGCACCTCCCTCCGAAGCATCTGATACAGGTCACCATCAGCGACACGACACTGGACTAGCTGAACTACAGCAGTTCCTATAACAACTCCTTAGCCTACTGTTAAGCCAGTGGAAGGTAATTGGAGATGCCTTCAGAAAGATTTTGATCCCTCAGACAAGCGTAAGCTATGCCTGCTTGTTGTGGAACTCTGCCCCTCTCTAGTGGTAGCTAGAACAATTAGAGATTGAGGGACCTCCTGCTACAGAACTTTGCTAACAGAGCTGGGTTTTTTCAGGCAGTAGAGGTTCCTCAGTTAACATCCAGAGATCCCAGTTTGATCCTCACTGCTCATGACCCACCCAGGAGTGTCAGGAGGTTATAAAAGTACACAGAGCACGGCAAACATATGATGAGAAAGGCACTATTCATGACTAGAACAACGTTTTGCCTTTATCATCCAATTTATCTTTACTTTTGAATGTGATTATAATACATGTATGCAGTGTGATATGTTTGCAGACTTGCATCTCCAGCATTTTCTGTCTACAGTAATAATAGATGGAGCCTCTCAAGAGTCCAATAAGATGCGTTGAGGATTATGTCTCGTAAGAACCAAAAACGGACAACAACATTTCAGAGACAGAAAAATTTCAGTTATTGGGAGAAACAACAGGAGAAGCTACGACAAGATTTGGTCCTTCTCTGATAAGTTAATTGGCATTAGAAGAGACTGTTCCTTATTTATTTGTAATGTTGCCTTTGGACTTGCAAATTGCTGATGACTAAAACTAAAACAGCTCTTTTAAAAACTGCTCACTCCTCACATGAGTATGGAGCAGAGAATGGCAATTTAGGCAGCACAAAAGAGAAGGGAATAGGTGTCTCTGCCCCCAAAGTCCTGTGTCTGGAAATCAGTTACAATCTGACCCAGTGAAAGCGGTATGATTTCCCAAGCAATAGAACCCCACTGTCTGCAGTATGGTATGTAAACACAAAACTTAACTAAATACATTAGCTTTCAGACAGGACATAATATCACAACATCATGCTGGGCTTATTGACCATGTCTGATTACACATTCCTAAATGCCTTGTTACAGTCAATAAAATGCATGTGAAGAGAGATGACAATTAAGATAACACCACTTATTTCCAGAGAGACAAATACATAAACTGTAGTCAATGAAATTTCAACCTAACACTCAAGCTAATCTTTGAATAATCAAGGACATAATTTTCCTATATATTCACTCTGTCACTGCTTCCTTTTTAGTATAAAGTATTTAAACAAACCCTGCTCATATTACTTAATTTTACAAAAATGAAAGATTTTAAAAAGGTAAGAGAAATAAAAAAACGGAGAGTAAGAATGGTTTCAAGTTGCTTTTCTGGACCTCCTTCTGAAGACATCATTATAGTGTAACTGACAGGCTTGGCATACCTATGGAAAAGAGGATATTAAAGTGGCTATAACCTTATGAACTATGCACTACAACATTGATCCTGGAGAAGAGACACCATTGTTAGCTAGAGTAGCATCAGAGAGGAATTCTATTTGGTATATTGGACTGATTGGTATGTTCAAGACTGTCTGAGCCTGTGTTCTTTTAAGTTCAGAACTGGAAGTTCAGAAAGGGCTGCCACAATAGCCTGGAGACTTTTCCTTGAACTGAAAAAACTAAAAATGCAGAGACACTGAAGGAAGTTCTGTTTATTGGTTGTTTCCCCCTCCCCACTGTCTTTCCTTTTCTTTATTTCCACTCCAAGTCTAATGATTTAAAGTCTACTGAGCATATGGACATGTTTCTTGAATCTAACAACATATCATACACAGTCCTTGTCTATTCACCTGACACTTGTAAGGAGAAATACTACATATCATCTGAGAATCAGGCCTTCTCTCATCATCCAGCCATCTAAAATTTAGGGGAATCCAAAGGAGACATACTGCTTACTCAAGAAAGGAATTCTGTCTCTTTTTACCTGGAGGTAATAACAATAATCACCACCCATGAACCATTTGAGTATAAACAAACATTATTTTCCCCTAATGTCTCCTCCTAACATCTCCTTTGACTCTCCTATCTGTTCCTTTGTTTAACTGTGTTTGTTTGGTTTTTTGGAAACTGATTTGATAAAATCAGCAGTAGTTAAGTGTAGGATTTTTTGGTTATAACCCAATTAATACTTTTTATCACAGTACGAAAAGGGTTAAAACAGCTTTTCTCATTTGCAATTTTTCCTGCCTGTTTAAATAAATGTAAAGATAAGTTTTTAGTACTAGCCGTGGGGTGCACTAAATAACATCTCATTAACCCATAAACCACGACAGTTCCCTGAAGACTTTGAACATGAACACAGTTTTTCTTCTGGGTGTTAAAGCAGCAGTAAAGTAGGATTGAAATTAGCTTATAGAAGAGAGATGCCTGAGCTTTAAAATTTGGTTTTGAGTTTAGACCCAAATCTAAACTTCCCTGAGGTTCACAGGTTACTTGATTTGGTGTTCCAATTTAACCCCATTTTAGAGAAAGTGTGAGGAACAAAGTTTGGATCTGGATCTAAATTACCCCAAAGTTGAAGAGGGTTCAGACTTGATAGTCAGGGCCATTTCAGTTTCTGGTCTGTAACACTGGGCTCTCCAAAGTAACACAAATGCAAAGTAACAGGCACAGAAATATCAGTTGTAATTAAAATAGTATTTTCAAATATATTTAAATACATAAAGTAGTAATATTTGCTCTTACTGCATGGATTCTGAAATACCTTGGCTGGTCTAATAGAGTTAATCTTTATCAACAATTCTTATCACAACAGATCACTAAAACAATACTAAAATTCCAAAAAAAATGTGACTGTAGCAAGAACTTTTAGAAGTCTTAATCCAAATTTATGCTGATAAAACCACATGGCATTTTATTTTGCAGAGTACAAGTTTGTTTGATTGTAATAGGTACCTGATATGTAATTTTGTGTTAACTTCAATATAACCCTAAAGTAACTAAAAACTGATTTCAGCTTGCCAACATCATAATGCTATGACTGCAAATTTTAATATTCTGTGGTAGTTAGCCCACCTTGAACAGTGATCAAAAATTATTACTGTCTCATGGCTGTTCAGTGATTTATGTGAAGTTAATTGCAGATCTCAATCCAGGTTCTAATGGACAGGCATCTACATTCATAAGAAACACTTCAATTGACTATTCTTACTAGCAATCACAGAGGTCAAAAGGGAATGGATATGAACACCAAACTACCTTCTCACTCTGGACCTGATCCAAGACTTAAGAATATCTTTCTAATGATCTCAATGGGCTTTGGATCAGGCAGTCTGAGTTATTCCTTCAAATCAGAGCCGTTCCTTCAAAATAAGAGCTGAAGAACCTTGGAGGGTTAGGGAAGGGAAGGAAAATGTCCTCCTTGTCTTTAACCATTCAGAAGATAGAGGATTTCATCTTCAAGGGTGCCTTTCTGGACCTTTTAGAGATAATGATTTAATTTTCTAAAAAAAAAAAAATTGTACTGCAAAATTTGTGGCACCTCAGGGTATAAATTCAGTAAATCTGTTTAGAATATAGTTACTACATATATAGTTCCCTTGTAGCTCCAAATAGTTAAAAGTATTCTTCCTTGCTTGCCATCTACAGCTGTGCAAATGTTGCTATGCACTGTTACACAGCTGTCAAGTTTCACTTTTGGATAAAAAGTGCTACATAAATGTTAAAACTGTCAAGTATCAGAGGGGTATCCGTGTTAGTCTAGATCTGTAAAAGCAGTAAAGAATCCTGTGGCACCTTATAGACTAACAGACGTTTTGGAGCATGAGCTTTCGTGGGTGAATACCCACTTCGTCGGATGCATGTAGTCGAAATTTGTTACCTACCCCTGGAAATTTCCACTACATGCATCTGATGAAGTGGATATTCACCCACGAAAGCTCATGCTCCAAAACGTCTGTTAGTCTATAAGGTACCACAGGATTCTTTGCTGCATGTTAAAACACTTACTGTTTAAATGCATAAATCTAACTTTAATACTGAAGTCTTCATGAGGAAAACAGAGGCGGGTGGAAATTAAGTTCCTCTAAAATATGAAACATTTGGTATGCTATAAAAAAGTTAACGCTTTTCCTGCAATGCTCACCCACACTTCTCGTACTTCCTTCATCTATTAATACTTGTTCAAAAGCAATGGATATTAAGGTATACCAAACGATAATGGTGCTTTCTACCTTGATGCAATGGGTATGTCCCACATTCAAGTGGTTAATGGGAGAAAGTTTACCGGGGTGCCAATTAAAAAAAAAACCAAACAATTAAATCAAAGCCTGTCATTCCCCCATCATACCAAACAGCACAGATCTGTGCATAATTACAGTTTTAAACAAAGTTAGGCCAATACCCTGACCTTACATCCTTAAGACTAAATTTGTAGAAGTGACCACTGAAACCACAGGTTTCCGTTTTTTGGCTGCTCAAATTGAGGTACCTCAATGTTGGATGGGATGGGAACTGAGTTACTGCAGAGAATTCTTTCCTGGGTGCTGGCTGGTGAGTCTTGCCCACATGCTCAGGGTTTAGCTGATCGCCATATTTGGGGGTCGGAAAGGAATTTTCCTCCAGGGCAGATTGGCAGAGGCCCTGGAGGTTTTTCGCCTTCCTCTGCAGCGTGGGGCATGGGTCACTTGGTGGTGGATTCTCTGCAGCTTGAGGTCTTCAAATCACAATTTTGAGGACTTCAATAACTCAGTCATGGGTTAGGGGTTGTTATAAAAGTGGATGGGTAGGGTTCTGTGGCCTGCTTCGTGCAGGAGGTCAGACTAGATGATCATATTGGTCCCTTCTGACCTATGAGTCTATGAGTCTAAAAGTACTGACACCCACCATGGATAGTCAGGCCCCCTTTAAAAGGTATCTCAAGTTGAGTAGCCAAAAATTGATGCACCAAAAACCACTAGTCATTTTTAAAACTTTAGACCGTAAGTCCTGATTTTCAAATGCAAAGAGTAGCCAGAAACTCTCACTGAAATTAAAGTTGGTCAAATGGACAGGTGCTAAGAACTTTTGAAATCATGCCAACTATTCAGATGACTAAATATAGATTTAGGGCTGAGATTTTCCAATCCACTATGATATTTAGGCATATAATCATCATTAATTTCAAAGGGAGCCATGCGCTTTATCTGCCTTCAAATCCTTCCTCAAAGTTTTCTATTGCCATGATGCCTATAAAAAAAACTTTACATGTCAACAGGCAAACCATGGTAAAGACCATATCTATCATACTGACCAGTACTGTCTCATTGTTTCCTTTCACTCCCCTGTATCCATCAGTTGTCTCATGTCCTATTCATAGATCATAAACTCCTTGGGGCAGAGATCATCTTTTTGTTGTGTTTGTATAGCACCTAGTACAATGGGTTCCTGGTCCAAGACTAGGGCACCTAAGTACTATGGTAAGATACATAATTAATGATAATAACAATAATGGCTATATCTCCCATCTCCTTTAAAAAAAATCTGACCCTAGTAGAGTTACTTTAGATAACCATTTTTTAAATTTTGGCCTCAGCTAATTAGTGCTTTGATTTTTTTTGGACAAAGTTATATTCAAAAATAGTGTTGACAATTTTTTTTTTTTTTTGCAAAAGATCTCGTTTGACCAATAATTTCAATTTTCCAAAAGTTTCAAAATTAAGTTTTTTTTCTAGGAATGTTTATCACTAATTTCTAAAAAAATATTTTGAAATGAGGGAAATGCATATGTTTGCTCACTTCATTTTTTTTTCCCTTAGAGAAGCAGAAAAATAAGTTTTGTAAAAATGCTAACAAGTAACACTGCAATTTTAAAAAGTAACACTTACTCTCACATTTTAAATGCTCTAAGTAGAAGAAAGCAACCTGGAGTTATTTTCCAGTTGGAAAGTGTGAGTAAGTGGGTGGGGAAAGCACTTCTCAAACTTTCTTATAATTTTCTAACTGTCAAATTTTGGAAAACAGTAAGAAAGTAGAAAACTAGATTTTTTTTTTTTTACACTTCCGTTGTGCTGGAAAACAGTTATTTCTTAACAGAAAAATGTGAACTGGGATTTTTCATATGAAAGTTCCCGCAGAAAGCAATTCCCATTTGCAGGTCAGCTCTAGTGCTGACTACAATAGCCAGCAATTGATGAGTGAAATGAATGAAACTGCATATTGCTGGTTATCAAACACAAACACAGAAAAAGGCTTCTGTCAATCTTTCTATGTACACAATGAATAGGACTCATTCAGTGTTCCCTAATCAAACTGACATGGGATCAACTTTTTAATAAATTGCAATTAATATCCTCCTTGGAATGAACTTCCTATTACACTAATCTAAAATTTATTTGTAGACATCAGTGATTGTTCCAAGTGTATATTATCTCCTTACTACTTTAGAATGAATAAAACCCAATTAATCTTCATTGTTATAGTCAAATGCCATTAACCTAAACTAGAAGGCTGTGAAATTAGTGTTCCAAGCTGTCATGAATTTCAGTAAGATTGTTGGGGGATCCAGACAAGATTTTAGCAGAAGAACACAGGTTAATTGCTGAGAGTGTTAAGGATTTCATTTTTTCCAGATTAGTTAACTTTTTAATTTATTGGTTTTAAATAAGGATGTCATTTAATCCAGTTATTCAACTTTTGCCAGGACTTCTACATTTTCGCATAACATTTGCAATTTAATTAAATTCTAATATGAAGTATCACTCATATCACCTTCAGACCAGAATGCGGGTGGCTCATTTATTTCAGAATTTTTCAGCTCACTGGACTAGTGAAGGGCAAATGGAAGCTTTTCCACATTTCTAAATAGCAATTAACACAGAATTAACATCACAGGAAAATACGGAGCATTCTGTTTTACTCTGAAAACAGTGCATTTCATTAACTAAAGCAACAAAATTCCATTTCATGGCAAAACCAAAAACTGACTGCTGAATAGGGATTATCTTTTCAAAACTATGTATCACAGCAATTTATTATGGTTAAGAAAATGCACACTTAAAAAAATACAATTAATTTTTGTCACACTATTCCTCAGTCTGTATCTTAAAAGATCTTCTGCTCTGTTCTGATTTTTTCAGATTCATATTTTGAGCCACATTTCTTAGAGGGTATGTTAGAATGAGGAACTGTAATTATATTTTTCCTGGTGCTGATTAAGTATCTATATTAAACAAAAAAAAGCAAATGGGATAGCTCAAGCAACTGAAATGTGTACAGATCCCCTACATGTTTTCAGCTGAATTATGAGTAGGCATAAACAAAGTACCTCTAGTTTTATCATGAGAGCTTCATTATGGCACTTAAGCCAAGGAAGAAAGAAAGAAGGAAAAGGCCCCAAGGGAAATTTTACATTTCTTTATTTCACTTTTCTTATCCCATTTTCAAATAGAGAATCTGTCATACACATAGTGTGATTACCTGTCAGAATTACACAATTAAAAGGCTTTTAATCCAGTTTCTAACGGGTTATGACCTACAGTGGTGACAGTCACCAACGAAGATTTTATGAAGCAATGATGCTGTATTACTAGTCATTTGTATTGTGGAAGTGCACTAGTGTTTAAACCTGTGAACCAGATCTCAGCTGTCATGATGGTAAATACAGAGAAAGACAGTCTCTCAAATAGCAGGACCCAAGCCAAATAGGGCTTGATGCAACTGCCAAACATATCCCTCTCCACTATTTTTGATCAAGCTCTGTTTTGCTAATTGCCATACAGAGCCTTGCCAGAGCAAACTAACACGAAAGGCAACACAACAGAATAGAGCTAGCACTATCTGTGCTCTCCACATTGCTGTTAGTAACAGCAGCCGACATGACAGCTCACAGCCAATTGCAAAGCGTCCCCATGGACATTTTATTACAATACAAAACTACAATAAGCTTATTTCTTGTGAGTCGCCAAGGATCCCTCTAACATAGGTCAGGCCTGGAAATTATTTGCCATATCTTCCTCTCCTGTCATCGTGCATTCTACCATAAGTCATTCTTTCTGTTATATACCCATAACCAGGATCATTGACCACTGACAGCTGGATGCGAGAATGCCTGCTAAAGCAGAAAATCTACGAACTGATCCATAAGGCTACGTCCATGCTTTCTTACAAATCCCTCCTCAACATCCATTCCTTCTGTTGTGCCTGAGGAAATATTTGTAAGAGAAGAGGGTAATGGCCTAATAGATGAAACTGGCCAACAAATTATGGGTAAGTTGTGGAATTGTCAGAGATGCGTAACTCCAGAGGGGAGTCAAGTTATCACTACAGAGCTCAATCAATGTGAAGTAGTGCATATTCATGCAATGTGGCCGCAGAGTATGAGCAGCAAACGTCACACTGGAATTTTAGTTTGTTTCTAATGCGGTGGTGCTGAGATATGGCAGCATTGTCTGAACCAGCTCTGCCTGTGAAACCGCAAGCCACGAAAATGAAATGGTACAAGATACAGAACAGGACAATGACGACAACTCCGCACACACCCCTAGAAAATAATTGTTGGACTAGATGATCTCCTGACGTCTCTTCCAACTCTAATCTTCTATGATTCTAAACTGTAATCAATTCACCCCTTACACTTCTCTTTGTTAAACTAAATAGATTGAGCTCCTTGAGTCTAATCACCCTAAGGTAGCAGTTCTCAAACTATGGGAGGCACAGGAATGTGTAAAAGGACACAGGGGTTATGTGCTCTTTGTAAGAGCTCCAGCCAGGACTGGCACTAGGGGTTTTAGCACCCTAGGCGCACAGCAATTTCGCCACCCCGTGCCCTGGTCCCGTGGCTCCGGTGGAGCTGCTGCAGTGGTGCCTGCGGGAGGTCCACCGGAGCCGCGGGAGCAGCCGACCGTCCGCAGGCACGACTGCGCCAGCTCCACCGGAGCCGCCTGCCACCCCCTCCGGCAAAATGTAATAATCCTGGCATCCTAGGTGATTGCCTAGGCCGCCTAAATGGAAGCGCCGGCCCTGGCTCCAGCTGTCAGCTCCATGGCTGGGCTGGGGCCCCTACAGAAGGGCCATGCACACCTGAGGGGATGAGGTAAATGAAACAGCTGGAGCTGCAGCCCACCCCACTCTGACAGGGAGCTGCAGGGCTCTTCACTAGTTCCATGCAGGACTCTTTCAGAAATGGACCTCCCTCCTCCCCTCTACTTTAGAGTTTCCACTGGTTGATTCTGAGGCAGAGAAGGAACTGAGGGAGAAATGCCTGCACACACTATCTGGAAGACGGGTGGCAGTGTGGGCAGATGGACTGCTATTGAAATTCTCCGATCAACAGCACAGGATGCACATACCTACAGTGGAGCAGCCACAGGGACACTACTCAAAGAAGAATCAGTTACCTGGCAGTCAGTGAGGATTCCCCCCTTTTGAGATCTGCCAGTTTTTAATCCATTTAATGTGTGCCATGTTAATTTTATATCTTTCCAGTTTTTTTAATCAAAATATCATGCTGTACCAAGCTAAATGCCTTACAGAAGTCTAAGTATATTATGTCAACACTCTTACCCTTATCAACCAAATTTATAATTTCGTTTACAAAAAAGGAAGATATCAAGTTAGTTTGACAGAACCCATTTTCCATAAACCCGTGTTGATTTGTATTAATTACCTTCGCCTTTAGTTCATTACTAGTAAGACCTGTCTCAGCTGCACTGTTATCTTGCCCAGGATCCATGTCAGGCTGACAGGCCTGGTTACCTGGTCCATCCCATTTACCCTTATTAGAAATCGGCATTAGCTTTCTTCCAGTTTTCTGGAACTTCCTTACTGTACCAACACTTACTGAAAATCAACATTAATGGTCCACCAAACTGTTCATCCAGCTCTTTTAAAACTCTTCTATGAAAGTCATCTACGCCTTTTGATTTATGCACGTTATTTGGTGGCCTGTATCAGACAAAGCAACTAGTTAGGACACTGATCCATCAGCATTCAAGATCATTTTCTGCTGAGTTATCAGTGACCCAAACAGATATTGTAATTTTTAACAGTGCGCCATTCCCCCTCTCCTTTTGCTTACTTGATCTTTCCTAAATAGGTTATAACCATGGATTTTGACATTCCAGCTGTATGAATCATCCCATCAGTTTTCAGTAATACCAAACAGATCAAATTTATATGCTCATAAATGAGCAATTCCAATTCCTCATTTGTTACCCTGGCTCCTAAAATTAGTGTACAGGAAATTCAAGATTTTTTTCTCTGTGTTCTTTAGTTCCTTGTTTAATGTTGTTCTCAACATCTTGATTTTGTACTGAGTGCTAATATCTTCCATCTTCTTACCCTCCCCTTTTGCTAATAGTTTAACCCCCTCCTGACTATTCCAACCAGCTTGTCACCAAAAAGATTGGCCCCCCTTCTAGTGAGGTGGAGGCCATCCAAACTATACAACCTCTCTCCCCACAGAAGGTGGGTAAGTGATCCACAAAACCAAAGCCCTCCACCCCTACATCACACATGTAGACCGTGATTCACTTCCAAAATCTTATGCCTTCTGTCTTCCTTTGCTCATGAAACTGTAAGAATGTCAAATAAGATTGCCTGGATATACTTCATCAGCACATTTTCAAGTTTCCTGAGGTCATCTATCATCTGCAAGATATTCTGTGACACAGCATCATTAGTAGTAATATGAACCATCATAAATGGATTCTTGCCCGGAGACTTCAGAAGCCCATCCAATCTTAGAGGGATGTCTCGTGTCTTGGATTTGGGAAGGCAGCACACTGTACTGTTGTCTACCTGTCCCTTGCAGAATGTTCTTTTGATTCTTCTGAGTATTGAACCTCCAACAAGATCAGAACTCCCCTTCACCAGGTTGCAGAGCCCAAGCAGTAATGTCTACACTATTATTTTTAGTCCCATAGTGTGAGCCCAAGTCAGCTGACCCCACCTCTAAGGCTAACTACCATGGTTGCTTTTTTTTCAGTGTAGATGTACTCTATGAGGCCCCATTGAGATACTGTTAAATGAGGCCAAGGTGAGTTGGACCAGCTCCCTCCCAAAGGGCCCAGTCCAAAGGGTAAAAAGAGAACACAATGAGGCATTTGTACAGGGACAAAGAGGAAGGACAGAATCTATGTAATTTTCTGCATTTGCTGTGTGAGATGCTTACTGTGCTGACTATGATTCTACCTAAAATATCTGCTCTTCACTTGCTTAGCCATTTTCTTCCTTGTTCCTTTTATTCTTATGAATACACACAGAGACACACACCACAATTCTTTTCTACTTCTGTTAAAATTCAATCTTTCCTCCTTCCTCTGATCTTCCCCAATTCCAAATGAATTCTTCAGTGTCTCCTCACTCTCCTTCCCTGCTCCTTTCGTTCCCCCACATTCTCCCATCTCACTTCTCATTTGACCAATCAACAGTGATTGGATTAGCAGAGAAATCAGATTAGCGTGGTTGATAAATTGTAATTTGTGCTGCTACATCCACACTGTATCACTAGCTTCAGCATCAGCAGCACTTGAGTTTCAATCCAATCCCCCAACGAGTTAGTGGGTTTGAGTTTAAAGTACTATAATTGGAACTAAAGATTCATGGGAATGCATGGGATTTGGGTTAATGGCAAAACTCAAGTAACAGCTTGAGCTAACAATACTGTGAAGACAAGCCCTTACACACTGCCTTCTGACACCTGTGTATTAACTTCACTAGAGTCAAATGTCCACATTTTAAAGGATTTTAGTTTGGCTCAAAGAGCCTCTTGAACTTTGCCATTTAGCTTTATTGACTTAATACTTGTTCTGCTGGTTCTCTTTTTGGGTACATCTACACTGCAGATGGCAGATGTAATTCCCAGTATGAGTTGAGGAACATGAGCTAGTTGTGATCGAGCTAAGCATACTAAAAATAGCAGTGTGGTCATAAAGGATCAAAAAGGATTTTAAGGAGCAAACAGCTGAAGCAGTAAAAATAAAAAAGAGATTCTTCAAATATATCAGAAGCAGGATCCCTGAAAAAGAATTAGGGGTTAAAGAGGATCAATTAAGGAAGATAAGGACAGCTAAATGATTTATTTGCATCAGTCTTCACTACAAAGGATGTGGAGATGATATCTGCACTGGACTTGTTCATTTCTGGTAACAAAGATGAAGTATTATTAGAGACTGAGGTATAAGAAGAAGTGGTGTTACTACAAACTGTTAATTTATAAAGCCCCCAGATGAAATAGATAAAAGAGTTCTGAAGATGCTTAAGTATAAAGTGACTGAGTGCTTACAAAAATATGCCATCTCATTTTAAAAAGCTATTGTTCCAGAGCCATCCGGCTCTAGGGATGGTGTGGTGAATTACCATGCAGTAAGCCTTATACCTGTATGCAAGAAATTAAGGAGAGGGCTGAACCAATGCCCGAGCCCTTCTGCTCATGGCTGAAGCATACACCAGAGGGCTTCAGTCCTGGACAAAGGGGCTCCAGTTCCAGACCACCAACCCCCCGCACCTCTCCTGCCTGGGACAGCGGAACTAAGGTGGGCTCAGGCTTTGGTCCCCCATTCTGAGGTTGTGTAGTAATTTTTGTTGTCAGCAGGTGGCCACAGTGCAATGAAGTTTGAGAACTGCTGAAGTAGTAGACAAAAGTGAAGCAGTTGACATAATTTATTTAGACTGCCAAAAAGCCTTTGAGAAAGTCCTTCACAAGTGGTTACCAAAGAAGCTAAAAAATCTTGGGTGACAGAAAATATTGTCATGGACCAAAAAATGGCTAAAAGACAAAAAATGAATATGATTAAAAACTGCTAATTTTTCTGGCACAAGGGAAACAGTACGGAATCTTGAGGTACCCCACTATGTTCTGTGTTACTTAGTATATTTATGAATTGCCTTGTGTTGGTAGGGAGCTGTGAAAAGCATGATTTTCAGACCGGAGATCACTGTGTAGAACTCCAGAGAGAGATCTAAAAAGGCTAGGTGAATGAGGAACATGACGGCAAATGAAGTTCAGTGTTGATAAATGCAAAGTAATGCACATTAAAGAGAAAAATGTGACCTTCTCACACCTTACAAGGTTCTGAATTAATGAATTAATTAATTAAATGAATTGACAGTTCAGTGAAGACCTGTGCTCAATGTGCAGCTATGGTCAAATAATGCAAACAAAAAAATGTTCAGATGCAGAGAAGGGATGGAGAATAATATGGAGCATATTACAATGTTGTTCTATAAATCATGGTGCAGCCACTTCTGGAACACAGTGTGCAGTTCTAGTCACCCCATTTCAAAAAAGATACTGCAGAACTAGAGGGAGCTTAGAGAAGGGTAATGGGAATGAACAAGGTAGAGAAAAACTCAAAAATTGGGCTTGTTTATCTAAGAAAGGAGATAAATAAGAGAAATATGGTAAAAGTATGTCAAGTAGTGAATAGTACATAAAAGGTAGATCAGGAGCTTCTGTACTCCCTCTCTCATAGCACATGAAGGGGGTTCCAAAGAGGATGGAGCTAGGCTGTCCTCGATGTCAGATGACAGAACAAGAAGCAATGTCTCAAGTTGCAGTGGAGAAGGTCTAGGTTGGATATTAGGAAACGCTATTTCACTAGCAGGGTGGTGAAGAACTGGACTGGTTACCTAGGAAGGTGGTAGAATCTCCATCCAGAGAGGTTTTTAAGGCCCAGCTTCACAAAGCCCTGGCTGGGATGATTTAGTTGGGGTTGGTCCTGCTTTGAGCAGGGGATTTGACCAGATGACCTCCTGAGGTCTCTTCCAACCCTAATATTCTTTGATTCTAAGAATCAAACAACATTAAGTTAAATTCAAAACTGACAATAGGAAATACGTTTTCAGACAATGCATACTAAGACTGTGGAACTCACTGCCACAGGAAGTCATTGAGGCCAATAACACATCAATATTCAAAAAAAGATTGGACATTCATAGGGATAAATACCTGCTGAGTTATAACTGATGACAAATTTTGGAAGGTATATTAAATCTCAGACTTCGGAGCTTAAACCAGTTTCTTACTATTAGAGATCAGCGTGAGACAATGTGCCTTCTGCCAGATTCTTCTGCCTTCTGCCACAGCTGCCTTCTGCCAGATTCTTGCACCTTCCTCTGAAGTACCTAGGACTAACCACTGTTTGAGATAACATACTGATCTAGATGGACCTGAGTTCCTGTATGGCTATTCCTAACACTATTTAAACTAAAATTCCCTCTCTAGAAATACAGCTGGGCAAATAATTTGTATAAAAAATGTATGCCACAGATATAATCTCTGTTATTAAGCATCTTGGAATACATAACTTTCTACTATTTATTCTTATTTTAAATTATTCACTATTGTCTAGAAATAATTCTTTATTCATGAGCATTTTGTTATTACATTCAACATTTGAGCAACGTTGACTGGATACAAAATATATTTCTATTACTAATTGGATGAATATAACTGTTACAATAAGGTTTCCATAAGCTCACACATGGTTAAAAATCTATAACTCATCTTCTGCAAGTACTCTGCAATACACCTCTACACCGATATAATGCGACCCAATATAACACAAATTTGAATATAATGCGGTAAAGCAGTGGTCCGGGGGGGGTGGGGTGGGCAGGGCTGCGCACACCAGCAGATCAAAGCAAGTTTGATATAACACAGTTTCACCTATAATGCGGTAAGATTTTTTGGCTCCCAAGGACAGCATTATATCGGGGTAGAGGTATACATTTAAAGTTCATTATTCCATAAATATCCATAACAGTAAACTTATTTTCCATATTTGTTGAAAGTCACGAGCCATAAAAAAAGCCATGAAAAAGGATAGTAAAACCAGATTTTGAAACATCTTTGCAACCATATTTGTGGAAAGTTATTTGCAGTCTTTGTCCAAGATCTGTAACTTGTATATGGACCTGCTTGTACTAGCTACACAGGAAGATAAGTGCAGGTCAAGCAATAAAAGCTTTTGATCCCAGTATTACAGGTCTTATGCCAAGCATACTCGAAATAGAGGTTGATGTTGAAAGATTCTGTATAAAAAGAATCTTTACACCAGCTGTGCTTGATTTCTAAGCCCTGGGTTAATGTAAAAAAATTCAATTGTTCTTTCACCACTGCAACCATCTTTTCAGCGTTACTCAAACTCCAAATCTTTTCTCTGGTAGCAGGTTCCAGGGCACCTCTCTACAAATATCTGAATTTTGGCCCCTGTGAGACATGAAACTTTGCAAACTCAGCCTTGAGCATTAACCCTCAGTCCATAATACTATGTACCAAATATTGATGCCAGTGATATCATCAATTCTATAATTCACTCTTCTCCCTCACTCTATATCTGACCTCTCGAGTTGTCTTCCCCAAAGGAATCCTACACAATACCTTCAAAAGACAAACCTGGGAGCTTAAACTGGTATCTTTGCTAGATGCTAAAAGTCATGGACTTTGAGACAGTGGATTTATGGACTTATAACAATCTATAATCCACTTACCAACCCCTCAGATTCTACCCTCCATCTAACCTACCACCCACATGGCTGGAGAGATGTTAACGGGCCACTTCACACTGAAGGATTCCTTGAAATGTATGTTAACTTACAGGGTGGATAAAAAAAAAAAATCAGATTTTTTTGATAAAAGGCTTTTTGAGGAAAAAAACCTATCTAAAGATAGTTTTAATTAAGATACATTATAGCTCAAAGATATCTCATCATGGAATAGGGATTATAAATTCTAATTCTATAGTATGACACAATATATTCATGTAATGTTTAAGACAAGTTTTGTAAATGAGTTCCAATAGTTCATGGATTAGGGACCCAATCTTATGGGGTTCCACAGGCTTCTAAACAGGGTTTTTTAAGGCTAATCTTTCTATCTACCCAATGAGATTCAGTGCTCAGTCTAGAATATACCATCAGAGATGTTTAGTTTTGCAGTTCTCAAACTGTGGATTTCTCTCTCCAGAGGTAATATGTTTGTTAACAACAAAAATGTTTTTAAATAATTAAATATATAGAGGTGAGAACTAACAGAACTCAACTCTATTGTCCCTCTGCAAAATTTGTGTACACATTGTCAATCCCTTACCTCTCTCTAAAAGTGCAAATTCTCAAAAAGTTCAGTGAATAGAAGACTGTTGGGGGCAGAATAGATCTGGACAAGGAGAAGAAGTCTGGAAATAAATATGAGAAGTGAGGGACATATTCTTTTTTGTTAAAATATTACGTTTGCTGCTGAAGAAAAAAAATCTAGAATACTTAATGTTGTTGTTGTAGTTAAATAAAACAATTTAAATGTTTGTCTAGTGATGTTTTCCTAATACAACATGGCAAGAAAATCCTCCAAATATTAATGATTAATCTGTTGAATTGGAGATAGTTCACCTCCCAATGACGTCATAAATATCTGCTTCAATTACCTTTGGTAAATGAAATAACCAATCATTCATTTTATGATATAGCTGTAAAACTAATCTGAAAAGTTTTCAAAATAAATCACTAAAATGTATAGTGTGTACCTTCTAAAAATGAAACCTACACCTATCTCTGAGCTGTAAAAAATATGTTTTAAGGTTATAACAACCAACAAGAATGCACTTTTATATAGAAAACCATGATTAAATCGAATTTTCCTGACTAGTGATTTAAATCATGATTTGATCAATTTGATTTAAATCAAATCCACCCTGATTACTTATGTTCAACAATCTGTTCCAACTTTTATTTAACTGTGACACTTGGAGTACATTTCCCATATCTGAAGAAGAGCTGTTGTAAGCTCAAAGCTTATCTCACTCACCAATAGAAGTTGGTCCAATAAAGATATTACTTCAGCCATTTTGTCCCTTAATACCCTGGGACCAACATGGCTACAACAACAACAATTCATACATGTTTTATTTCACCTCACTATGCTTCCAGCAGATGGTGCAATAGTCTGAGATAATACTCTAACACTTATAAAAAAAAAAATACTTTTCACCCTAAAGGATCCCCATAGCTGTTCATAAACTACAGCATAGTTACAGGACTAAGAGAAAGCAGCCAGTCATTAAATTACTGGACACAAGCAAGACACAGCTGAAATAAGCTAAGGATGGACTATCTACCTGGATTTCAACCTCTACGGGAAATCTCTTCTCTTTGCAATTTTAACTAATCCTTTGATATTAACGGCTGGTCTACACTGGGGGAGTATCGATCTAAGATACGCAATGTCAGCTACGTGAATAGCGTCCTCAGGGTGCAGGATCGACATCCGCGGCTCCCCGTGTCAACTCCACTACCACTGCTCGCTTTGGTGGAGTTCCGGAGTCGACGGAAGTGCGTTCAAGGATCGATATATCGCGTCTAGATGAGACACACTATATCAATTCCCGAAAAATCGATCGCTTAGTTGTAATTTTTGTGGTTTCCCTTATCTTTAGAACAAGATTTAAAAATAATAAGTAAAAATACATCAATTCTGTAGCTAATAATGAGCACCATCTGTATTATAGCAATATCCTTAGGTGGGGCCCAACTCAAATCAGAGCCCCTATTAAAACATATAGTAGGAGAGTCTTTGCCATGGAGAACTTATAGACTAAATAGGCAAGACAAAGGGTCAGGAAAACAGAATATAACGGAAGAGGAGAAATAGGATCTAACTGCTCTGAACAATATCAGATAGACTGTACATTTCTCAGGATAGAGATGTTGTGTCTGGCACAAAACAAAGCATGTCAGTGGCTTCTCATAAATAATAATAATCATCATGTAAATATACCTGACTATAGGGCAATTATGTATTTGGCACGATTTTCCTCACCAAAATCATCATTTGTAATGTAACAATGGCCAGAGAATCCCATTGTGTCAGGCACTGTATTTACACAAAATGAAGAAATGATGGCTGGCCCAATAGCTTACAAGCTAAGAATAAGACAAGAGACAATGGTGGGAATGAAGTGGCTTTGAGAATTTGTGTGAAATTCCCGTCATGAATGAAATGTAGAATGCAAGGAAGTGTCAAGGTGCACAGAATGAAGGAAAAGAGGGGAAAGACAGAAAATAGAAAAATATCAGCATTTCACACCCAGAGCAAATTTCTTTTAAAAAAATATTGCTTTAAAAGCACAAGAAGTAATTACAAATTAATCTGCTACTGTACAGTATACCTGTGTGTTTTGCAATACACAGTAGGTTGGCTGCATTTGCTAAGAAGCAGAAAGAGAAGGCCCAGATGTGAATGTATTTTCATAGACAAAATAATGTGCTTTGGGTTGAGGTTCAGTTTGAAGTGTTAACACCAGAAACCTGAGTCTAAGAATTACAGTCATCCAACCACTAAGCAGCAACAATACCATGTAACCTCCATGTCCAATCAAAACTCACATTTAAATTCTGAATGCTGAATGCTCACAATTAACTGTTTGTGACCAAACCACAGACCAAGAGGTTTTTTTTTAATTGAAACCACTGGACAAACAAGTTTGAGAATATCATAAGCTGCTCACAGACAATTCACAAAAAAAGAAAAAAGGACAGTTACCTGTTCCGTAATGGGCGTTCTTCAAGATGTGTTGCTCAGGTGTATTCCACATTAGGTGTGCATGCTTGCCACTGCACCAGTGCCAGAAGTTTTTCCCTTAGCAGTACCAATAGTGGGGGAGCCCTGCTGCGACCCCTGGAGTGGCGCCTCTATATCGCGCCATAAAGAGGGCTGTGCGCTCCCCTCCCCGGTTCCTTCTTTCCAGACAGCTCCGACAGAGGGGAAGGAGGGCAGGATGTGGAATACACCTGAGCAACACATCTCAAAGAACGCCAGTTACGGAACAGGTAACTGTCCTTCTTTCTTTTGTGTGAATTGTCTGTGAGCAGCTTATGATATTCTCAAACTCCAAGCTATACCTGATAGAGGCAGGTAGGAGTTTAAGCGTTACCAGGGCAGAGCACCACCCTACCAAACCTGGCATCATCCTGCATTTGGGAGACGATCATATAGTGCGATGAAAAGGTATAGACAGAGGACTATGTAGCAGCCCTGCAGATATCCTGAATAGGGACATGAGCCACGTAGGCAGCGGATGAGGCCTGAGTTCTTGTTGAATGAGCCTTCACTATAGGAGGCGGGGGAACCCCTGCCAGGTCATAACTGTGTATGCACAAGGTGATCCAGCAGGAGATCCGCTGTGTGGAGACCAGTCGCCCCCTCATACACTCGGCATAAGCAATGAAAAGCTGAGGGGATCTACGGAACGGTCTGGTTCGGTCTACGTAGAAAGCCAGCGCTCTACGCACATCTAGCATTTGCAGGTGTTGTTCCTCATTGGTGGAATGGGGCTTAGGACAGAGGACTGGCAGGAAGATGTCCTTATCCATGTGAAAAGCCGAGACTACCTTCAGCAGAAAAGCTGAGTCTGGGCGGAGCTGGACTATATCCCTATGAAAGACCATATACGGGGGTTCGGCGGTCAGGGTCCTAAGCTCTAAGACCTGGCTGGCTGAGGTGATAGCTACCAGGAACACCACTTTACACGATAGGTCGGACCAAGAACACATAGCCAAAGGCTCAAATGGAGGCCCTGTGAGGTAGGAGAGCACTAGGTTCAGGTCTCGGAGCAGGACCGGGGGGTCTACTGTAAGGAAATGCCCAATCCAGCCCTTGCAGGAACTGGGAGGTCATATGATGTGAAAACACCGAGTGGACCTGCACCAGGCGGTGGAAAGCCAAAATGGCCACCAGGTGCACCCTGACCGAAGAGGGCGCCAGCCCTTGGGTCCTAAGGGACAGCAGGTAATCAAGGATGAGCTGGATAGACACAGAGGAGGGAAAGGGCGGGAAGCCGTAGAACAGCTGGCCTGGCCATGGGATTAGGAATGCGTCCAATATCGCCCCCTCACCCTCTCTCGCCCTGGAGCAGACTCGTAGGCGTAGGAGATTCTGGATGGTGGCGAACAGATCTACCTGGGGAGTGCCCTACTCTAGGAAGAGCTGCCTGGTCACCTTCCTGTGTAGAGACCACTCGTCTTGTTGGGAGAAGAACCTGCTTGGGTGATCTGCGAGCATACTGTGCCTGCCAGGCAGATGAAAATCCTTCAGGAGCTGGGCTTCCTGACACAAGGCCATGCAACACGTGCCCCCTTGCCTGTTGATATAATATACCACAGTCATATTGTCCAGGAGGACCCTGACCAAATTCCCCCCTAGGGGCTGGCTGAAGGCTACACATGCCAGGCACACTGCCCTGAGCTCCCTGACATTTATGTGCAGATACAATTCCGAGAGTGACCATCTGCCCTGGGTTTTGAAGCTCCTTACATGGGCTCCCCATCCCAAGTCTGAGGTGTCCAACACCAGATCTAGGGTGGGAGTGGGTTCCCTGAAGGGGATTCCCTGAAGCATGATGCCCGGGAGGGACCACCACTGCAGGTCAGCTACTACACTGGGTGGCAACGTGATGACCTTGTCCAGGCCTGGGAATACTGGGAGGCCAGCCAGAGTTGGAGGAGCCTCATCCTGAGCCTGGCATGTTGCACCACGGAGGTGCATGCTGCCATATGGCCTAGGATTTGAAGGCACACTCGAGCCGTCATCACCGGAAAGGCCATGACCAAGGTGAAGAGACCTTTGAGTGTCTCGAACCTGTCCTGGGGGAGTCTAACAGCGCCTCTATGAAGTGTTAGACTGGGACTAATGTGGACTTCTCTTTGTTCACCACCAGGCCTAGACTCGTGCAAGTATGTAGCAGAAATTCCATCTGCGCCTGCACCTGGGACCGAGACTTACCATTGAGCAGCCAGTCGTCCAGGTAGGGGGAAGATCTGCAGCCCGTTCCTCCTGAGGCGGTCTGCCACCACCGCCATGCATTTGGTAAAAACTGTGGCGGCCGTGGAAAGGCCAAAGGGGGGCGACCATAAATCGGTAATGGTCTGTCCCTACCAGGAAGCAGAGGAAGTGCCTGTGACCCTCGAAAATGTGGATATGGAAATATGCATTCTGGAGATCCAGGGATGCGAACCAATCTCCCAGGTCCAGGGACGGAACAATAAAGGTCAGGGACACCATACAGAATTTTCAGCAAACCAGAAACTGGTTGAGATTCCTCAGGTGGAGGATGGGCCTGAGCCCACCTTTCACCTTCGGAATCAGGAAATACTGGGAGTAAAACCCTTTCCCCTGGAATCTAAAGTTACCCTCTCCACCGTGCCTAGGGCTAGAAGGCATGACACCTCCTGATTTAGAAGGAGGGCATGCTCCAGTTCCCCAGGAACATCCTGGGATGAAGGATGATGTGGTGAGGTTGCATCAAACTGCAGCCTGTACCTCTCGCAGATGGTACTGAGGACCCACCAGTCCAACGTTATACGGGACCAATGCACTCTGAAGGCCAACAGTTGCCAAAACCCAACTTTACTAACTGGGGGGTTTCCCTGGCAACAGGCCAGGTGCCCCCCCCCCGGCAAAGAGTCAAAAATGCCTCTTCCCTTGCCTCTTACCCTTCAAGGGGCCGGGGCATGCGGTCAAAAGGGACTGGCGCTGTGACCTGCGTCTCTGGTCCCTAGGCCTCTTAGACGGAGGCTCATATCTGCCCCTTACAGGGGAAGCTGAGGGCTGCAGCCTGGGTTTATCCCTGGCTGGCGGGACATAGAGGCTGAGGGTCTGCAGGGTGGTATGTGAATCTTTCCTCCCGTGCAGACGAGTATCCGTTTGGTCCGCAAATAGCGCTTTGCCATCAAACAGCAGGTCTTGCATCAGGGACTGGGATTCCACGGACAGCGCCAACAGCGAAAGCCACGACGCCCATCACATGGAGATAGCTGAGGCCATCGAATGTGCCGCTGTGTCAGCCGCGTCCAAGGCCTCCTGCAGAGCTGCTTTCGCCTCTGCTGCCCTCTCATGAACTAGAGCCTTGAATTCCTTCCTGTCCTCTTGAAGACAAAGCTCGAATTTAGGCAGAGACCCATACAAGTTAAAGTCATGCCTGCTCAGGAGTGCCTGATGGTTTGCCGCCCTGAGCTGAAACTCGCAGAGGAATGAACTTTTTTTTCTAAAAGTGTCCAGCCTCCTCGCATCCTTGTCCTTGGGAGTGGGCGCGGGCTGGCCATGTCTTTCACGGTGGTTGACCGACTCCACCATCAGTGAGTTTGAGGCAGGATGAGTGTACAGGTACTCATGCCCCCACATTGGCACAAAGTACTTCCGCTCTGCCTTCTTAGAAATGAGCAGTAGAGAGGCCGGGGTTTACAATAGCTGATTGAAATGTTGGCTCTCTCTTGGTGAAGCGGTTGGGCTACACGGCCAGATGCCAAGGAGAACAAGACATTAAACAAATTGACCGATGGTTCTTCCATTTCCTCCGCCTGGAACTGAAGATTGGTGGCTACACGCTGGAGAAGCTCCTGATGAGCTTTGAAGTCCTCCTGAGAATGAGGGGGTGGTGCCGCTATGGAGTTGTCCGGTGCCGATGAGATGACTGGTACCGCCTCTAGGGCATCAGGCGGTGCCAGTAGGTCACACTCCGTGTTCACGTCTGGTTGCGGTGCCGGTGGTTCGGCACCCGAGTACTGCTCTCGGTGCCGAGGTGGAGATGCGGAGGGTGCTTGGGATGCCCCAGCCACAGAGTGGGGTCTCGGTAGTGCGGGTGCCTGGGACCACGGTGCCCATTGGCACCACTGTCCTTACCATGGTGGCCCTTGCCACTGCACCGGCTGAGGCCTGACCAGGGTTACACATTCCTGAGGGACAGTGCGGCCTGTGGAAGGATGACTGGGAGCCGAGGCTGAAGTGACCAAGGATCGCACGGTGCCATAGGAGCAGCTTAATCGGTCCCATCTATGACTGGTCCAGCCTTGGGATTTAGACCTCGACGACAATGAGACAAACATCGGAGGTGCTGTCTCTGGACTCCCGTCGGCGACCTCAGCCACGACGCACCGGTGACTGTCGGGACTCACTCCGAGTATGGCGCGCAGCATGGTAAGATCGCGACGCCATTGGCACCGTTGACCTGCTATCACTACAGCTGGACGAGAAGCGTCGACACTTTGTCTCGACGCCTGTGGTCGCCGCGTACTGAGCAAGACTCCAGTGACTTGCTCCCAGGTGACCCCGACAACGGAGTGGGAACCTGACGCGGGCTACGGGAAGGCCCCGTGGATCGAGCGGGGACCTCAAACTCCGACCTGGCCGGTAAGGGCTGGCGAGCGCCCAGCGACAGCTTCCCTTGGGGCCCCAATTCGGGTGGCCCGCTCGGTACCAGCAGGACCAGGATGGCATGCACTGCCTGGGCTGCCTCTGGCGTTGACTGAATCCTCATACGCTGATGGGGCTGGACTACTCCGCTCCACGTGAGTTGGAGGTCTGGGTTCCAAGGGGGATCGCGGGCTCCCCAACTTGGATCCATCCTCACCCCTGTCCTTATCTCGGCACTACTGGGTCTTGGCTTGCTTCTTGGCTGGCGAGACGTGCCAGCTGGTGGATGGGGCTTTGCTCCGCACCAAGGATGTGGTGCCCAGTGGGGTCGGTGCGGCGGGGCCAGAGCCGACTCCACAAGCAGAGCCCGGAGTCGGATCTCATGTTCACGATTAGTACTGGGCTTGAAGGACTTACAAATTTTGCAGCGCTCACTTATGTGAGTCTCACACAGACAGCGAAGACACTCAGTGTGGATCACTTCTAGGCATGAAATTGTGACAGGAGTCACACGACTTGAATCCTGGGGCTCGGGGCATGCCCTGAACCAGGCTACTAACTGGAGAAAACTAGTAATGGAAGAAGACCTTACTACTAAGGAAGACACTCCAGTAAAGCTGGAGCACAAGTTCTGACTACCTTCACTGGCGGCAAGAAGGAACGGAGGGCGGAGATGGAGCACACAGCCCCTTTATGGCACCATATAGAGGTGCCACTCCAGAGGTCTCAGCGGGGCTCCCCCATTACGGGTACTGCTAAGGGAAAAACTTGCAGCACCGGTGCACGTGGCAAGCACGCACACCTACTGTGGAATATACATGAGCAATCACTTGAAGAAAAACTAGCAAGAGTTACTTGCTACAAGTTATTCTCTCAGCTCTACACAGCTATTACCTGCAATAAGTATATGGAAATCAGGAAATCATGGAAATACTATACTAAACCTATATAGTAATGGTGGATAACTTAAGTGTTTTTATGGCAACCACTGTATTAAGTAAGCATCATCTACTACAGAAGGAACTGAACGTTTATTCATAGTATCCTTAGAACAAAAATTAAAGCCACAAGAAATGTATTTTTTAAAAAATTCTTGGAGTCTACTTCTTTCTTCTCAGGTATTATTACAAAAATGTCAGTGATACTTTAAAGCCTATTTTTGCAGAGTAAGAAAAAAAATCATAGAATCACAGAATATTAGGGTTGGAAGAGACCTCAAGAGGTCATCAAGTCCAATCCCCTGCTCAAAGCAGGACCAACCCCAACTAAATCATCCCAGACACAGTTTTGTCAAGCCAGACCTTAAAAACCTTGCAGGATGGTGAGTCCACCACCTCTCTAGGTAACCCATTCTAGTGCTTTGCCACCCTCCTAGTGAAATAGTGTTTCTTAATATCCAACCTAGACCTCCCCCACTGCAACTTGAGAACATAGCTTCTTATTCTGTCAACTGCCACCACTGAGAATAGCCTAGCTCCATCCTCTTTGGAACCTCCTTGCAGGTAGTTGAAGGCTACTATCAAATCCCCCCTCACTCTTCTCTTCTGCAGACTAAATAACTCCAGTTCCCTCAGCCTCTCCTCGTAAGTCATGTGCCCCAGCCCCCTAATTTTCATTGCCCTCCACTAGACTCTCTCCAATTTGTCCACATTCCTTTTGTAGTGGAGGGGAACCAAAACTGGACGCAATACTCCAGGTGTGACCTCACCAGTGCAGAAGAGAGAGGAATAATCACTTCCTTCAATCTGCTGGCAATACTCCTCTCCTACTAATACAGCCCAATATACATCAGAGGGGCACATAAGTCTCTTGGCAAAGTTGATATTCAGTTAAATAAAAAAGAAAAATGCCAGTGAAGGATGTATAATATTCAGAGAAAGAGACTTTCATTAGATTACAAAAAAAGATTTCTTGCACTTTTTATTTTTGTTTTCAACCACCTTACCCATAATTACATGATCCTCTTTTCATGTCCTTCCAAATATAAGACGAAGCCTACTTTCACTGGTTGCTTTGCTGTATGTATTTTTGTTTTTCTCAACACGTGATCTGAATGAATGTTTTTAGATATAGGATTTCCGATAGTGAAGTAATTAGCAAAGCAGTAATACCTCTGAGCTTATACTCTGAAGATCACCTACCTGGCATAAAATGAGATTAAGGGAGAGATGACAATTTACATCATCTGTGGATCTGACCCTTTATATAAAACAGAAATATAAATACACAACACACACAAACCTCAGACTTTTTTTTTTTATAAAACTAAGTGTTTATCTAACACTCAGCATCAACAGTCAAGAGAACATCTCAAATCTACAATATGAATAGAATTTATACAATGTCAGAATTGTGAGATTTTGCAGACTTTTATTGTTTGAATTCATACAGGAGGGCTCATGGGGATAGGTGGCTCTCAGACAGAAGAGTTTTGGTACATACTGTGAAAAAAAATTCAGTACAGATAATGAAAAATACAAGTAACACTAACAAATTAAGTGCAACAATCCTCATACATAATGTATACTGTCTGTTGTCATCATATGTATAAACAGATACCAAGTTCTCTGCCTGCTTTCCATGCAAAACCATATCAGAATCACTATAAAAGCAAATGAGAATGAAACTTACCTATTTATCTCCATAACCTAATACTCCTGATGCTGCTGTTTATGGGGAAATGACAGTGACCTCCTGAATAAATCATGGCAGAGATGTTTTTCAAGATATTTGATTATAGGGAAATTATGATAGATCTTTATTTTCTGATCTGTTTTACATGTATCATTTTTATGGTCTTTTCCTTATTTTGTCTGTTGACCCCCTAAGCCACAACATACTGAAACATTTCTGCAAAAGGTCTCTTAAACACAATTAACTCTTTGGATGTGAAGCATCAGAGTAACCTTACCAAAGAAGGACAGTTTATGGAACAGAACAATTCTGTATAGCAATGGCCAGAGACACTGACAGAGAGTCGTATTTTTTTTTCAGTACCTACAAGAACTGAGAAAGAAAGAAAAATGCTGCATTCATGCATAGCAGCACACTGGTAGAGAGCAAAAGACTAAAAGTTGGTCTCTAGCAGGGCAATCCAAACAGAAAGAATATAGAACAGATACTTTGAATTTTATATGAAGAGCATAGGCCTTTTGAGAAATAGTTATTTGTACAGAATACACATCTTCCAAAAACCAAACATCCAGCACGGCTATCCTTAACTCTAGTAACCTACTGCTCTTCAAAGGACTGCTGTTCTTCTCTTAATCAAAAATAGAGAAAACTATTCAGCTATCTCACATTCTTTTATGTGTATATTTATTTATAAAGATCATGTGCATTACTGCGTGTGACAAAAGGAGACATTTCAGCTATGGACTCAGAGCACAATACAAAAAGAACCAATTGCAATAATGAATAGAAATAACTCTAGATATGCACAGTTTCTTATCCCTGCTGTGCAAAAGAGTGGGGTTGTCCACCATGGTGGCACCATATCCACATGCTCAAGTAGCTAAAAAATATCCTCCATAAGTATGGAGCTTTGCACAATCAGGTGGTGGGAAGATGCACACTGTCCCATCAGCACCTAGTAGAAACTCCATGAAAGGTAATATGGCCATAAGTTATAGGTAAGAGTTAGAGCAGGGGTAGACAACCTATGGTACGCGTGCCAAAGGCAGCATGCGAGCTGATTTTCAGTGGCACTCACACTGCCTGGGTCCTGGCCACCAGTCCGGGAGCTCTGCATTTTAATTTAAATATAAATGAAGCTTCTTAAACATTTTAAAAACCTTATTTACTTTACATACAACAATAATTTAGTTATATATTATAGACTATAGAAAGAGACCTTCTAAAAACTTTAAAATGTAATACTGGCATGCGAAACCTTAAATTAGAGTGAATAAATTAAGACTTGGCACACCACTTCTGAAAGGTTGCCGATCCCTGAGTTAGAGGACACTAGAACCAGCATAAAAGGCTCTTATCCCCCAGTGGCTTCAAGATCTGCAGAGTTTGGAGCACTATAACATCTGCCTTCTTCTGAGGTGTTCACATATGGGGAACAAAATCTTATCTTCTCATGCCACCTCCTCTAATGGAACAATTTGGACAAAATTTGACGACAAAACAAAATTTTCTTGTCCATGGATCTGGCTTCATATAATTAAGGGCTGATCCTTTAGTAAAATTTAAAAGAATCAAATTCTGAAGTCAGCTAATAATTCCACTAAAGTAAGTGGGGTAGCAGCAGCATAAGTGAAAGTGAAATTTGAAAGAAGAGGTAGGAGTTTGAACTGTATGAGTGTCTAGAGGGAAGTATGACATTAACCTCCTTTGAACAAGGCAGCTGATGATACAGCACTCGAACAAACTATGGGAAAAACCTAAGAATTCAACAGAAAATTGATTCCCTTTTATGATTTTGACCCTTCTATGAAATTGAATAGAGAATTATATCCTTGTCATGGAATACATGTAGGATGGTTCATAAAACATAAGATCACTATTTAATTCTACAGATTTTTACAGTATTGTCGGTAGAACATTTGAAATTTCTATCAAACTCAATTAGTTTTCCCCATATTAAATTTTATGACACTTTTCCATAACTTTTGTAGTAAAAGATTCAAGAAGTTGATCAAAATCTCTGCAACTATTGTAAAATTATTCACTCCTTCAACTATTTTCCAGTTGTTAAGTTTAAAGTATAGCATTGCTTATGTAGACAGTTTTTAATGAATCAAGAATGTATGTGTATAACCAGAATTTATATACAAAGAGCAAGATTGTACTCAACCCTATGTGGATGTTCAAGAAGAATAAGTGGACACAGTGGCGGCTCCAGGCACCAGTGCACAAAGCAGGTAATTGGGGCGGCAAGCAGCGGGGGGCGCCCTGCCAGTCCCTGAGAGGGCAGCAGTCAGGCAGCCTTTGGCGGCTTGCCTGCGGGAGGTCCGCTGGTTCTGCGGATTCGGCGGCAAGCCGCCGAATCCGCAGTACCGGGGGACCTCCCGCAGGCAAGCCGTCAAATCCATGGGACCAGGGACCTCCCGCAGGCAAGCCGCCGAATCCACGGGACCGGGGACCTCCCTCAGGCAAGCCGCCGAAGGCAGCCTCCCTGCCATGCTCGGGGCGGCAAAAAAGCTAGAGCAGCCCCTGAGCAGACACAAGGAGCAGTCTTGCTCCCATGCCTACCTTTGTTCACGGGCCAGGGAATTGCAGTTCTTGCACTTCCTGGAGCATGGAAAAGAGAGGGAGCAGGAGACGTAAGGTAGCCCTTCCCCATTCTGCAAGGTGGTTCTGCTTATGGGGAGTGCAATACTGCATGCTGTATCCCGTCAAATTGTGGCACAGTGTCTGTGTTCCCAAAAGCATTATATTATTGAAACTGCCGTATCATAGCTTCCTACTCAGATTTGAACCTTAGCGTTCATAAACTGAGAAGCTAGCATGAACCCTCTAAGCTTTTACCAGCTTAGATCTGATCTCGCTGCCACCAGCCAAGAGTTTCCAGTGTCTTGGCTCACTCTGGTCTCCCCAAAACTTTCCCTGGGGGATGGGGGACCCCAAGACTCAGAGGCTCTGAGTCTTTACCACAAAGGGAAATAAACCATTCCCCCCCCCACCTCTCTCCCACCCAGAATTTCCTCTCTGGGCTAACCTGAGAGTTGACTGATGCAACCTCTTTACATCACAATACCAAGAAGTATGTCTCCTCTCTTCCACAAAGAGACAAACCCCAAAGACAAGGAAACAGAAAAAGATTCTCTCTCTCTTCCCCGTAGCTTCTTCCCGCCCTGGGACACTAGGAGAGTTAAACACAGAGAGCAGCTTTTCCCCTCCCCTGTCTTTCCTTTCTCCCACCAATTTCCTGGTGGGTCAACTATAGAAAAAGAAATCAACAGGTCTTAAAAAGCAAACTTTTAATAAAAAAAGAGAAAGAATAGAATAACAGTTCTCTGTAACTAGATGTTAAGATTTACAGGGCTTTCCTTATAGAAAATGAATAAACAATAGAAAGGGATAAACAGCCTTACCCCAAAAAAGCATACAATTAAAGTACTTATAGCCAAATACACATAAAGACTCCACCAGCCAGATACACAGATGCAAATACAGCAAAACAATTTAAAAGACTATACTTTTGCTACCTTGTACTTACAACTGGGAAACAGAAGATAAGAAAGATTGGAAATAGATCCTCTCATAGCTGAGAGAGCACAGAACACAAAACCCAAAGACCCAAAGAAACGCCCCCAAATTCCCTCCCCTAAGCTTTGAAAAATCCGGTTTCCTGATTGGTCCTCTTGTCAGGTGTTTGGTTCTCTTTGTTAACCCTTTACAGGTGAAAGAAACATTAACCCTTAGCTACCTGTTTATGACATGCTGTCTGAAGCTTAACTTCTAACAGAAGCTCCCATTGGGGTTCTGCCTTAAAGGCACAATTTACCCGAAACCTAATGAAAAATAAATTGCAATATTACAGCACATTATTTACCTCACTGCCCATCTTTGAGAATTTTACTTCTCTTCCTGCCTTCTGTGAATGTTAAAAATAAATCATGAGCTCAGGAAGAGAACTTGAGGAAGGGGAACACAGCTGGAGGTATTTTTTCAAAAAGGACTGAGAAGGAATTTAACTGCAAAACATCCTTTCATGGCAATGGGAATTGGGCATTTAAATCTCCATATATTTCCAAAAATTCACCAGCTGAGAAAAATATCCAACTATTTAAGCCTATGTTGATCAGAAATCCTAGCAACTGGTTCTTTATACTGGCATTTAAGGACAACAATAACACAAAAGCAGCTATCAGTGTGAAAACAGAGTGACAAATTATATTGTGTCTGTGTTATCCAAAGCTGATTTTTATAGTACTTGTCACACTTCCAAGACCAGGGCACAACTGATGGGGTTGTATATATTACTGTCTTTTCTGTGTACTTGGAATGACAAAGTATTATTTAAAAAGGATATAAGTGATTTTAACATGATTTTCAATTAAAGGAAGAAAGCATATTTTAGGCTTTTATTATGTGAAATAAAAGTCAATGAAATTCACTCATGATAGACAATGAAGTGGAACAAATTAATACCATGCACTACCAGCCCTTTGATATACTATCCATTCAAAGTAGATATCATCCTTATCTGGGTAGACCGTGAAGACAAATTAAACAAGTTTCCATAAAGCTTTCAACAACTTCTATTCAGCCCTCAGAATCAAAATGGAAAATATACGAGAAAAGATCATTTTCTCAATCCTACAACTACTGTGAACTTGAGAAAATTAATATATCCATCTATGGACAGCCAACAGATTGTTTCAACTATTCACACTCCATAGGTTTCAACTATTCACACTCCATAGGTTATCTAAAATGGGTTGCTATCTTCAGACAAAATCACAGATGTTAACATGACTATTCAAAAATAGGAGACTAATATACCTGGATAACTGACAGAGTGCATTACCCACCCAAATCCCAGGAGACTTAACCAAGAGTTTAGCCAGCATCACTCAGATGGAACCAAAAGGCCAATATTTTATAAAGTTAGGAATGATTTTGGGTGCCCAATCTGCCAACTCTTGCAGAACCTGGATTCTGAAAATAAGGACCCTTTAAGATGTCTCAAATTTGGAACCCAAAATCTGATGCACCCAAAAATCACTAGCCAGTTTTAAAGATTTTGGCAAAGATCCACACATCCATTTTCCTTGGCAGGTGTGCAGGGAGTATGGAACCATAACAGAGAGGTTAAGTGGCTGCAAAGCAAAATTAATAGAAGCTTGTTAAAATTACTGAGCCTACAGACACCAAACGGAGCAAGAGGAAAGAAAGCCAGACCTCAGTCAGCAGCATCCATCTATCCATAAGCTACTTAAAAACCTATGCTCCACAAGGCATGAATCAGACCCTAGGGTGGAGAGAGCAGTCTCAACAGGAAGGCCATGGCATTAGAGCAGAACACACTCACCTCACCGTAAGTGATTGTTCTGCTCTAAATGCAAGACATAACTTCTTCATTTAAGCTTCTTTTGTAACAGCATCTCCACCATTACTATGGTTACCAACTTTCTAATTGCTCACTCCACTCCCCCTCCCTCCCTTGTTTGCTCTCCCCTACTCACTCATTTTCACCAGGCTAGGGCAGGGGGTTAGAGTGCAGGAGGGGGTGAGGGCTCTAGTTGAGGATGGGGGCTCCAGGGAAGGTGTGGGCTTTGGCCTGGAGGGTAGGGCCAAGGGGTTCGGAGTGGGGGGGGGCCTCTGGGCTGAGACAGGGGGTTGGAGAGTGGTCTCTGGCTGGGGGTATGGGCTCCGAGATGGAGCTGGGGATGAGGGGTTTGGGATGCAAGAGGGGGCTCTGGGCTGGGGCCGAGGGGTTTGGAGTGTGCGAGGGGGCACACAGTGCAGGCTCTGGGAGGGACTTTGGGTGTGGGCCGCATTGACCTCAGATGGCTCCCAGGAACTGGTGACATGTCCCTTCAGCTCCTAGGTGGAGGCATGGCCAGGACGCTGTGAGTGCCGCCCCCAGATGCTGGAACAGAGCCAATGGGTGTTGTGGGGGTGGCACCTGTGGGTAGGCCAATGACAGCTGCAGAGCTGGCACTCAGGGCGTGGGCAGCACGCAAAGACCCCATGGCCACCCCTATGCCTAGGAGCCAGAGCGACATGCTGGCTGCTTCCCAGGAGCCACACAAAAAGACAGGTAGGGAGTCTGCCAACCTCGTATCAACCAGACTTTTAACGGTCCAGTAAGCAGTGCTGACCAGGGCCACTAGGGTCCCTTTTAGACTGGGTGTTCCGGTTGAAAACCAGACACTTGGCAACCCTAACCATGACCAGTAAACAATTTGTGGGGAGGAAGAGGTAACACAAGTAGAAAAGAAGAGAGATAAGAGAAAGGGAAAATATACTGAGAATTGAGAGACATTGAGGGAACAGCAAGTCTTTTCAGGATGCATAATGATGTATTGAATTTTGTCTTGTGCTTAGAAACCACAGTAATAACAACATAAGAATTCCCATACTGGGTCACGCCAATGGTCCATCGAGCCGAGCATCCTGTCTTCCAACAGAGGCCAGTGGTAGATGCTTCAGAGGTAATGAACAGATCAGGGCAATGTTGTTATATAAATCAAAAAGATAAAACAGATTATATATACAGTAGTGGACAGTTCAGAAGTGGGGAGGCTCGTACCGTTACATAACCCAATAAACTATAACAACTCCTCCTCCATCTTAGAAAGTCCAGTATAAATTCTAACATCTTCCTCAGCCAGTGAAACAACTTTTCTTCAGGTCTAATTGATTGTCCCAGTTCCTTTAAATATTAAAATGCAGTTCTCTATGATCCCTGAAGGCTTCAACCCTTCTGTCAGTCCTGGGAAGACAGCCAAGCAAACAAAAAGTTGTGTCTTTCCTTGTAACATGTAATTTTGTAAAATAGAAAACTGCTGCTTACATAAAGGGGTTTGACATGCTAATTTTCAAGAAACCAAGTTTTCACATATCTATGTAAATGTGTTTTATTGGTAGGAAAGATAAGTATGAAAGAAGACAAACACCAAAACACATACAAACCACTATAAATACATTTGATTAATCTTAAGAATACACAACTGCTTCTGATATGAGGCCAGAAACACAGAAGCTTCAATTAAAAGGAAATATAAAAACAAATCTGTAAATGTTAGCCAGTCCTCATACTTAGAATGATTAATCTAGGTCTGTGCAGGAAACCACATGAAAGCGGCCTCCTCCATCACAGTATGACAAAGTATATTACTTGAAATCAGATTCACGTCACATATATTGTAATTCAGCTGAGGAAAACCACAGGACAACTCATTTTCTTGGTAAATTCAACCAATTTAGTTGGGGGGGTTTCTTAGGGTATTTTTTGTTTTTGTTTTATAATTTCCATGGGATACAAGAGAGGCTGTGGGCCTGTGGAATAGATGAAGGAATGCATGGAACATAATTATCAGAAGATCATTTTTTATTGCATTGGAATATTATGAAAACTAAAGAAATGCTATGTCCCAATTTTCTGTACCTATATTTGGAAGATTTCTGGATCGATTAATTTGTCTTGTAATTGGATTTATAATAATCCAAACTACTGACAGGTACTAGAAAATACTCTGGGAGTCAGTTCATGTGGTTTAATTTCAGTATGCAACTGGGAGATGAAAATAAATCACAGAATCATACAAGATTAGGGTTGGAAGAGGCCTCAGAAGGTCATCTAGTACGACCCCCTCCTCAAAGCAGGACTAACCCCAACTAAATCATCCCAGCCAGGGCTTTGTCAAGACAAGTTGTAAAATATTAAAGATTTTAAGTGAGAAAAAGTACTTAAAATCAATGCAAAATTTCACTGATAACCAATGAAGGGATTTCAGGACCACAGTAATACAGTATGACCACATAACTGGCATACAGTGAGAACTGCAGCTGTATCATTTTGCATCAGCTGAAGTTTTTTTTAAAAAAAAACATGCACTATCATAAAAATCAATAGGAACAGAAGAGATATTCAGTAGCTAATGTTGAGATCCTGTCAAAAGTCATTTACACATCCCAACACTAAACAGACAAGTTATCAGACATCAGTCATTTATATCCCCTAAATGGCATAAATCTTAAAATAAGATTATCACTCCTAAATTAGCAGAGAGGTTGAAGCCTACTTGATGCAAATAAGTTACTGTACATTCACTGTATAAAGCATTATAAAGCATTCACTGTATAAACCAAAGTGATACTAGCTTAAAACAGGAACTGTGGGAGGTTATGGAGTTTGGGGATATCATTGCTAGCACAGGACAAACATAAAAAAACATGATAAACAAATGTAGTACAGGGCTTGTCTAAAATAAGATTTTAACAAAAAGTGAAATGTTATTAGTAACACAGGATAAAAGGTAAGTCAACTAAACACGCTGATCAAAGGCAACCAAAATATTCAGAAGGATCCAGGCAAATTCAGCTTTACTTGTTGGTTATGCGTAAACTTCAAATAGTTCAAAGATTCAGTATGGATTAGCTAAGTGTTCTGTAATGTATATAAAGTTTTTCACAATCTTCTGAGGTGTCCTCCTGTCTCCCAAAGTCAGTCAGACCCTTCAACTCCATTATTCCAATTTTCTTGACCCATCTATCTCTGAGTCCAGAATTCCCTCTCTTTGTCTTCTTATAAACTAAACACAATAATCCCCTATCCATAACTATCAGATACACCTGATATCGCCTAGAAGGAAGGTCTCTTCAGGTCTCTATAATGCAGTTCCTGCTCATTTTAGCGTGTCACATAATCCACTGCCCTCCTCTTTTACCATACATGTACTAGATCTCATGAGATCTACAGACAACTGCTGGCCCATTAGAACACGCTAGATCTGCTAACAATCTATAGTTATACACAAGTAACCTACCAATATCCAAATTATTTCCATCCTAAATAAGGTTCAGTCTGGTTTAAGATTTGGGTTGTTTTTATTTCTTTGGAAGAAGGTTAAGTCATCCCTTCCTATTAACAAACATCTTTGTAAAATATGGTTTAGACTGCCTAGTTGATCTAAGGAAATTGGGACTTCATAGCTCTAGGGAGTGGTAAGCTCTACACTAGAATTGTGTAATCTGTCTTATTGGTTTTTTAAGATATGTTTGCACTGAAGTACTTTTGTTCCATATAAAAGCACTTTGCTTTCAGCAGGCTTTAGTCGCTGATTCCCACTATTTTTTCCTCATATGGAACAGAATTGGGCCTGAAGTCAGATCTTCTGAGGCAAACAAAGTTAGTTCCAGGGGACTGCAACCTAGGTGGGGGATCTAAGAATGGGAGAACCTCTTGATTCCTTCCTGAGTGACATGATGGCTCAAGGCCTGGGAAAGAGTCATCTTCACTAAAGACTTTGTATAATAAGTAAGTTAGTGATCTGTCCAAGAGAAGCATCATAATATCAAACTATTTCAGGAACAAACCCTGTCACTGTGAATATGGAGCATAAAGACAGACAATGTGAGCAGTCAGAGTATTATGAATTTATGGAGTGAAATGGGAGCTTTGCCATTGACTTCAACAGGATCAGAAATTCACCCCAAGCATACAGGATTTACCATGCCCACAAAGTTAGCTGTAAGAAGTAACCAAACAAGACATATTTTCCACTAGGCTTGTCAATTAAAACACAGTTAACTCAAGCGATTAACTCAATAAAAATATTAATTGCAATTAATCACATTAACCGCACTGTTAAACAATAATGACATACCAATTTAAATTTATTATAAATATTTTGGATGTTTTTCTACATTTTCAATCCATTTCTGGTTAACACTGTGGAGTCATGGACAGGTCGCTGGAGGTCAGCACTGTGAATAGAAGGACTGGTGCCAGGACCAGGGGGACTGTACCACAATGGAGATTGTTCCCATGGAGTGGGTGACAGGGATCTCCACTGAGAAGACAACCAGTGAGAGGGTGTATGGTGCTGGTAATACAGAGCCCGGCACCTCCCCATGGGCAAACCACATTGAGAGGGCAGAGACTACAACTGCAGTTCCGGTGATCTAAGGCAAGCCCCTGAGGATCTGAGTTGTGAAGCCGGAGATCTGAGGTGCGCAGTCAGAAAGCACTGCCTCAGCTCAGGAGATCGGCACTCCTCAACTGCCCTCTGGGGGGGTCTTGGTAGCTGGTTTGCCCTTGTAGGGAGCCTTTGCCGCTTCCTGCGGCACATACAGTGCTAGCTGCGCTGATAGAGTCCTCTGCCCTCTAGGCACCAGGAGAGACTATGAAGGTGTCGATCCCACCACAAGTCTGGCTCCCCTACTGCTTCAAGGAGTCAGCAGTGAATCATTTGGAGAGCTAAGGGCTCCACTGTGAACGGGCGGCCCAAACTGGGTCCTGTGCCTGATACCTCATGGCTTTTCTTCCCTGGTGCCGGGGAGCTGTGTTTCTTGATCATCTTTTTGGGCGTCAGCAACAGAGAGTGGTTTTGGGCGGAGTCAGGTGCCAGGGGTGAGCTACGCACCGAGGCTGAGGAACTAGTGATAGAGTCCAGCCGGGATGGCTCAGAAGCTGGTCGGAGGGCAGCCTCCATGAGGAAAACCCTCAAACGGATATCACGCTCTTCCTGGGTCCTGGGGCAAACATTTTTACAGATACACTTGACCTTCACACGTGATTCCCCCAAGCACTTGAGGCACTAACATGTATAGGCTTGTTGCAGTCTGAGCAGGGCTTAAATCCTGGAGACCAGGGCATGCCCCACCTGTGACAAAGACCCCGAAGGGGCTCTAACTTCTAACTACTATAAACAAACTATTTACAAGGCCCTAAGGCTCAAACTCAGAAGAGACAAAACTGCTAGCCCTTGCTAATTTTTTTTTTAATAAAAAAATATATTTTTTTTAATAATGGGAGATATACCTATCTCCTAGAACTGGAAGGGACCTTGAAACGTCATGCTATGCAAGGAAAGGTGTTCTGACTAACCACCACAGGCGGTTAGAAGGAACTGAGACGGTGTAGGGTCGGCAGTGCCTGATATACCTATACATGAGCATGGCACTCAAGGGGGCAGCACAGCCGATCCTATGGATACTACTAAGACAAAAATCTCTGATGACCATGCACATGGGCATGCAGACACACAGAATGGAACTGACAAGAGCAAGCACTCGAAAAAGAATGGAAAGTTTTACTTCACAACTTTCACTTTTCATTTTTATAATTTAATTATTTTAGGTTTTTTTAATTTTTAAATCCTCTTGGGATTTTCTTTTCAAAAAGTGCTCAGTGTTGAAGTCAATGGGATTTTACCATCAACTTAATTCGAGCAACGTTAGATAATTTTTTAAATCCCGTCTCTTAAGGACCTTAACTTCACTAAACTGATGTTTTCTCTTTGAGAATGTGTTCAAAACTATGTAGCTCATTTAGCAATTCCGATTCACATCACTTCCAAACAACTTCTTCCATCTTACTAAGTTACCTGCCTAAGTATCTTGCATCTTATATCTTTTCTATAATAGCTAGCTATACATTTTAGTAAAATATATATATGGTTAAACTGCATTTACCTTTTCTTTTCATAATAATTTCTTTATCTTTTTCATAGATTTTAAGACAATCATCATGATGCAGTCTGACCTCCCACATAACATAGCCCACATAATTTCACCCAGTAATTCTTAAACCAATAATTACTAGTTGAACTAGAGAACATCTTTTAAACCTTGCTAAGTTATCCCAATAATTAATGACCCTCACTGTTAAACTGCATTGCTTTTGGACTTTTCTTATGGATAGGAGCAAGAAGTCCTTTTCTATTTGTCCTCACACTGAAATCTTCTCCGCATCACCTATAATTTCATTTAAGTTTCTCTGAAGTTTTTCCATTTCTACTATGAACTCATGGTTTTACTATTTTTACCAGGTATAATCTCATAACATTTCAGCAAAGTTATATGAAAACTACGCCCCTACTCAAGGGGACAAGTAACTTTAGATTCTCATTATCCTCCTTCAACCAATATTTACCAGAAGAACAAGAAATATCCTAAAATGAAATTCTGTTGCCATTCAGTATCAATCACACTTTCTTTGAAGAACCAAAGTTTACTAAAAGTGGCATAGATTTGCCTCTGCTTAAATTTGACCTTCAAGTGCAAGGTTTAATAGGCTGGAAATTAAAGTTAATCACTGTGGCTTGTTCGTTCATCTAATATCAATATCAAATAAAGCCAGAAGGCAAAAATAGTCTATAAAAGAGACAAAGTGAAGTGTGTATGTGTGAAAGAGAATAGGTTAAAACTAGGTAAAAGAAAAATGTTCCAAAACGTTTTAAGATTTCATTGCTTTTTCTGTGCTGCATATCAGATTATTAAGGCTACATTTTAATCACGGGTATTTTTACTAAAAGTCATGGACAGATCACGGCAGTAAACAAAAAATTCATGGCCTGTGACCTGTCCATGACTTGTACTATGTACCTCAACAATTTTTTGTTGGGGGGGAGATGCTGTGGATGCTGAGGGGGCATTGGTGCGTGGCCTGGGACTCCATTGGTGATAGGGGGGGCAGTTGGTGAGGCTGGCAGGCTCCCTAACTTCCCAGAAGCGGCAACATCCCCTTCTCTCTGCTCCTAGGCAGAGATTTGGCCAGGCAGCTCGCTGCCTCTGCCCCAAATGCCATCTCTGCAGCTCTCATTGGCGGGGAACTGCAGCCAATGGGAGCTGCAGAGATGGTGCCTGCAGGCCAGGGCAGCGCACAGAGCCGCCTAGCTGCACCTTCCCCTAGGAGTCTAGGGATGTCACTGCTTCTGGGAAGCTCCCTGAGGTAAGAGCCACCCAGTGTCCTCAACCCCTCCCACACCCCAACCCTCAGCCCTGAGCACTCTCCCACATCCAAACTCCTGCTGCTACTGGGGGCAAAGGGGACCAAGACTGCCCCAGCAGCGCCCGGTACAGGGGCTGCCTGAGCTACTCAGGCAGCCCCTGGGCCAGGTGTACTGGCCTTTGCAGAAGTCACAGAAAGTCATGGAATCCATGACCTCCGTGACAAACTTGCAGCCTTATGGATGATACATACAAACTGTTGTCTAAGGGAATTAGGCTATACTTGCATGCAATGCAAACAAGTGACACTTCAAACTGTACAAGTTGCAATCTCTGCTGATTTTAAGCAACTTGTTTCAATGAGAAGATTCAGCCTAACCGATAGAGAATGTTTTATATCACAGTATATGTTAGAGTGCTTCTCAGCCCAGAATACACTGATAGAGCTGTGACCAGTGGAAGTCTAATGCTAGATTGCCCTTGCTATAATAGAGAGGGGGCAGCTTGCAAAGACATTCTCTGTAAGGGCCTAGGACTCCGGAGTGCCCTCCCAAGCCTGGTCCAAAATAGCCCAGATACACTGCTGAGCCAATTTCTCTTCAAAGACCAGCTGAAACAAGCAGAGAGAGAGAGGGGTACAGGCTGATGAATGGGAGTGTTAGTATTATGTTACATTCTACTGCCTGCAGAAAGGGTGATCTGATTCAACTGGATTTAGTTTTTGTAATTTTAAATAATCTGCTAGGCTCTCAGATCCTGCACTTGGGCACTTTTTATATCTTCTAAATCAAAAGAAAAAACAGTTTTCTCTGCTGAATTTATGTAATGAGGACAGAGAGACAAATCACGTTTTCAAAAAATGAACATTAGTATACATAGTTTCCAGTTTAGATTGCCTCAGCTCAGGTATTTTGTTCAAAAATTTATTCACAAAAAAAGTAAACACACTTTGAACATCATCAGTTTTTAAAATTACAGTTGGTATCTCTGAATTTAGGATGCCAACCATCTAGCTGTAAAGTGAAAATTTTTATAGAAAGTGGATCTGGCGCTGCTCATATTGAAATCAATAGCAAAACACAAGATATAGTAAAATTTGAATCAGGCCTTAGGGCTGGGAGCCTTTTGTAGAAGGCTAACCACATCAGTATGTGCTCCCATAGGATAATTATCTTGATTATGCAGCTACTGCTGCCAGTCTATCACCTCTGATCAGGGCCGGTGCAACCATTTAGGCGATCAAGGCAGTCGCCTAGGGCACTAGGATTTGGGGGGGTGTCATTTTCTTTGGCTGCCCCGGTCGCCACCGGCATTTAGGCAGAGGGAGCTGGGGCAGGGGAGCACGGGGAGAGCCGCCCGCAACAAGTGGGGGGGGGGGCACACAGGGGAACTCCCTGCCCCAACTCACCCTGCCCCGACTTCTCCCTGAGCACGTCGTGGCTGCTTCACTTCTCCCGCCTCCCAGGCTTGCAGTGCCTAAGTCTCAAGCCTGGGAGATGGAAGAAGTGAAGCAGCGACAACGTGCTCGGGGAGGAGGCGGGGCAGGGGTGAGCTGCTTCACTTCTCCTGCCTCCCAGGCTTGCAACGCCTAAGCTGATTGGCGCCGCAAGCCTGGGAGGTGGGAGAAGTGAAGCAGCAACGGTGTGCTCGGGGTGGAAGCGGAGCAGCGGTGAGCTGGGGCGGGGGGAGGTGCCTCAGGATGAAGGGTGGGGAGCTGCCGCAGAGGGGGCACCTCAGGGCGGAGAGAGGGAGCTGCTGTGGAGGGCGACTGTGCCACAGGGCAGGGGCTCAGGGACGGGGGGCGGGCACAAGGTGGAAGTTTCGCCTAGGGCACGAAACATCCTTGCACTGGCCCTGCCTCTGAAACTCTATCTGCTGCTGGCTTTTATTAATTCCTTGCCAAACAATCTGTGTGAGTATAGGCAACCTAGACACACAAGGTGGGAAGGGAACATATTTTATTGGACCAACATCTATTGGTGAAAGAGACAAGATTTCAAGCTTGAAGAACACTTCTGTGCAGTTCAAAAACACATCTCTTGCACCGGCAGAAATCAGTCCAATGAAAAAGGTTTCCTTCCCACCTTGTTTCTCTAATATCCTGGGACCAACACAGCTACAAGAACTCTGCAGGCATTCTAGTTAGACTCACTTCTTTATGAAGGAGATGTGATGGATATTGCCACCACATTCAATATCTCTGGGGATCAAATTGCATATAATGTTTAAACCACAAAAACCTCAAAAAGCAATTGAGCCAAATAGCATGATCTGTAGAATATTCAAATCCTTTATCAATACAGGTAATGTGTATTTGTGTGTTTCTGTCTCACTGTGGGGGTGTTAATTGCAAAAACTGGGATCACTAGGGGGTGATTAACACAAACGAGGCCAGCTTTGAAGCTTGCCTTCCTGGACAAAAAACACAGGGCTTCTTTCTGATCCAGCAAATGGACATGAACTTTTGTCCTAGGGCCCCCAATCCTCCTTAAAGGTTTGAAAGACTTCAACCTACCAGGGCCCCATAATACTGATGCATGATTTCTGGTACATTTGGTAAGCATGCAGGATCCCTTATTTAGGTTATGGGTTTTGGGGTTTTGCGGGGTATGTTTTCTATATGATGCTTTTACCCTAAGAATAAATGTATTCTTTTGAGAAAGAGCTGTGTGGTAACTGGTAAAAAGACAGTCATTGTCCTCAGAAAGCAGCAGAGAATCCTGTGGCACCTTATAGACTAACAGACGTTTTGGAGCATGAGCTTTCGTGGGTGAATACCCACTTCGTCAGATGCAGCTCATGCTCCAAAACATCTGTTAGTCTATCAGGTGCCATAGGATTCTCTGCTGCTTTTACAAATCCAGACTAACATGGCTACCCCTCTGATACTTGTCCTCAGAAAGAAATCACAATATAGGTGCTGGCTGTAGGCAGACTGGGGATATCACAATGTATAGCAAGGGGCTGTGTAGCTTTATAACCCACAGTCAGAAGAGAATGGGACATGGGTCCCTGCCCAGACTCAGGTGACTGCTGAAGGTCTGAGACCTGACTGGTCACTCTTCGATTGGACCATGGAGATGAGATATAGGTGCAGTTACCTGAAACTGTGACAATAGCTTTTTATTAATTCCTTCCCATATGATCTGTGAGAGTCTATTATGCATGCATGCACACACGAGTGCCCACGATGTTATACAGCTACATAATTGTTTAAATAAGAAACAAGGTAGGTGAGCTAATATCTTATTGATCTAATACATATCAAATAAGAGGTATTACCTCACCTACCTGTGTCTTTTATATACTGGGACTACATGGCTACAATACCACTTCCAACAAACAGATGTTTAATTAGCAGGAGCTTAAGATGGCCATATTACATGTATAAGCAGCAGAGAATCCTGTTGCACCTTATAGACTAACAGATGTTTTGGAGCATGAGCTTTCATGGGTGAATACCCACTTTGTCAGATGCATGTAGTGGAAATTTCCAGGGGCAGGTATATATATGCTAGCAAGCAAGCAA